>NC_092759.1:61076530-61406230 GCF_047496795.1 Chiloscyllium punctatum
AACAGTCTTTAGTGAATAGAATAAAAGAGAACCCTAAAGCTTTCTATAGGTTTGTGAGGAATAAAAAGATGATTAGGGTAGGAATAGGGCCAGTCAAAGAGAGAAGTGGGAAGTTGAGTGTGGACTCTGTGGAGATCGAAGAGGTGCTAAATGAACATTTCTCATCGGTTTTCACTCAGGAAAAGGAGAATGTTGAAGAGGAGAAGAATGAGTTACAAGATATTAGACTAGAAAGGATCGAGGTTAGTTATGAACAGGTGTTATCAATTATGGAAGGAGTGAAAGTAGACAAGTCCCCTGGGCCGGATGGGATTTATCCAAGGATTCTCTAGGACGCTAGGGAGGAGATAGCAGAGTTTAGTACGAGGCGACTGGAGGATTGCAAATGTTGTGCCCTTGTTCAAGAAGGCAGTAGAGATGATACAGGTAATTATAGACAGTTAGCCTTACTTCTGTTGTAGGAATGGTTTTGGAAAGAATTATAAGAGGTAAGATTTATAATCATCTAGCAAGCAACAATTTGATTTCAGATAGTCAACATAGTTTCGTCAAGGGCAGTTGACGTGTTATACATGGTCTAAAGTAAAGCCTTTGATAAGGTTCCACATGGTAGGCTGTTAGAGAAAATGCAGAGGCGTGGAATTTAGGATGATTTCGCAGTTTAGATTAGAAACTTGCTTTCAGAAAAAAGGCAGCGAGTGGTGTTTGATGGAAAATATTCAGCCTGGAGTCCGATTACTAGTGGTGTGCCACAAGGATCTGTTTTGGGGCCACTGTTGTTGATCATTTTTATAAATGACTTGGACGCAGGCATAGGTGGATGGATTAGTAAATATGCAGATAACACTAAGTTCGGTGGAGTAGTGGACAGTTTGGAAGAATGTTACAGGTTGCAGGGGGATTTAGATAAACTGCAGAATTGGGCTGAGAGGTGCAAGTGGAGTTCAATGCAGCTAAATGTGAGGTGATGCATTTTGGGAAGAATAACAGGAAGGCAGAGTACTGGGTCAATGGTAGTGTGGATGTGCAGAGGGATCTTGGAGTCCATGTTCATAGATCCCTGAAAGTTGTCACTCAGGTGGATAGTGCTGTTAAGAAGGCATACGGTGTGTTAGGTTTCATTCGTAGAGCAATTGAATTATGGAGCTGCAACTGCACAAAACGCTTGTGCAGCCACACTTGGAATATTGTGTACATTTCTGGTGCCCATATTTCGGGAAGGATGTGGAAGCACTGAGAAAGGTGCCGGGGAGATTTATCAGAATGTTGCCTGGTCTGGAGGGAAGGTCTTATGAGAAAATGCTGAGAGACTTGGGTCTGTTCTCATTGGACAGAAGAAGGCTATGAGGGGATTTGTTAGAGACATGCATGATGATCAGTGGATTAGATAGAATAGACAGTGAAAGTCTTTTTCCTAGGATGATGACATCAGTGTGTACGACGGTGCGTAGCTACAAATTGAGGGGTGATAAACTAAGACAGATATCAGAGGCGCTGAGAGTAGTAACGACGTGGAATGCCCTATTTGCTAATGTAGTCAACTGAGCCAAATTAGGGGGATTTAAACAATCCTTTGATGAGCACATGAATGATTTTCGGATAGTGTAGGGGAATGAGCTGAGAATACTTCACAGGTCGGCGCAGCATTGACGGGCGAATGGCCTGTTCTGCACTGTATTGCTCTATGTTCTATTATTTGCCGTTCTGTTCACCGAGCTGGGAATTTGTGTTGCAGACATCGAGGTGACATCCTCAGTGCTTGGGAGCCGCCTGAGAAGTGCTTCTGTGATGTTTCCTCTGACATATAGTGGTTTGTCTCTGCCGCTTCTGGTTGTCAGTTCCAGCTGTCCGCTGCAGGGGCCGGTATATTGGGTCCAGGTCGATGTGTTTGTTGATAGAATATGTGGATGAGTGCCATGCCTCTAGGAATTCCCTGGCTGTTCTCTGTTTGGCTTGTCCTATAATAGTGTTGTCCCAGTCGAACTCATGTTGCTTGTCATCTGCGAGTGTGGCTACTAAGGATAGCTGATCATATCGTTTCGTGGCTAGTTGGTGTTGTGGATACGGATCGTTAGCTGTCTTCCTCTTTGTCCTATGTAGTGTTTTGTGCAGTCCTTTCATGGGATTTTGTCCACTACGTTGGTTTTGTTCATGCTGGGTATCAGGTCCTTTTCCCTGGTAAGTTGTTGTCTGAGAGTGGCTGTTGGTTTGTGTGCTGTTATGAGTCCTAGTGGTCGCAGTAGTCTGACTGTCAGTTGAGAAATGTTCTTGATGTATGGTAACGTGGCTCGTCTTTTGGGTTGTGGCATGTCCTCATTCTGTTGCCTTTCCCTCAGGCATCTGTTGATGAAATTGCGGGAGTATCCGTTTTTGGCGGATACATTGTAGATACATTGTACATTCTTCTTCCTCTTTTTGCAGTTTTGGTGTACTGCAGTGTATTGTGGCCCTTTTGAACAGTGTCTTGATGCAACTCTTTTGTGTGTGTTGGGGTGGTTGCTTTCGTAGTTCAGGACTTGGTCTGTGTGTGTGTCTTTCGTGTAAACCTTTGTGGTGAATTCTCCATTCGGTGTTCTCTGTACCATCACGTCTAGGAATGGGAGTTGTTTGTGCTTTTCTTCCTCTCTAGTGAATCGGATTCCTGTGAGTGTGGCATTGATGATCCGGTGTGTGTTCTCTATTTCTGTGTTTTCAATGATTACAAAGGTGTCATCCACATATCTGACCCAGAGTTTGGGTTGAATTTGCGGGAAGACTGTTTGTTCTAATCTTTGTGTTGAGTTCGATAAGATAGCACCAGGAAACGAGTTCGGCTTCGTGCAGACAATTCCTCTGTCACACTCAGTGAAAAAAGCACTGAGACAAATTATTGTTAGATTCAGTCCAATGAGTCGAAGACTCTGCTGAGCCAACTCCCAGTTGCAAAGCTGCAGAACAAATGCTTATCCAAAACTCCAACATCTGAATTCGCAGCAATATCCCGTTCACACATCATTCCCGGGAATACTGGCCAACGTTGCAAGATGCTGTTGAAATATCTTCACTTCAACATTCTGAAACCTATGATCATTCGTGAAATTGTCTCTCCATCTCCCTTTCTTGTTTTCCCAAAGTGTTTTTGATTTTTTTTGGTATTTAAACTGATTTCCCTACCATCTCCCTTTGGCAGGGATTTTCACACCCAGATCACCACTTTGTCATGGCACAATGGAGATATGGAGCTGTCAATGGATGGGCCCTGCACATTCTGTCACTTCCAGAATGATCTGCAAGTTTCCCCACACTGGGCAGGTATCTAATACAGTGTTACTGAACAATGCACTGGGGTACACAGCTCTACATGCTGGGAGAGTAACTGCTCCTGGTTCACAGATCAATGCACTGTGTGGGTGTACACTGCTCTCCATGCTGGGAGGGTAACTGGTCCTGGTTTACAGATTGATTCACTGCTATTCACCGTACAGCTCCCCACACTGAACAGATACCTTATCCACGTTTCTCGAACAAGCCCACTTGTTTGCGCTGCACATTAACCCATGCTGGACTAACCATTTTGTCCAGATTTCTGAATCAATGCGCCATTGTGGTCTGTACTGCTCCCTATGTTGGACCGATAGCTAATGGATTCGTCAGCTCTGGACAATATTCTATCATGGGCAGATTGCTGGGTTGTACTGAAACTGGTCTGCACAGTGCTCCGTGCTGAGCAAATATCTCATCTGGTGTTCTAGAGTCTCGGCTGGATCTGTGAGGTGGATTGTGGATCTGACATAATTACTGATAGAACTGACCCTCCTCCAGCTCGACGCATTCTGCTGCCAAAATCCTTCTTTCTCCAACGTATTGTCCATTAGTATTTATCCAATTAAAACATGAGTATCTTCCCTTCTTGTCATTTCCCCAGCAGACGTCTCTCACAATATATGAAGAAGGTAGTCGACCCGAACATTTCCGTATTTTAAAGGTAATTGTGTGGTGCTATGTTTCAGATGCAATTCGATTGGTCAAAATATTTGACATTAAGTAAAACACAATTTATTCAAACACTGTAGACAAAATACAACAAAACCAAAAGGAACTTGGAAAAACCTTATTTATTGGAAAACTCAAGAAATTAATGGGTTATTTAATTACTAAATAGTAACTGCTACAATATTGTAAAATCCTGGAAACACACACTTACCAAAAAAAAACAAATTCAGGAAACATATTGTCTCACATGCAGTTCTCAAATACAGAAGGAACGAACATCAAGAGACAATTCTGTGGGAAATCTCAGGGAGAGAGCGTAGCAGCCGGGAGAGATTTACTGCCTTCCAACCCTGCTGAGACCCCATCAATAAATGACGAAATGTAAAACTAAGAATCCTGGCTCTGTGAGAGTTTGACCATCATTCTACACGACCAGGCCGCGGCTTCAAGGACAACAAGGAATGTGCTGTATCTATACTATCTATGCCACAGTAGAGACATCTCTAAAATGCCTAACCCCACCTAATCCCCGCAATGCTGGTAAGATATATTTTGAAAGTTAAATATTAATAATTAAAGCCAAAAGATGCAGCAGGCCTGGTGATCAGACACAGATGGCCTCGGGAGCCTAACAATTCCTACCCTGCCAAAACACAGTAGAAATATTGAGCTTGTGAAGAGAAAGCATTATCTTTCTCCCTTACATCTAACTTTAAAAATGGAGATGTGCCATTCACCCACTAGTCAGCGATGTCAACATCCCACCCACGCCAAGTTATGTCAGGGTTGTTGTGAAAGGGGTTAACTGAAGCTGTTTGTTCGGTGACTGTACTTGCTGTCAGTCTCCATGGATCCGAACTGTGTCACTGGAGGGTTTCATCTTCTATTAATAAGGGGCTTCCTGCAACCTGTTATATCATAGTATCAGCGGCAGCGTCATCCTCAAGACAATTGGGATTAGCAGCTACAGAGAAAGGGAGAGGAAGACAATCTTCGAACAATAGACGGGAATGTTCCAACAATGGATCAGAATCTGAGAACATTAGACTGGAATGTTCCAACAATGGACAGGAGTTTAACCCATGTTCTTCACTGGCTTTCTCAGGATTTGGAACGGATAGAGTTGCGGATACGAGCCGTACTGATGATTATTCAAGTTGGGTATTATCCCATCCTCGCTATTATTGGTGTTCCTGGTAAGGCTATCTCTGTCAATTTTATAAACGATGGTGAAGGTTATTGCTATTTCAGTTATTTATATTTAACATATGCATAAACTGTTATCTTTAGTTTCAGTCACAAACTCCACTTCATTTCCATCAATTTCAGACTCCTCACTCATAAATATCTAAGAAGGAAGAAAATTGTTCAGATTGTTGAGTCTTCCTTTTACCCTGAACTGTTTCTCTATATTTTCTCTGCCATCAACCCTGTCCACACCCACCTCCGCAATATCCCCAATCTCCAGCTCTGCCTCAGTGCTGTTGTTGAATTAGCCATCATCTGCCCCCTTGTTAACTTTAGCTTTTACGGCTACAGTTCTCTTCTGACCTCTCCTTCAATTGCAAATATTTTGAACACATACTTGGTCTTGCCTCTCAGGCTGTTTCATAATACGGACCCCATATCAGAGTAATAATTACAGTGGCCTGGTCATTGAGGGGCACAGGTCATTGTGGGCGGGACGGTGGTTAGCACTGCTGCCTCACAGCGCCAGAGACCTGGGTTCAATTCCCGGCTCAGGCGACTAACTGTGTGGAGTTTGCTCGCTCTCCCCGTGTCTGCGTGGGTTTCCTCCGGGTGCTCCGGTTTCCTCCCACAGTCCAAAGATGTGCAGGTCAGGTGAATTGGCCATGCTAAAATTGCCCGTAGTGTTAGGTAAGGGGTAGATGTAGGGGTATGTTTGGGTTGCACTTCGGCGGGGCGGTGTGGACTTGTTGGGCCGAAGGGCCTGTTTCCACACTGTAAGTAATCTAATCTCATCTAAACCTTAAAGGCATTGTTTCAAATCCTATCACGACTAATGGAAGAACTTAAATTTGAATGACAAAAGTAGGAATTAAATCTGATTTTACTAACGGCAACCATAAACCATCAGGATTTCTTTCATTATTTCACTTATAGCCTTTGGTAAAGAAACTAAGTGTGGCTCCATATAGTCTTGACAAATAGCCTCACGGTCAAGGGCAGCTAGTGATGGTCATCAAATGCTGCCCTTGCCAGTGATGCTGTCATCCCATGAATTAGCAGCATTCACGGTGAAATAAACCAACGAACTGTGGATGCTCGAGATTTGAAATAACATTCCCCACTGTCTGAAGATGTTGGAGAATCTCAGGAAGTATGGCAGCCTCTGTCACCAGAAGAACAGATAAAGCTTCAAGTCTAGTGACCCTACATCAACGCTGAAAGCAACCGAGGAATAGTATTATTTATATCAGGCTGGATGAGTGAGGGGAGATTAGTTGAATGGATGGAGAAATGTCCAGCAAGAGAGAGAGAAATGAAAAGCAAACAAAGGGACTGCTGATAATGAAGTAGAAGGAAAGTAAAATGGTAATTTCTTCTAACAAAACCCCTTTCCACATATTCCTGAATATTACATCAATCTAGATATGCCCCTGTTTAAAGTGAGTTATATTCCCTCTATCGCTCTTCTCTGAATGTGGTGGTCAACTACATCGGTCATCCTGATGCTGCCGTTATTGTTGCTGAGATACAGAGAAACGTAATGTTACATTGTTAACTGCTTATTTGGAGAAAGGAAATTTTACTGTGTGTCTGATGTAACGGATTGTGTGTGTGAAGATTTGACTTGCTCCTGTCAGTAGACAGTAAAGGTAGGTTCTGTGGATGCTTTTCTCGGGTGTGTATTATCAGCTGCTGCATCTACTCAGAGAGACCAAGCGTCTGATGACCCCACTCTGGACACTGCATTTATAGAATGTTTCGGTCCATGGGAAAAAAAATGGAGCCGAAACTAGACAGAAGGAAATCTCTGTCCACGGCGAGGGGCTGGGCATTGCATTATCCTCCCTTGGATTTCCAAGAATATTTTTCTATGCTGAATCAATTCCAAACATAAAATGTTAACCTTTCAAAAATGAGGTGATCATTGAGCTGTGTGCCCTCCATCAATATAACCTGAGGAATGTACAGAAGCAAACTCCCAGATATACTAGGGAACAGGGGGACTGGCGAAAATGGGGAACTGCACGAAACTAAAATTAATGAAGAGCACATTTTTCAAAATCTAATCGAATTGAAGGTGCTGCTTCTGCGGAGCTAGATCCCAGAATATCGAGGAGGTGGCAATAGAGCTAACGAAAGAATTACTGATTATTCTTCAAAGCTGGTTCCATACGAGAAAGGATCCTACAGACTGGAAAGCAGCTATTGTAAAACTAAATGTTTAAAACAGGACGGAAAGGGCAAACAGAAAACTAAATAACTTGATCTCAGCTGTGAGAAAAACGTTCCGACCTTTTATAAGAATGTGGCAACTGGACACTTGGAAAATAAAGTTATGATTTGATAGATATGGCCTAGATTCAGTGAAGGGAAATGAGCTTTGCTCAACCTGCTGGAGTTTGTGGACTCTGTCCGTTGTGACTTTGACAATTGAGAACCAGCGGGAGTGGAGTAATTGAATTTTCAGACGGAGTTTGACATTGTTGAATGCAGGTGGGTGGAGAATGTTAGAGTCATGGGTAGGTAAGGGTGGAACTTACACCATATGTATAAAAAATTGGATAATGTACAAAACGAACAGAATAGTATTTTCTCTCTGGATGGAAGGCTTGTGGGATCTCAGAAGGATGAGTTCCTGTGCAATAGCTGTGCACAACGTATAAAAATGACTCAGAGGGAAACAAGAAATACCATCGTTGACATTTAACTTTATTAAATGGTAAAAGTTGGGCAGGGCTGTTGTGGAAAAGGACCTGGATGCCTTTGGTCATTGGTCACTAACAGAATTCTTCCGAGGCAGGAAGTAAGTATAACCGTAAAGGATATGTGGCCCGCCATGGAAAATTATTAAAGTACCAGTATAAATGTATCTTACTCAATTGCAGTGTTTTGTTAAGCCAATATTTGGGTAATGTGTACAGGCTGAGTCTGCTTTATAAATAATGATCTCCATGTCACCGAGACAGTGCAAAGGAGTTTGACCAGACTGAAACCTGGCATGGTGTTACCATAAGGAGAGAATGTAGTAATTATGTGTTTAATCTGCAGCGGTGTGAGGGAATAAGAACTTGAAACTTGATGATTATGGACGGACCCTCATTATTACTTAAGCAGCCGTTGAGAAGGTAAGAAATTTCACACTTTCTGTAGGATGGTCGATTCTTGATAGTTTACGTGTCTGTGCAAAGACCTCATTTCGATTGACAGTAAGATACGGCCTCTGAATAAACTCTGAACACTTTCATGCACAGTTACTGTGTGACTCTGCAATCAATGTTACGTTGTACACAGTCCTGTCAAAAGCCATAATTCCTTCACTATACAACAGTTCGCCATGTCACACCAGCTTCTGACTTCAAGAGAGAACATGGGTCTGCTTTCTCAGCGATAGAAGATGACTTTGAACCTGGTTTAAAAAATGTCGTCATTCCTACTCCCAGGAAACCATGTTTAAGTAACACATATGTACTATGAGTAGTAAAGCCACGAGGAACAAAGTGGAGCAGGCTATCTGTTCAGTCCCTGTTCCGTTTGTTTGTGATCTTGGACCATCTCTGACACCTTCTTGCTCCTGGGTTAGTGACTTTAAAAGCTGAATGACCTCTTCCTGTTCCTTTGTAAATGACTCCGATTGTGAATTTGTCTCTTTCTGATCCTGTGTAAGTGACGTGCGGTGTTGGACAGAGAGCTTGTCTTCCTGTGTAACAGGCAGGAGGGACGGAATGGGCTGTCTCTCTTTTTGCACAATAGTTTTGATAGGCAGAATGACTTTCCCATATTCCTATGAAGCCAAATTGAGATGCAAAGTGAACTCCTTCGTTAACTGTCGAAATGTGCAGTGTCTGGCAGCGCTGTTACAGAAATGTTAACGGCGGTTAAACAGCACAGGCTTGAATACTGTCCAGATCTTGTTGTGCATGGACACAGACTGATTTAGGGCCTGAGGGATGGCGAAGTGTTATGAATATTGTGCAACCTACAGTGAATATCCCCACTTCTGATCGGTGTGAACTCAGTGGGCTGAGTGGCTTGCTTCCACACTGTAGGGAACTGGAGATGCCTGGGCTGAGGGAGCTACACTGAGGATCTCCTGCAGTGATGTCGCACAGCTGAGATGATTGATGCCCAATGATGATAAACAACTTCACTTGAGCTGTGAATGACTCCAAACAGCGGAGAGTTTGCAATCGATTCTGATGAAGTACAATTTTGCTCAGGGTCCTTCATGTTATCCTGAGTTAAATACTGCCCTGATACCAGGACCAGTCGCACTTAGCTAAGCACTTGTATTCACCTCTCTCACTTATATCATATGGTCATGGTGTATAAGCAGAGAAATGGTTTCTACAAACAGAGGTTAGTGAATGTCAGCAATTCTCTATTCGAGAGAGTCAGGGGATCTAGATCACTGAAAGACCTCTCAATGGTCTTCTTTGTTTCTGTGCACCAGGTGATACAGTATGTAACCTCCAATTGCTACTGTTTAGCAGATTGGAGGGGCTGAATGGAACAATGGAGCATCCCATTCAGGAGCAGGGTTAGGTCGTTCGACACTAGGAAACTGTTCCACTAGGCACTAAGATTGTGGAATAACAGGTTGTGGTCTCAGCCCTACTTTCCTGTGTGTATTCCATTATCCATGACTTAATCTCTGTCAAATATTAATGAACTCAGTTTGAATAACTGTGAACAAAGAGAAACCACATACCTCTGGGGAAGTGAACTCCCACTCAAATGGTCCTTTTAGCATTTCTCTTCATCTCCCTTACAGTGTCATACAGCAGGGAAACCTGTCCACTGACGCAGACATCCCAATCTAATCTCAACCCATTTGTCAGCATTAGGCCCATATCCCTGTCAATCCTTCCTATTAATATGCATAGCCAGATGCCTTTTAAATGTTGGATGGAACTTTGGATGAAATAAATTAAATTGAAATCCACAATCTGGATGAAAATATTGTCCCTTTACGATTTTTCTCGCCTCACCTTAATCCTTTGTCCTATAGGTTTGGATTCCCCAATCCTGTGAAAAATACTTGGCTATTCAGACTCTCCATGACTCTCATAATTTTACAAATGTGCACGATGTCACGCCTCAGCCTCCGATGTTCCAGATTAAACAAGCCCCAGATAGTTCAGCCTCTCCCATACCTCAAACCCTCCACTCCTGGCAATATCCTTGTAAATCTTTTCTGCACCCTTTGAAGTTTAACAACATCCTTTCTGTAGCTGAGCGAACTGAATTAAACACAGTATTCTAAATCTGGCCTCACCCTGCCCAATCACAACATGATCTCCCAACTCGCATACTCAATACACTGACCAATAAAGGCAAGCATACAAACTCCTTCTTCACTATCCTGTCTACTCGCAAGAGCAAGTAAAGAGAAACATCTTTGAAAAGTTTCAAAAGCAATTTGCTTTTTTACTTCAGTGGAATTACAGCCTTGCACAGTACATCAGATATGGTCCGAGCAACGGCCTGTACAGATGCAATGAAACATCCTTTCGATCAGTCCCAATACTCTTTGCACGAAAAAGTATCGTTTCAGTTAATTTTCAAATCACATGCTGCATGTACAGACTAACTTGATGTGATTTCTGTACCAGGACACACGAGTTCCTTTGTGCTATGGAGTTCTGCAATCTGCCTCCAGTTATATTATTTACAGTTGCTTTATTCATCTTCTAAAACACAGACTTCCTACCACCTACATTTAACAGTTTTATTTTGGCGAAGCTTTTCTCACTGCCCTGCCCTGTCTGTATCCCATTACTGAAGCTCTGCCCTCCCCTATCTATATCCCATTGCAGACGACCTGCCTCCACTTGAAAGCTTATTGAATGACTATCCTGGTGTATGAGCAAATTGAGCTCCAGTCCATTCAGCCTCTTCATCCAAATCATTAATCTGGATTGTAAACTGTTGATGACCTCACACTGAGTCCTGAGGAATTCCACCAGTCACAGCTTTCCAACCTGAAAATAAGTAATTATCTGGACTCTGTATTTCCTGGTAGCAGACCAGGCCTTTCCTGTTCCTGTTTAACAGCCTAGAAAGGTTGCATGACCTCCTGTGTAGCTGATAATCGATTTGTTTCTGATCTCAGCAATCCTCCATTCGGGCCATTTGTTGTCAGATGATCACGTGGAGTTCGTACTGTCAATGATCCTGATCCCTGAGAGTTTAAAAGATGAGCACAGAATATAGACTAACATTTGGGGTGATCGCTACACGATCAAAAATGCTGTGTTTCTATTGCAATGATAGAACCATCTGCAGTGTCAGTCATTTGCTCAATGTTGACGTTCAGACCCTGAGGAGGGGGGAGAGTTCCTATTAGAGTGATGAACATGCGACCCTTTAACAACACAACCAATAATCTTCATCGTTAATTTCATTTTTGGCTGTTGTGTTGAAAAATTGCTGCAGTCACTACACATTAAAATAAGCGATTGTCTTTGAGAGATGACCTTATTGTGGTTTATAAAATCATGAGGGGCGTGGATAGGGTAAATAGGCAAGATGTTTTCCTTAGGGTAAGGGAGTCCAGAACTAGAGGGCATAAGTTTAGGGTGAGTGTAGAAAGATATAAAAGTGACCTATAGGCAACTTTTTCATGCAGAGAGTGGTACGTGTATGGAATGAGCTGCCAGAGGAAGTGGTGGAGGCTGGTACAATTGCAACATTTAAAAGGCATCTGCATGGGTATATGAATAGGAGAGGTTTTGGAGGGATGTGGCAGTTAGGACTAGATTGGGTTGAGATATGCGGTCAGCATGGGTGAGTTGTACCAAAAGATCTGTTTTCGTGCTGACTGTGTGGCCCAATCTTCACTGTTCCCTGGGGATGAGAAATCGACAGACAGCACAACCCTAAGAAGATAGGAACATCGGTATCTCAATCATAAATGGGGAAACCTCTAAATTTAAAAGTGAATGAACCTCACAGCAAGTCCGCTTCCCATTTCAAAAATGAGGGCACAACCAATAGGAAAGACCAATCAGCCCCTCAAACCTATCACACATTTCCATTGACACTCTTCAGTAAAGTATTTATCAAATTCAGCCTCCACTGTTGTCTTGGTTAGACATTTCAGACAGCGTAACCACAGAGCGCATGAAATTGGTGCAGAACTAGACTGTTTGGTCCATCAAATCTGATCTGTTGTTTCATCATGGCTGACATTTTTCTCAACAAAATTCTCCTGCCTTCTCACTGCAACCTTAATCCCCTTATGAATCAAAATGTATCTATCGATGTCTTAAAGACAGATTGTGTCTGTGTCTCTCTGTCTGTACACGTAAGTGCGTTTCAGTTTATTGGCAGGAGGCAGAGGGTGGTGGAGGAGGTTTGTCTTTTGGACTGGAGACCTTTTACCAGTGGCGTTCCACAGGGATTGGTGCTGGATCCACTTTTGGTTGTTATTTATATCAGTGACTTAGATGAGAATTATGCAATGTATGGTGAGCAAGTTTACAGATGACACCAAGTTTAGTTATATAGTGGAAGGTAAAGAATGTTACATAAGATTACAACGAAATCATTTTAATTGGATCAATGAATCATAGAAATGCACAGCACAGAAACAGACACTTTAGTCAAACTCATTTTTGCCAACTAGATGTCATAAATTAAGTTAGTTTCATTTTCCAGCATTTGTACCATATCCCTATAAACCATTCCAATTCATGTCCCCACCCAAATGCTTTTTAAATGTTGTAATTTGTACCATCTTCACCACTTCGTCTGGCAGCTCATTGCATACACATACCACCTCTGTGTGAAAATGGTCTCCTTCAGTCCTCTTTATATATTGTCCATCTCACCTTAATTCTATGTCCACTAGTTTTGGGCTTCCCTACCCTGGGACTAATCACCCTATCCATGGTCTTCATCATTTTATTAACCTCTAGAACATGCAAATGTGACTCCAATCAACACGAATGGCTGGGTTTTCAGTAAACCTGGGCCTAAATTCTGAAATTTAATACTGACTCCTCTTCCTTCTCCATCAAGTCACAATTCTAAAATCATTTTAACAACTTGTTCAGCCAAATTATGAAACACTCCGTGGGAGTTTTATCTGGACTTTTGTGCTGAGATACTATCACCACTTGGCAATAATCCCAAAAGTTGCAACATTATTTTCCTATGCGTTTGTTCATCAGTCTGTTTTGGAATACTGTGACATACCTCTGTGACAGACAGACAGACATTCTGGTCCGGAGTGACAGACACTACCACGCAAGTTTAGGTATTGGAATCTAACCCAGAGCTATGGCTTAGCGGCATGGGCGTTGCCACTAACAAGACTTAAACCATGCTCAGAATTTGGATCACATTTTAAATGTCAGCTTTCATCTCTGTGTGGGGATTCATTAAAATTTGGTTCACTTTACTGAATTACTCAGTTGAAAGAATCACGTTGTTAAAAAGATGAAAGGTACTCAACTCAACTATAGGATGTTCAATTTATGTGTTTTGCCTTCTAGAAAAACTATGAAGAGCTTTAATCGTTTGGCTCTGATTTCCACCTTAAGTGGCTATTTTCTGACATCTACAATATGAGGAAAAGACATCCTGCAGACACACTCTGCACGAGAAAGTGCCTGGAATAGAGAGTTATTACTGAACACAGGAGACGAAGGAAGAACATACTACCTGGATTAAAAACACCAATCACACTTTCCCGCCTCTAACGTGTGACTGTCCTCTTTTTAAAACCACGAAGGAATCCAAGGCAGATGATTACTGTCGTGCCTTTCTTCCCCAGTACTATCACTCACTGGGCTGAGGAGTGGCAGATGGAGTTTAATTTCAATAAATACAATGTATCACAATTTGGTGAAACAAACAAGGAGAGGACATACACAATTAAACTTCGAACCATTGGTAGCGTTGTAGAACAGAGAGATCTAGGGTTTCTGGTATATTTCTTTGAAGTTTGCATCATGTGTAGGCAGGGTGGTAATGCAGGCGTTTGGCTTGCTGGCCTTTGAGTACAGGAGCTGAAACATTCTCTTCAGGCTATGCTGGACATTCGTGAGGTCTGTCCTGGAGTACTGTGTAGTTCTGGTCACCTAGTTACATTGAGAATATTATTAAACAGGAGAAGATTCAGAATAGATTTACCAGGCTGTTGCTGGGAATGGAACGTTTAAGTTATAAGGACTGGCTCGATGGACTGGGACCTGTTCCACTGCAGCGTAGAAGTGTGAGACTTTATCAACCTTATAGAGGTTTATAAAACAATGAGGGATATAGATAATGTTGCATGACACGTGACATTTCCTTAGGGTGGTGGATTTAAAGATAAGGGGGTAATTTTAAGATGACAGGTGGAGGTTTTACAGAAGATGAAGTTTCATAGACCTGTCCAGCATGGAAACAGACACTTCTATTCAACTCGACCCTGCCAGATAGACGTCCTATATTAATGTAGATCCATTTGCCAGCATTTGACCCACATCCCTCTAAACACTTCTTATTCACGTGTCCATCCAGATGCCTTTTGAATGTTGTAATTGTCCCAGCCTCCACAACTTCCTCGGGCATGTCGTAACATATAAAGCATCCTGTCTTTGAAAACGTTGCCCCTTAGATCCCTTTTAAGACTTTCCCCTCTGACATTCAAACTATGTCCACTACCTTTGGAAAGTGCTACCCTGGGGAAACGACCATGCATATTGACACGATACATTTCACTTGTGAGTATATAAGCCTTCATGATTAACTCTCAACCGCTCATGCTCCAGGGAAAATAGCCCTAGCATATTCAGCCTCTCCATCAATCTCAAAACATCCAAACCTGGCAATGTCTATGCAAATCTTTTTCGAATCCTTTCAGATTTCACAAATCCTTCCTCAAAAAGTGAGACCGTGATTGCACGAAGTATTCAATAATGGCCTATCCAAAGTCCTGCACAGCCGCAGTATAACATTCCAACATCGACATGCAATGCACTGTTCAACAACGAGAAGCATATCAAACACCATCTTCACTCTCCTATATACCTGCGACTCGACTTTCAAAGTACTATGAACCTGCACTCCAAGATCTCTTTGTTTAGCAAAACTCCCCAGGGACTTAACATTTAATGTATAAGCCAAGATTTAATTTTCCTTTCCAAAATGCAGCACTTCACATTTATCTAAATTAAACTTCATCTGCAACTCCTCGGCCCATTGGTCCATCTGATCAAGATTCCGTTTTACTCTGAGGTAATCATTTTTTCTCTCCACTGCATCTTCAATTTCGGTGTCAAATATGAACTTGCTAACCATACCTCCTGTGCTCACATCCAAATCATGTATGTAAATGATCAACAGCAGTGCAACCAGCACCAATCTTTTTGGCACACCACTGGTCACGGGCCTCCAGTCTGAAAAAACCCTCCACCACGACCCTCTGTCCTCTACCATTGAACCAGTTCTGCATCAAAATGGTTAGTCCTCGTTGTATTCCATGAGATCTCGCCATGTTAACCAATCTTTCATGGGTAACCTTGTTGAATACCTTACTGAGCTGAAAATGTGTTGCTGGAAATGCACAGCATGTCAGGCAGCATCCAATGAGCAGGACAATCGACGTTTCAGGCATCAGCCCTTCTTCGGGGTCATGCCCAAAACGTCGATTCTCCTGCTCCTTGGATGCTGCCTGACCTGCTGCACTTTTCCAGCAACACATTTTTAGCTCTGATCTCCAGCATCTGTATTTCTCACTTTCTCCTCGAATGCCTTACTGAAGTCAGCATAGCTCACGTCTGTTGCTGTGCCCTCTTCAATACTTGTTATTTCTTCAAGAAAACGTAATCCAGTTCGTGAGGTATGATCTCCCATGCACAAAGCCATGTTGACTTTCCCTTATCGGTCCTTGTCTTTCCAAATACATGTAAATCCTGTCGTTAGGATTCTCTCCAGCAACTTGCCCACCACCGATGTCAGGCTCACTGGTATTTTGTTCCCTGGCTTTTCCTTGCCAGTTTGTTTAATAATTGCACCGCGTTAGTCAGCCTCATGTATTCCAGCACCTCACCTGTGGCTATTGATGATAAGAACACCTTATCAAGATTTCAGCAATCACTTCTCGAGATTCTCACAGCGTTCTTGTGTGGACCTGATCAGGATCTATGAAGTGTATTGTGATGATACATCATTTGGTTCGTGTGTGGCATGAACGTCCTTGGAAGTGATAGATGTGAGTAAAGTTACAATGTTTAAAATACGTTTTATTAAGTACAAGAATAAGAGAAGGTTTGGAAAAATGTAGTACAAGCACAGGAACGTGGGACTAGTTTAGTTTGAGATCATCGTTAGAATTGACTGAAAGGGCCAATATGTCTGTTTTAAACCCCTCGTATAAACTCTATATGCTTGCATGTCCAAACATGTATCTGCATATTTCTGTCCGCGCTTGTCGATTTGTGTGTGTCTACATGCGTATCTATGTGTATCTATCTCTCTGTGTGTTCTGCATTAGTGTGTGTATGTACGTTTGCATTTCTATCTCTGCAGCTGTGTGCAATCGGAAATGTTTTGTTTTGGGGTGGGTCATTGAATGGGGTTCAAAGCCTCCCTTCGTCCTTCCCCCTCCACCTTTGTATCTCCCCCTTTTGCTGAAAGTGATACACTGCCATGGTCTACTGGTGCATTTTAGGACTTCAATGTTTTCTTATATGTAAGATTATTTGTAAGGGTATGTCACTAAATATTGCATTTTACAGGATGTGTGCATGCGTGTGTGTGCGTCAATGTGTGCGTGCATGTCTTTGTGTGTCTCTGAGTGTCTGTGTGTGTCTGTGTGCGTTAGTGTGCGTCCTTGTTCTGTTTGCGTGCGTGCCTGTGTGTTTGTCTACATCTGAGTGTGTGCATGCATGTACATGTGTGTGTCAAATGTAGGTGTCTGTGTATCAGTAGTTGTGGGTATCTGTCTGTTTGTGTGTGCGAGAGTCTGTTTGTATGTGTGCCTGTGTGATTGTTTGTATGGGTGTGTTTCTGTGTAGTGTATGTCAATGCGTGTGCGACTCTTTTTGTGTGCCTGAGTGTACATCTCTGTGTGTGTGTGTGTGTGTGTGTGTGTATGTGTGTCTGTGTCTGTGTTTATGTATGTTTTTTTGCACATATCTGCATCTGTGTTAGTGTGTGTCTGTTTGAGTGTATATATCTGTTTGTGTGTGTCTGTGTTAGCGTATGTGTGCATGAGTGGTGAGTGTGGGTGTGTATGTGACTGTTTGCATATGTCTGTTTGTGTATGTGTGTGTGCCTGTGTGTGAAACTATGTGTGCGTGTGTGGGGGGGCATTTTGGTGTCTGTGTGTGTGGAGGGGGAATGTAGATGACTTCCTGCGTGGTAAGTGTGGCTGTCTGTGTGTTCCTGCGTGTGTGTTGGTATGTGTGTGCGTCCGTCTGTGTCTGTGTGTGTGTGTTTCTCTGTCCGTGTGCATGCATGTGCTGTGTTGAAAGATGTGGTGCTGAAAAAAAGCACGACTGTTCAATCAGCATGCAAGGAGCAGTAGAGTCAAAATATCGAGCCTAATACCTTCATTAGGAATAAGGCTTGTGGGCCAAGGGGGCTGAGGGATAAATGGGAGAGGGTGGTGCTGGGGGAGAAGGTAGCTGGGAAGGCGATTGTTAAATGAAGGTGGGGTGAAGGTGATAGGTTAGAGTGGAAGGTGGAGTGGATAGGTGGGAAGGAAGATAAACAGCTTGTGCAGTTTAAGATGGAGGTGCCGAGTTGAAGGGTTGGATCTGGAATCAGGTGGGGGGAGGGGAAATGTTGAAACTGTTTAAATCTGTGGCTGTGTGTGCTTTTGTGTGTGTGTGTGTGTGTGTGTGTGTGTGTGTGATTGTGTATGTGTGTGCGTGTGTGTGTGTGTGTGTGCGCGCGCGCATGTGTGTGAGTGTGTATGTGTCGGTTGATGTGCGTATGTCTCTGTGTGTCTGTGTGTGTCTTCCAGGTCTGTGTGTGTGTGGGATGGCTGTGAGTAAGTGTGTGTGTGTGTACGCGTGTCTGTGTTGAAAGAGTGTAGTGCTGAAAAAGACCAACCGTTCAGGCAGCATCCAAGGGACACTGAATGTATTTACAGTCGGGGTGGAGCGGCTTTTGACATATCAGCGAGTTGATTGATGCAAGGGGTTAGCAGGAAAGTTGAGTTGAGCCCTGAAGTAGATCAGCCATGCTCTTATTGAATGACAGTGCAGGCTTGAGGGGCCTAATGGCCTACTCCTGTGCCCATTTCATATGTTCTCATGTTGTGCTTTTGGAAGCCGTGTTGTACAATGTTGCATTCAAGGAGAGCAGAGGATTTATTTGAGTTAACCCTGGGTGTGGTATGGGTGCTGAATTCTCAGCGAATCTGGGTCTGTAACATGACACATATGTGAAGCAGATGTTACAGAGAGGGGAAACAATGAAAGAGGGATTGGGGTTGGGGTTGGGGTCACTTTCTGACCTTGCCTGGACTTTCCAAGTACATTTCCGAAACTACATCCAACCATCGGAGTGGCCTTTGATCTGCCCCTGTGTAGCAGGTCCTTAGGGTTGAATGGAACATCAGAACATAGGGCTGGGGGACACGAGCATTCGCAAGTTTCTGTGTATTTGTTTGTGTGTCTGTGTGTCACTCTGCATCTGGTGTCTGTGTGTGTGTGTTTGTGTGGTTGTGTCTGCGTGTGTGGCGGGTTTCTGTGAGTATGTGCGCATGTCTGTGTTCAGCCATGTGAGTGTCTGCGTGGGTGTCTGTTTCTGTGAGTATGTATGCATCTGTGTATGTATCTGTGTTTGACTGTTTGTGTGTGTGTCTGCATCTGTGTGTGTCTGTTCCTGTGAGTGTGTCTGTTTGTCTGTGTATGTGTCTGAATCCATGTGGGTCTGTGTGTTTGCGTCTGTGTTTGCGCCTATTTCTGTAAGTGCGTGTGTATGTCAGTGTGTGTCTGTGTGTCTGTGTCTATGTATGTGTATGTTTGTCTGTGTGTGTGTGTATGTGTGTGTATGTCTCTGTTTATCTGTGTTTGGATGTTACTGTGAGCTGCTGCCGTCCCTCTGTCACTCCCAAACAGAATCCCTGATGATTTCTGCCCTCCACTCCCACCTGTACAGAGGTGTGGGGATGCCAGCAGAGACTGACAGCAGCAGAAAACCCAGCAGATCTGGCAGCATCTGTGGACAGAAATGAAAAGACCCTTACTCAGATCTCCTGGCAGAAGGATATTACATCACTTTCAGCACCAGAGAGACTGCAGGCTCGCCTTACACTGATACACACATACACACACTAGTACAGAGACATAGAGACACTCACAAATACACAGAAACAAGTATAGACATGGATTGTCTATCAGTATTTCTCTTGCTCCACAGTGACCTTGTCAATATTTCACTTACTCTGTCTGGTGTGCGTCTGTATTTAGGTCTGTCCTCAGCGAGTGTGTTAGTGATGCACTTGCTCACAATAGTGAGTGACTCAGTATTTCTGTGTGGAGTGTGACTGTAGGACAATTTCAATGTTTGCAGATACCAAACATGGGCGAATTATAAAGTGTGTGGAGGACAGTGTGGAAATCCAGCAGGACAGCGACACATTGGTGTAGTTTTCAGGTTTATGGCAGATCAGGATCAATACAGAGCAGTGTGCGGTGATGCACCTTAGTAGGAATAACTCTGAAAGTCACAATAAAATATTCTGTACCATTATAAAGCGGGTGTAGGAGCAGAGCGCACTGGGTGGTGGTGGAAACGATGTGTTGTGAGCCCCTCTCCTGACCATGTAGACCGTGGGAATTTCATTTGTACCAGCTCGACACAAAAGGGAGAAGGCAGCAGATCCACGGATTCTAAGTTGTGCCAGGGGGATACTGAGGTGACAGTGGGATTAAGGTGAGAATAGTCCTTCACTGAGCATTGCTCCTTACTCGTTTGGTGGGACGTGGATATTCCAGAATCTCCACACGAGGCATTCTGGTTCTCTCCGGCTCTCTACCAGAGTCCTCCCCACATGTGGTATTCGGTTGAAGGAAAGGATATCAGGCACTCCACCACCCGACTTGGCACTTTCTGTCCTTTCCAGGCTGAATCTCCTGGAATGGGAGAAAGGGAGGGAGGGAGGGTGGCTGTGGGTGGCCCCTTTGTTATTGCTGGTGTAGGTGGGGAACATGGTGAGGTACCGGAGGGAGTCAGTGCACCATGTTGCATCTATGCCGTGTTATTGGTGTGGCGGGTAAAGTGGAGGGAGAGAGAGAGGAGAGAGAGAGAGAGAGAGAGAAAGAGAGACTTCATGCAGTAGTGAGAGTGGTGGAGCATGTTCGGAGGTATGTGTTACAACAGATATACAGTGAGTATGAGGGAGGAGAGAGAATACAGTGACCCTTATCCAGACAGAACGGGGAAGGTTATTGATGCTTGTCCTGTATTGCTGGACATTTCTTCGGACCACAGATACTGCACTGAGCAGGGTTGTTGAGCTCAGACCATACTTGGTGAGTCTGGTGGTTTGGCTCACACTGGGAAGGGAATGATCCTCCTCTGCACTAGCCCATTGACCTGGACCTCCGTGTCTCTGTTGACAAACCGTAGTGTATTTGCCCGTCATCTGCCATGATCGGGGTAAACTGTGCAGGGCAGCTCCAAACGGAGAAAGCTCAACCGTGTGCCCATTGGCCTTTTGAAGATGGCAGCAGTGCCAGGGATCATGGAATATTTAGGGTCATGCAGGCGTTGGTAAGTACCTCCAACTATGAAGGAAATTGAGCCGACATTGAATGCAAGGGACGCCATGTGGTGGGGTAGGTTGTAAATGAGCTCAGTTAGATGGGATATCACCAGGAAACTAACTCAGTCTCATACAGACAATCCTCCTGTCACACTCAGTGAAAATGACACTGAGACAAATTATAGTTAGGTTCAGAACTGAAAATGTGTTGCTGGAAAGCCGAGCAGGTCAGGCAGCATCCCAGAAGCAGGTGAATCGACGTTTCGGGCATAAGCCCTTCTTCAGGAATGAGGAAAGTGTGTCCAGCAGGCTGAGATAAAAGGTAGGGAGGATGGATTTGAGGGAGGGGCGTTGGAAATGCGATAGATGGAAAGAGGTCAAGGTGAGGGTGATAGGCCAGAGTGGGGTGGGGGCGGAGAGGTCGGGAAGAAGATTGCTTGTTAGGAAGGCGGTGCTGAGTTCGAGGGATTTGACTGAGACAAGATGGGGGAGGGGAAATGAGGAAACTGGAGAAATCTGAGTTCATCCCTTGTGGTTGGAGGGTTCCTAGGCAGAAGATGAGGCGCTCTTCCTCCAACCGTCGTGTCGCTATGGTCTGGCGATGGAGGAGTCCAAGGACCTGCATGTACTTGGTGGAGTGGGAGGGGGAGTTGAAGTGTGGAGCCACGGGGTGGTTGGCTTGGTTGGTCCGGGTGTCCAGAGTTGTTTGCAGAAACGTTCTGCAAGTAGGCGTCCTGTCTCCCCAGTATAGAGGAGGCCATATCGGGTGCAGTGGATGCAATAAATGATGTGTAGTGCAGGTAAATTTGTGACGGATATGGAAGTATCCCTTGGGGCCATGGAGGAAAGTAAGGGGGGAGGAATGGGCGCAAGTTTTGCATTTCTTGCGGTTGCAGGGGAAGGTGCCAAGAGTGGAGGTTGTGTTGGTGGGGGGTGTGGACCTGACGAGGGAGTCACGGAGGGAGTGGTCGTTTCGGAACGCTGATAGGGGAGGGGAGGGAAATATATCCCTGGTGGTGGGGTCCGTTTGGAGGTGGCAGAAATGATAGAGGATGATACGCTCTATATGGAGGTTGGTGGGGTGGAAGGTGAGGACCAGTGGGGTTCTGCCTGGTGGCGATTGGAGGGGCAGGGCTCAAGGGCAGAGGAGCGGGAAGTGGAGGAGATGCGGTGGAGGGCATCGTCTACCACGTCTGGGGGGAAATTGTGGTCTTTGAAGAAAGAGGCCATCTTGGTTGTACAGTATTGGAACTGTTCCTCCTGGGAGCAGATGCGGCCGAGACGAAAGAATTGGGAATATGGGATGGCGTTTTCACAGGGGGCAGGGTGGGAGGAGGTGTAGTCTAATAGCTGTGGGAGTCAGTCGGTTTAGAGTAGATGTCCGTGTTGATTCGGTCGCCCGAGATAGAAATGGAAAGGTCTAGGAAGGGGTGGGAGGAGTCTGAGACAGTCCAGGTGAATTTGAGATCGGGGTGGAAGGTGTTTGTAAAGTGGATGAACTGTTCAAACTCCTCGAGGGAGCACGAGGCAGCGCCGATACAGTCATCGATGTAGCGGATGAAAAGGTGGGGTGTGGTGCCAGTGTAGTTGCGGAAGTTACAGTGTGGAAACAGGCCCTTCGGCCCAACAAGTTCACACCGCCCCGCCGAAGCGTAACCCACCCATACCCCTACATCTACCCCTTACCTAACACTATGGGCAATTTAGCACGGCCAATTCACCTCACCTGCACATCTTTGGACTGTGGGAGGAAACCGGAGCACACGGAGGAAACCCACGCAGACACGGGGAGAACGTGCAAACTCCACACAGTCAGTCGCCTGAGGCGGGAATTGAACCCGGGTCTCAGGCGCTGTGAGGCAGCAGTGCTAACCACTGTGCCACCGTGCCTTCCTCCGCCTTCTCTCCCTGGCAGTGATTTTCACACCGACAGAACCCCTGTGTCATAGCACAATGGGCATATGGAACTGTAAATGGATGGGAGCTTCACATCCTGTCACTTCCAGCATCGGCTGCAAGTTTCCCTATGTTGGGCAGTGATCTAACACAATGATACTGAACAATGCGCTGGGATGATGGACACAGTTCCACACCCTGGTAGCATATTTAATCTGGGTTCATGGATCAATGCACGACTGTGGTCTTCGTATCTTTACAGTCTGGGTAGATTGTCGTTGTATTGCACAGTATACCAGTCCGGTTTGCACAGTGTTCCCTGTTTAAAACAGCTGGGTTTATAGATCAATGCACTGCTATAGTGTGCACAGTGTTTCACTCTGGACTAATTGCAGGGTGCTGTTCAGCAGTACACTAGCCTGGTCTGCGCAGTGCTGCATGCCAATCAAATATCTCCTCTGGGTGTATGGTGTCGGGTCTGGTTCAGTGAGGTGGATTGAGAATGCACCTTTATTTTTGTTCACAATCATGTGATTGGACCCTCCAATTCTGACTCCTCCGGCCGGTCCCATTCTTCAGTCTACCTCCATCGTTCGCCAACATGTTGTCGATGAGTAATTGTCCAGTTTTAATGTGAATAAATGTTCTGTCTATTTCTCTGGCCTTTGGCCTTGCTCACTCTGGAGCATCGGGATTCACGACGATAAACCTCAGTAAGGTCACTCCTCAGAAATAACGCTCCAGGGAATATAGCCCCTGACTAATCATACTCTCCGTGTAGCTCAACATCACTCGCCACCACCACCCTACCCAACACTGTCAATATAATTGGAAATCTTTTCTGCACGCTTTCAAGTTTAACAACTTCTTGCCTACAGCAGTGAAACAGAATTAAAAAACAGTATTACAGAAGTGGCGGAACTTAGTGTATAGTCGAAAGTTAGTATTGCAGATGCGGGAGATAAGAGTCCGGAGTGTGGTGCTGGAAAAGCACAGCAGGTCAGGCAGCATCCGAGGAGCAGGAAAACCGATGTTTCGGGCAAAAACCCGATTCCTGATTAAGAACATTTGCCCAAAAGATCGAAATTTCCTGCTCCTCGGATGCTGCCTGAACCGCTGTGCTTTTCGAGCACCACTCTCTGAACCCAGTGTATATCCCAAATGCCTCCTGTTTCAAAGACAACAATTTCCACTCCCACGTGGTCGACGATGCTATCCAGAGCACCTCATCCACTTCCCATACCTCTGCCTTCAAATGTTAGCAATCCAAACTCAATAGGGAAAGAACACTCTGTTCTCAAATTCCATCCCACCAAACCTCCAGATACAATGCATTATCCTCCCTACAAACAGACCCCACCATCAGGAATATATTTCCCTCCCCACCCTGATCTGGGTTCCATAAAGAACATTCCTGGCGCGAATCACTTGTCAGGTTCACGCCAACCAACAACCCACTCTCCACTCCTGGCACCTTCGCATGCAACCACAAGATTTGGAAAACGGGTACCCTCACCTCCCCCTCACCTCCATCCGAGACTACAAAGGATCCTTCCACATTCTTCTGAGTTTTACCTGCATTTCCACACACGTCACCTACAGTATCCGTTGCTCCTGATATCTCCTCTACATTAGGGAGACAGGACGCCAGCGTGTGGAACACTTCAGAGAACATCTCTGGGACACCCGCACCAAACAACCGCACTACCCCGTGGCTGAAAACTTTGACTCCCGCTTCCACTCCACCATGGACATGCAGGTCCTCGGCCTCTTTCACCGCCAAACCTTAACCATCCGACTCTTGGAGGAAGAAAGACTCGTCTGCTGCCTTTGGACCTTGGAACCACATGGGATCAATGTGGATTTCACCAGTTTTGTCATTTACCTTACCTCCAACTTATCCCAGTTCCAACCTTCCAACTCAGTACCGCCAGATGACCTGCCCTACCTGTCCATCTTCCTTTCTATCTATCCGCTCCACCCTTCTCTCTCACATACCACATGCAACCCCAACATCATAAACTTTTCACATTCTCAGCTATCTTCCCCCAACCCTACCTATTTTCAATTTATCTCTCAGCACCCTTGGGCCACAAGCCTCATTCCGATGAACGGCTTACACAAGAAGCGACAATGCTCCTCTGATGCTGACTGACCTGCTGTGCTTTTTCAGCACCACCTTCTCTACTCTGATCTCCAGCGTCTGCAATCCTCACTTTCTCTCTTGAGTTCATGTATTCAGAAATTTCCTGAACTGACATTTCTTGCAGCAGGTCTGTTATTTTAGCCCTGTAGCTTTATAAACAGAGTAGGACATATACAGCCCTGCAGTGCTCTGTGAAAACTCCCACATTCAAGGAAAAAGTAAGAAAAAATTGAAAGATTTATAGTCTGGCCATCAGTAACCCTCATCCATTCCATCGAGACAGAGTAAATAATCCCTTTTATTATGATATGGAATGTAATGTAAGGAAGGGTTTAACTTTCCCTGTTTGTTTGGTGACTGGGATTAATGTCAGCCGCCATATATTCTAATTATTCCAGTGGAAAGCTCCCATCTCTTAATGGTATATGGGCTTCGTTCAATGTGTTATCCCATAGTGTGAGTGGGAGAATCACCGTCAGCACTAACAGGGATCAGCAGCTCTAGATGGAGAAGGGGAGGAGAGATCATAATCTGAGAACGTTAGACTTGAATGTTACAACAATGGATAAGAATCTGAGAACATTAAACTGGAATGTTCCAACAATGGATCAGAATCTGAAAACAGGAGTTTGGAATCTTTCAACAATGGATTAGAACCTGAGAATATTAAGCTGGAATCTTCCAACAATGGATCAGAATGTGAGGACCGCAATGTTCCAACAATGGATCAAAATCTGAGAACGTTTACTGGAATGTTACGACAATGGACAGGGATTTATCCAATTACGCTGGTTTCTTTCTACATATTATGATTGGTTGTCATTTATTTTGCAGACCTATTATGCTCTTCTCATTATTCAATGTTTTTATTATCCTCTCCTGACTACCGTTTGTGTCCCTGGTAAGTCTCACCATCCAGATATTTTTCTATAAACTAGTTATGACTGCATTACTGTTATTTCATGTAGTCTTCACTCCTTGCCACTATTATTGTTCATGTTGAGACACTGAATCCACACATTCACTCTGCAGATCACGAGTAACGGCACCAGTGAACTTGTTCAATTACTGTCTCCCTTCTTGATTCAGACTGTTAATCATGGGGGAATTCCAGGATTCTGACCCAACGACTGTGAAGGAACAGCGGTATATTTCCAAGCCAGGGAAGTGAGCGGCTTGGAGGGGAACATGCAGGTGTCATTGAAACAGACGAATCTCAAGTTTTGTGACCCCTTTGGCCATGAGCTCATTTCTGACATCATGCCCTGATCATTATTAACTTTAACTATTCGAAGCTCCAGATTGTACTTCACTGGTTAACCCATCTGCTGTTTGAAGCTTGAGCTGTGAAGTACAGACTTAATGATGACAATAATCTGCTGCTGATCCTGTCGGGTTGAAACCTACAGAAACAAAACTGATTCGAACTCACACCAAACTTTCATCCATCTGATATTCCTGTGCACGCTGAGCGATATTACAATGGTGTCTGGCAATGTATTTACTTTAATATTCTCAAACTCTTTAACTCATATGTCCATGAAACTATCCTCGGACTCTTTGTTTCGATTATCCCAATCCCTGCCAGTGTGTCATGGTTAACCTGGTTTCCTTTAAGTGTATTTTCTCTCATGCAATGATTTCCACATGCAACCACCCAACCCCTTCCCCCCCCCCTCCCCCCACCCCCCACCCCCACAAACACACCTTGTACTGGTCATATGGACCTGTTGTCAGCATTCCCCTGCTGTGTGTATTTGGTGAGTGTATCGTTCCTATATGATAGTAAAAGTTTCCAATACTCCTCATGCTGGTCAGATAATCCAGTTTACTGAGTAGTACACGACCATGGCCTGCACAGCTCTCCGTGTTAGTCTGTTATCTTCTCCTAGTTTGAAGTGTTCTGTGAAGGAGATTTAGAATTTGATGAAACAAACCATTTCAACTGTTCGGAAAATACCTTTACTCAATGTTCTCATTATTGTAATTTTGATCTCCAATGAGTGACTCCTACATTTAGTCCCAACACCCAGTCTTTTTCTCATTATTTCCACAAAATCTTCTCAGATAATTAACTGCCTGTTTCTGTCTTTAATGTGAACCTTTCTGTCCCTCTGTAATTTTCCCTGGCCTTGGTTTTTGCCTCTCTAGTGTATCGAGTGCTGGCATTGTGAACCTCAGAAACAGTGAAATGGTGTGTCTTGGGCAGTTGTTCGCTTCTGAAAATGTATTGCTGGAAAAGCGCAGCAGGTCAGGCAGCATCCAAGAAGCAGGAGAATCGACGTTTCGGGCATGAGCCCTTCTTCTTCCTGAAGAGGGGCTCATGCACAAAAAGTCGATTGTCCTGCTCCTTGGATGCTGCCTGACCTGTTGCGCTTTTCCAGCAACACATTTTCAGCTCTGATCTCCAGCATCTGCAGTCCTCACTTTCTCCTGTTGTTCACTTCCCACTGTATTCCATGTGTTGCTCCATGTCGGGGGGTGTGTATCGGGCAGATGTTCATTTCCCGGTGTGCCCCATGTTCTGCTCCATGTTACTTAGGGGATTCAGCAGCTTTGAAAGATGGTCTGTGCCTGTCCACTGAACGTCTGACGCATGTGTTTGTCCCTCTGAGTTCATTGTGTGGTCAGTAACACGAGGAAGCCCCTAGAGTACTATTGTAAAGGACCAGGTATCTAATATCACTGACAATGCTCGCACTTAAAAAAAGGCTATTGTCTCGTTTTCTTTAAACAGATATTTTAAAAGCTAAACTGCGTACTGCAAACGGCTGAAGTAAATAACTTAGAAGGATTTTCAGTTTTTTTTAAAAAATGCATATTGATAACAATGGCCAGCTCTCACGGAACTGGCTTTCCAGTTTTTCTGAGCTATAACTGTCACCAGGTGCTTGCAGTCGGAGATAGGTTGGATTCTTTCAGTAAATGATCCCTCACTGCAATTCTCTCTGAAATCTGTCTTGATGCTGTTTCCTCCTGGATTGGAGAACTGTGTGCAAGACTGATTAGCCTTGGATGTGTCTTTTTGCCAAGGGATGAGTTTATGGGGTGTTAGTACATTGGAGCAATTCATTAGTAGATTGTACTGTATCTATTAATCTGTTAAGGTTTCAAGTAGTTAAGTTATTCTAAACTCCTCTTCTACGTATTTTATTAGAGTGTTGAAATAAATTGTGTTTTGCTTAAAGTTGAGTGGTTTGACCAACCGCATCACATCTGGAACACCCATTTCACATCTGCCTTTACTATAAAGTAGTGGGGCGGCACGGTGGCTCAATGGTTAGCACTACTGACTCACAGAACCAGGGAGCCAGTATCAATTCCTGCTTACGACTGTGTGGAGTTTAAACATTCTCCCTGTGTCTGCATGGGTTTCCTTTGGGTGCTCTGGTGTCCTCCCACAATCCAAGAATGTGCAGGTCAGGTGAATTGGCCATGCTAAATTGCCTATAGTGCTAGGTGCATTAGTCAGGGTTAAATGTGTGTTAGCGGAGTGAGGTTGGGTGGTTTGGTCTTTGATGTGGGCTTCTTGGGCCGTCGGGCCTTTTTCCATAATGTTAAGAACCTAACCGAAGACAAGGTTGGCGACCAGGCATTCTGCTCTGGTCCGTCGCAATCTCGGGACACTTGCCCGGTTCGAAATCGATAATTCCAAATCGGGTTCAGGATTAGAATCCCGACAGAGTGGAAGCAGGCCATTTGGCCCAACAAGTCCACACCAACCGTCGGAAGAGAAAACTATCCAGATGCATTCCCCTCCCCTATTACAACATATTTACAACTGACCTACACATCACTGAACAGTACGGGAAATTTAACATGGTCATTTCGCCGAACCAACACATATTTGGGCTGTGGCAGGAAAATGGAGCACCTGGAGAACACCCACGCAGGGAAGGCGAGAATGTGCACAGGGAGATTGTTGGGCTCAAAAGCAGCGTCTTGTAATTGTTCGTTTCTTTTGGTCTGGGTATTGAATTCGGTTGGTTTGTACAGTGCTTTGTGTATGGAATGTTGCAATCAGGGAGACCCGTGGATTTTGTGAGCCATCACCGGGTGAGATTTGGGGGCAGTATTCACAGTGAATCTGGCTCTACAACATGATAAACAAATGAAGCACAAGATACAGAGAGGGGAAGCTCTGTAAATAGAAATGAGCAACCTCTTCCATATCCAGCCTGGGTCTTCCAATTACATTTTCCATAAATCCCAAACCGAGTGGGACAGTCTTGAGGGACCGAATTGATTCCTCTATTTCTGTGCACCATGCTATAACAATAAGTGGACTCTAACCGCTCCTGTCGAGCCGTTTAGAGGGGTTGAATGGGACACAGAAACATGGGAATGAGGAGCAGGAGCGGGTCATTAGAGAACTTGAGCCTTCTCCACCAGACATTAGATTAGATAGATTAGATTACTTACAGCGTGGAAACAGGCCCTTCGGCCCAACAAGTCCACACCGCCCCGCCGAAGCGTAGCCCAACCATACCTCTACCTCTACCTCTACCTCTACCTCTACCTCTACCTCTACCTCTACCTCTACCTCTACCTCTACCTAACACTACGGGCAATTTAGCATGGCCAATTCACCTGACCTGCACATCTTTGGACTGTGGGAGGAAACCGGAGCACCCAGAGGAAACCCACGCAGACACAGGGAGAATGTGCAAACTCCACACAGTCGGTCGCCTGAGGCGGGAATTGAACCCAGGTCTCCGGCGCTGCGAGGCAGCAGTGCTAACCACTGTGCCACCGTGGCGCCCACTAAGATTGTGGCTGATCAGATTGTGGTCTCAGCCTCATCTTCCTGTCTGTGTCCCATTATCCGTGACTCACTTCTCTCTCAAATCTTTAACTAACTCACCTGTGAATACTTGTAATCAGAGAAGAACCACAAACTTCTGGGGAAGAGAATTCCCATTCGAATGGCCCTTTTGGAATTCTTCCTCATCCCGCTGTGAGAATAAGAGAATCATACAACTTGGAAACAAGTCCTTTTGTCCAATTTGTCGATGCCAATCAGGCATCTTAATCAGATCTCGTCCCATTTGCCAGCATTTGGCCCACATCACATGATCCATTCCTATTTATGTACCTATCCAGTTACATTTTAAACGTGTAATGGTACCCGCTTTCACCACTTCCTCTGGCAGTACACCCAAGAGCCTCTGTATGAAAAGGTTTCCCCTCAGGTCCCTTCTAAGCCTTGCCCTGTCACCTCCACCCTATGCCGTCTCGGTCTGGATGCCCCTACACTGGGAAAAAACTCTTGCCCATTCAGACTATCCATGTCCCTCATGACTTTTTAAAACCTCTGTCACATCACCATTCAGCCTCTGACAGTCCAGGGGGAAAAGCCTCATCCTGTTCATCATCTCCCTGTAGCTCAAACCCTCAGGTTCCAGAAAATCCTTGTAAATCTTTTCTGAACCCTTTCAAGCTTAACAACATCCATCCTTTAACAGAGTCAACTGATATGTACGCAGTTTTCTTAAAGTGGCCTCACCTACGTCCTGTACAAGCGCAACACGTTACTCCAACTCCTATTATCAATGTTCTGACCGATTAAGGCAAGCATGTCAAACACGTTCCTCACTACTCTTCCGACGTAAACTCCACTTACAAGGAACTATGAATCTTCACCCATAGTTCTCTTTGTTAAGCAACATTCACCAGGGCACTACCCCGCTTTAACTTACCAAAATATAAAACCTCACAAATATCTAAACTAAACTCCACCTGCCAGTCCTTGGCTCATTGATGGTCAAGGATCCCGTTATATTCTGAGATGATCTTCTTCACTGTCCACTGCACCGCGTTGGTGATGTTATCTGTAAACTTACTAACCATGCCTCCGATAATCACATCAAAGTTGTTTATGTTCGTGATAAAAAGCAGTGAGCTCAGCACTGATTCTTTCACAACACCGCTGGCTACAGGTCTTCAGTTTGGAAAACAATCCATTACCTTCAATCTAATTTTGTATCCAATTGGTTAACTTTTCCTAGATTACATATAACCTAATTTTAGTAATCTGTCTATGGTGGGGAACCTTATTAAATGCCTCGCTGAAGTCTGTATAACAATTGTACACCACGGTGTATTCTTCAATCTTCTTTGTCACCTCTTCATAATACTCAATCACATTAATTAGACATGATTTCCATCACACAAATCCATATTGACTATCCCTAATCATTCCTTGTCTTTCTAAATAATTGCAAATTCTATCCCTCAGAATCCCCTCCAAGGAACTCCTCGTCTCTGACGTTGGCTGATTGAGTCGATAATTCCGTGTGTTGTTTTGGCTCACTTCTCCCTTTTCTAGCCCCACTCCTCCACTGCCCACAAAAAATAATTTTAACTATGTTAGTGATATGGCCAATGATATAGTTCTCAGAGTGTGTCAGGGTCAGTGTTAGGAACAAGTGAGGCAGATTTCTTTAATCTACTAAAACAACATCTCTGTGACCAAAACAAACTATGATGGAAAGTGGAATGAAGTGAGGATATTGCAAATATGTACAGTGATATTTCCCTTTGAAAAATACTGAGAAGCACACACACACACAGACAGACAGTCACACAGACACACACATGCACAGACAGACAGACAGACACACGCATGCGCACACACATACGTATTGTTGATAACAAACTGAAAAGCAAAGTTTCTGCAAAGTTAACTTGAAAGAACATTGTCCAAATATGATTCGAACTTATGACCTTAGGAAAAATGAGAGTTTGACCAAATGCTGTTCTATTTGTACAGTCATCAAGTCCTACAGCATGGAGAGAGGCAGAGAGGCCCTTTGGCCCACATGCGTCCATGCTGACCCAAATATCAAACCACACTAAACTCATTTTCCAGCACTTGGCCCATAGCATTCTCGACCTTTCCTGTCCATGTACTTGCCCAAATGCCATTTAAATATCGTTAATGTAAATGCTTCAACTCCTTCCGTTGGCAGCTCATTCCCTTTGTGTGCCACTCTCTGTGTAAAACAGTTTCCATCAGTTTCCCTTTTATTCTTTCCCCTCTCACCTTAAACTGATTATCTCCCCTCCTTGATTCCCCAACTCTAGGAAAAAAAGGTTGGGTCCATTTACCCTATCCATGAAAACTTCTATAAGGCCCCTCTACTGTGGTCTAAAGATAAAAGTCCTCGCTTGTCCAACCTCTCCCTATAATTCATACTGTTGGGTCCTGGCAACATTTTTGTAAATTCCGTCTGCCCACATTCCAAATTAAAAACATCCTTCCGATCGCAACGTGACTAAAACTGAACACAGCACTACAAGGGCAGCCTCACCAACATCCTGTATAACTGCAACATAACTTCCACAATTGCTCTCCTCCATGTCCTGACCGATGGTTGCTAGTGTGGCAAAAGCCTACTTCACTACCATGTCTAACTATGACCCCACTTTCAGAGAACAGTGGACCTAAACTCCATGGTCCCTCTGCTCAACTACACTCCTTAAGGTCCTACCAATCAACATGAAACTCTTGTCAATCACCTGATGAAGGAGCGTCGCTCTGAAAGCTGGTGTGCTTCCAATTAAACTTGTTGGACTATAACCTGGTGTTGTGCGATATTTAACCTTTTTTAATGTCATCTTCAAATTTCCTAACCATGCCTTGTACATTCGCAAGAATATCATTGATACAGATAACAAACAGCAATGGGCCCAGCAGAGACCCCTGAGGCACTTCATGTGTCACAGGCCTCCAGTCCGAGAGCATCCATCCTCTATTAACCTCTGCTTAGTACCATCAAGCCAATTGTGTGTCCAATTTGCCAGCTCCCTCTGGATTCCATGCAATTCTAACCTTCCAGACCAGCCTATCAATGGCAACCTTGTCAAAGGCCTTACTGAAAACCACACAGTCTACCGCCCTACCCTCATCAACATTCCTGGTCACTTCATCAATGAACTCAAACAAATTTGAGAGGCATGATCTCCCACTCACAAAGCCATGCAATCTTTCCAGTCTAAAAAAAACTATTAATAATAATTATTAAAATTAATAACGTCAAACTAATAAATAATAATAATATGACACTTTCATTGGAGAATAAATTATTCATGATATGTGATATTGGAACGTGCATCATGGGTGAAGGGTAGAATAGATTTTGTACCTGTGTCATTGAACTGTTTTGAGAAAAAGCAAGGGTGACATGGTAGTTCAGTGGCTAGTACTGCTGCCTCATAGTGCCATGGATCCGGGTTTGGTTCCAGCTTTGGGTGACTCTCTTTGTGGAGTTTGCACATTCTCACTGTGTTTGTGTGTGTTTCCTCTGGGTGCTCCATTTTCCTTCCACAATCCAAAGGTCAGGTGAATTGCCCATGCTAAGTTACCCATAGTGACATGTGCATTCGTCAGGGGTAAATATAGGGTAAGGGAATGGGACTGGGTGGGTTACTGTTTGGAGGGTCAGTGTGGTCTTGTTGTGCCAGATGGCCTGTTTCCATACTGTCGGGAATCTTTCAAAAAAGCAAACCTTATCTTTCCAAATGCATGCATATCTCATCCCTTAGAGTCTCCTCAAGCAACCTACGTACCACAGATGTTAGACTTCCTGGTCTATCGATCCCAGATTTTTCTTTGCTTCCCTTCTTGAATAATGGCACAACATTTGCTAATCTCCAATATTCTGGAACCTAACCAGTCGCTAACGATGATGCAAAAATATCAACCAGGGTCCCCGTAGTTTCTTTTCTAACCTCTTGCAGTGTTCTTGGATGCATCTGTTTACAACCAGGAGATTTATCCACCTTCATACATTCTAATGCATCCAACACACCTTCTCCTGTGATATTGACTCACCCCAAGATAACACTACGACTTTTGTTAACCTCCCAAGTTTCATGTATTTCTCCACGCTAAAAGCAGAGGAGAGATATTCATTGAGAATCTCGCAAATCTCCTACGGTTCTAGACATGCATGTCCATTTTGGAACTTGAGTGGTCATACTCTCATTTAGTTATTCTTTTTACTTTAATATACTTAATGAACCTCTTTGCATTCACCCTAATCTTCTCAGCCAAGGCTATCTTGTGCCCCCTTTTCACCCTCCTGATTTCCTTCCTCATGTAAACTCCTGTATCCCCTGTATACCTCCAGGTATTCCCTCGATACCAGCTTCCATGGACCTGAGCCACGCCTCTTTTTTGCTGGTCAAAGCCTCAATATCTCCTGACATCCAAGGTTCCCTCTACCTACCAACCTTGCCTTTTACCCTCACAGGAACATATAGACCTTGAACTGTAGACATTTCACTTTTAAAGGCCTCCCACTTGCAGGAGGTCCCTTCGCCTGCAAACAAACTCCTCTAACCAACCCCTTCAAGCTCCTGTCTAATTCCATCAAAATTCGCCTTGCCCAAATTTTGAACTTGAACATGTGGACCAGTTTTGTCCTTCTCCATAACTATTTAAAACTGAATAGAACTATGTTCGCGGGTCCCAGAGGGCTCCCCCACTGTCACCTCAGTCACCTGTCCTGCCCTAGATCTTAGAGTAGGTCAGGCTTCGTCCCTTCCCGAGTTTCACCCTCTACTTCCTGCTTGAGGAAACTATTCCGAACACACTTAATAGATACACCCCGTCCTAGTCCTTAATTCTATGTCATTCCCAGTCTATGTTAGGAAAATTAAAATATCCTACTAATGCAATCCTATTGGCCCTGCAAGTCTCCCCAGTCTGTCTACATACTTTTGTTCCCCTAATTCCTCGTTTATTATTTGGGGGCCTTTTGTACAATCCAAATCCTATCACTATTCCCTTCTTATTTATTAGCTTCCCAGACAAATCCTCACAGGATGATCCATCAATTATTTTATCTCTGATTACTGCTGTGATACTCGCCTTAATCAAAAATGAAACTCCCTGTCTCCTCTTTCCACCATCTCTGTTCCGCATAAAGCACCTGTACCCTGGTACATTAAGCTGCCAGTTTTGTCCCTCTCTTAGCCATGTTTCAGTAATGGCTATAATATCCCAGTCCCATGCACCGATCCATGCCCTGAGTTCATCGGCCTTACCTGTCAGCCATCTTGCATTGAAACAGTTGCAATTTAATCCAACAAGCATTCCTTGCTCTCTGTCATTGTCTAGCCTGACCTGTCTCTTCATTTTACTGTTTCTGATTACTGTATAGCCTTCCAGCCTCGCACTTGTCTCCCTGCTGTTGAGGATCCCACCACTCCCCAACCCCAGCCAACCTAGTTGAAACCCTCCCTTGCAGCAGTTGCAAACCTGCCTGCCAGCATATTGGTCCCCTTCCAGCTCAGGTACTATCCGTCGTTCCTGAACACGTCATCTTGCCTCACAAAAGATCCCAGTAATCCAAAAATTTCTGCCCCCTGCACCAATTCTTTAGACACCCCTTCGTCGGCCATATCATCCTATTCTTACCCTCACTAGCACGGAGAACTGGAAGTAAACTGGATATTAGCACTGTCTTTTATCCTTTTCCGTAGCTCTCCACAATCACTCTGCAGGATGTCATCACTATTTCTACCTGTGTCATTCTGTCCTTTGTACCGATGTGCACAATGACTTCTGGCTGCTTCCCCCCACTGCCCCCCCCCCCCCAACCCCCAGTGAGAACGTTCTGCAGCCACTCTGAGGCATCCTGGACCCTGGGCATGTGGGAGGCTACACACCATTCCGGATTCCCATTTGCAGCCACAGAATCTCCTGTCTGTTCCCCTCACTATCGAGTCGGATAATTCCTTCTGTTGTTATTCTGCTTGCACAGCCTTCTGACAATGGGATTTCTTCATGAAACAGTTGAATTTGGCTGAATTGCTTTGCTTCAGGCAATGGGGAGATTCCAATGAATCCTCATCAGGAATCCTCCATTAGTGGGAAAGACGACTGGGCTTTTTTTCACTCACACACATTGTGATGAGCGATAGGGAAACAGAAAGGGAGCAATAGAATGTTTCTCCACAGATAGGCTACATTTTCCATCTGTAAGTTAAATTAGTAACATTATCAGTCCCACACTAGACTCTGTGAGCTCTTCTTGAACATTGTCTGAACTATATGACTCCATCACATTCTCGACTCCAGGTCAGTGCATTATTGCGGTATCAATTCATTAACAATAAATAGTTCTACTTGTTTTGATGATGTGTTACTAGGTGCTTGCATAATGTAAAAATAAGTGTTTCATGTCTTCACAATATCTGTGTTAAAATGAATATTCTTAAACATATATAGTAATTGCTGGAAAAGCTCAGCTTGTCTGTCAGCATGTAGGAAGAGAATTCATAGTTCAATTTTACTGTCCAATGACCTTTCCTTTGAAACTGATTTTTTCTTAAATTATTTCCCCAGTTTTATTCACCCACACAATGAGAAATATCTATCCGGTATTCAGCAACTACACTTTTCTCAAGATCTTATATGGCCAATAAAACATCCGTCATTCTCAGGCCGAACTGTTAATTCTTCACAACGTAATGCCCTCATTCCAAGAATGCGTAAAGAGAAACATTTTTGAGACGTTTCGAAAGCAATTTTGTTTTTTATTCCCAGTTTAGGCTGTATAACTACACATAATGCAACAGATGTAATCTCAGCAATGCCCTGTCCTGATGCAAAAAACATCGCTAAGATCATACCCAACACCCCTTGCACGAAACAGGATCACGACATTTACCTTCCAAATCACTTGCTACATCTTCAGGTTAATTTGATGTGATTCATGTACTAAGACACACAAATCCCTCTGTAACACTGAGTTCTGCATTCTCCTTGCATTTAAATAAATTTCTGCTGTTTCATCTTTTCCCCAAAATAGAAAATATCCATCACATATATATTGTACTGGTTTTTTTTCTGCTGAAGCTTTGCTCACAGCCATCTGTATGCCATTGCTTGTTGCTATGCCCTCCCCCAATCTGTGTCCCATTGCAGACGTTCTGCACTCCCACTGTCTGTATCCCATTGCACAAGGACTGCCCTCCTCCATCTGTATCCCATTGCTGATGCTCTACCTCCCCGTCTGGATCCAAGAGCAGACCCTCTGCCCTCACCTATCAGTATACCATTGCAGACGCTCTGCCCTCCTCCTGTCCGTATCCCATTGCAGACGCTCTGCCCTCCCCCCGTCTGTATCCCACTGCAGACGCTATGCCTCCCCGGTCTGTATCCCACTGCAGACGCTATGCCTCCCCTGTCTGTACCCCACTGCAGACTCTCTGCCCTCACCCATCAGTGTTCCATTGCAGACGGTCTGACCTCCCCTGTCCGTATCTCATTGCAGACGCTCTTCGCTCCCCCTGTCTGTCTCCCATTGCAGACACACTGCCCCTCCCCTGTCTGTATCCCATTGCAGACGCTCTTCCCTCCCCCTGTCTGTATCTCGTTGCAGAGCTGCATCCCTCCCCCAGTCTGTCTTCCATTGCAGACACACTGCCCTGCCCTGTCTGTATCCCATTGCAGAGGTGCATCCCTTCCCCAGTCTGTCTCCCATTGCAGACACACTGCCCTTCCCCGTATGTATCCCATTGTAGACGCACTGCCCTCGCTCTGCCCTCCGCTGTCTGTATCTCGTTGCAGGCCGTTTTCCCTCCCCCTGTCTGTATTCCATTGCAGACGCTCTGCCCTCCCCCTGTCTATATCCCATTTCAGACGCTCTGCCGTCCCCTGTCTGTATCCCATTGCAGACGCTCTGCACTCCCCTGTCTGTATCCCATTGCAGACGCTCTGTCTCCATCTGACATCTTTTAACTAAGCCTGAAAAGTGAGAGAGATGAGATTGGAACTCCCAGCGAGTTTAAATTGAGAATTGCTCTTTACTGAACATTGCAGCTTACTTGGCTGGTGGGACGTCGATGTTTCAGAATCTCCACACAAGGTGTCCTGGTCCTCTCTGGCTCTTTCCAGGATCCTCCCCACATGTCGAGGTAGAGGGTGAGGGAACAGATATCGGGCACTCTAAAACCCTGCTTGGCCTTTTATATCCTATTCCAGGATGTTTCTCCTGTAATGGGAGAAGAGGAGGGACTGAGTGAGGGTGGGAGTGGGTGAGTTTGCTGTTAATGCTGGTATAGGAGAAGGGGGAAGGGTGAGATATCCAGAGGGAGTCTGACCACAGTGTTGTATCCATGCAGTAGTATTAGTGTGCGGGGCTATTGCGTCAGTGACAGAAAAACTGAGCAAAGGAAGGTGCTGAATTCAACAGTGAATGTGGTCGTGCTTGAGCTTTATTTGGAGATAGAGTGTGAGCCTTGTTCGGGGGTAGGTGTTATATCAGATATACAGTGAGTGCGAGGGAGCAGAAGAATATGGTGACATTTATCCTGGCAAAGTGGGGGGAAAGAATATTGATGCTTGTCCTGTATTGCTGACCAATTCTTCAGATCATCTCAGCGTTGAGGTGAGTCTCCCTGACCGTCTTGTCCAAGTCTATCAGTAATCACGGCACTGACCCTTTCCATCACTTCCCACAGAATCAGTTTGGGGGGATCTTACAAATAGCAAGGTGAAGCAAACATTCGTGTATAATATATCAAAACCAAATCTGTCACGTAAATACTTTACAACATATGCTCTGGAAATTAGGTATGCAAGTATATTCAAGGGGGAGCAATGACACAGTGATATTATCACTGGGCTCTTAACCCAGAGACCCAGGTAATATTCTGTGGACATGAATTCAAATCCTGACAAGGCAGATGGTGGAATTTGAATTCAATATATATCTGGAATCAAGGGTTTATGATGAGCAGGAATCCATTGTCGATTGTTGGAAAAACTCATCTGGTTCACTGATATCCTTGAGGGAAGGATACTGCTGTCCTTACCTGGTGTGGCCTGCATGTGACTCCAGACCCAAGACAACACTACTGACTCTTAACTGCCCTCTAGCATGGGCAATAAATACTGGTTATCCGGTGACGCCCACCCCTCATCCTGTGAATGAGTAACAAATAATCGTGTGTGCTGCAGTCATAATGGATGGTCTCAAGTTGCACCGAAACTGCAGTGACTACTAATACTGTGAAGATAAACTTCCGTAAGTGTGTATTAGGTAGGTTGAACAGTATGTTGTGAACCAAACTAGAGAGCAGGTTATTTCAGATTTGGTGTTGTGTTGTCAGGAGGATTAATTAATAACCTTGCTCTGAAGCAGCTTTGGAGGAATAGTGACATCAATATGTTGCATTATTACACGGCGTCTGAATACAATATCGAATGTTTGAACATTCTGGTTAAGCATCATGGCAGCCCGGAGGCTAGAGGGTCAAGTACGCTCCAATGAATTGGGCAAGTATAATGTAACATTCAATGGGAGAAGCAATGATTGTGAGAGTCATAGAGTCCGACAGCACGGAGAAAGGCCCTTCAGCCCAAGTTGGTCCATTCCGAACAAAATGTCCATTCACATTAACCCCATTTCCCTGCTCTTGCCCCATATCCTTCTTAATCTTTCCTATCCGTGTATTTGTCCAAATGCATTTTAAATTTTATGTATCGACCCACCTCAACCACTTCTGCTGGCATCTCATTCCATGTGCACACCACCCTGTGTGTAAAAGAAATTGCCCCTCAGGTTCCATTTTAATCTTTCCCCTCGGATCTTAAATTGACGCCCTCTAGTCCGTGGTTGCTCAAAAAGACTGATTGCATTCACTCTATCCATGCTACCCATAATCTTATACACTTCGATCAGATCCCCCTCTGTCTCATACACTCTAAAGTAAAAACTCCTAGTTTGTCCAACCTCTCCCTATAACTCAGAACATTGAGTCCGGGCAACAACCTGGTAAATTTCTTCTGCACTATTTCCAGTTTAATAACTCCTAACTGTAGCAAAGTGAACAATATTTCACATAAAACTACCAGTATTGCCTCACCACCATCCTGTATAACTGCAACATAACTCCCTCATTTCGATACTCATTACTCTGACTGATGAAGGCCAGTTTGCCAAATGCCTTTTTCACTGCCCTACCTACCTGTGACTCCACTTTCAGAGAACCTTGATTCTGAATTCCAATGTCTCTTTGTCTCAATACACTCCTTAAGGCCCTGCCATTCACCATGAAACTCCTACCTAGATATGACTTTCTAAAATGCAAGAACTTACATTATCTGTATTAAACTCCATTTGCCATTTCTCGGCCCACTTTCTCACCTGATTAAGGCGCTGCTGTAATTTCTGAAATATCTGATAATCTTCCTCACTGTCCACGATACCGCCTATTTTAGTGTCATTGAAACTTATAATTCATGCCTGTACATTCTCGTCTAACTCATAGATGTGTGTAATATGTAAATATATATACAATATACATGCATAAAACAAGCAGTAATAGTCCCAGAACCGACCCCTGAGGCATTCCAATCATCACAGGCCTTCAGCCCGTCAAGCATACTTCCACCATTACCCTCTGTTTTCCTACAATGAAGCAAATCTATGATCTGATTTGCCAGCTCCCCCTCAATTCCATATGATCTAAACTTCCAGAGCAGCCTACTATGTGGAACCTTACTGAAGGCCTTACTGAAATCTATATACACCACATATACCACCATACCCTTGTCAAAGTTACTGGTCAGTTCACCAAAGCACTCTAACAAATTATTGAGCCATGATACCCCACGCACAAAGACGTGCTGACTGCTCATAATCACACCCTGCCTTTCCAAATGCATGTATATCGTCTCTCTCTCAGAATCTTTTGAAGAAACTTGTCGACTAGAGATATCAGATTTGCTGGTCGAAAGGTCCCAGGTTTTTCTTTGTAGCTCTTCTTGAATAAGGGAACAGCTTCGCTATGCTCCAGTCCCTCCGGGACCTCACCCTTTGGCTACCAACCAGGGCCCCCACTATTACTTCTCTGTCCTCCTGCAGTGTTCCTGAATATATCTGGTCAGGACCAGGAGATTTGTAGAAATACCGCATAGTCTGAAAGATATGTCTACTTATTTCAGGTGAAAACGCCAAAGAGTGAGTAAGTGACTCAATGATGATTAACATAACAAATTAAAGAATATATTAATCACCGCAAGTGACTTCAGAAGAATTCCAGACATTGTGGAATCCTGAGAATTCTCAGAAAATTGCAATCCAGAAAAGGAGGGCCATGAAACTGATCAGGAAATCAAAAAGCGAACATGCATGCAAACAAACAGGAACACAAAGTCTGCAAAAACCTATGATCTATATTTCAAAAGAAAAAAAACATTGTCAAATGTGGAAATGTGCAATCGGGAGAGACGAGTTGATGGTGGATAACAGGGGAATGGCAAAGCAAATGGCCAGTTACTACACATCTGTCTTAATGGAGTAAGATCCAGAAAATCACCCAGAACTATGAAGTGATTGTATAGGACTTGTGGAAGTAAAGACATAAAGTCAATTCATATCAGTAACAAGGCAATATTAAACATGCAGCTGGATTGAGCATTGCTAAGCTTGACAAACCAGATGTACTTCATACCAAAATCTTCAGAACTAAATCACAAATAGAAGTATTGATTGCATTGTCGATGACTGCGTTCTATTTTCCTGTACATTCTGCAGAGTCTGGAATCGGGTGAAGATAAATGTACATTAATAAACGTGATCCAAGCACTATAGATGAATGGTAGGGATCCAAGCATCTACAAAGAGAAGAAGAAATAGTGTGGAGATCTGCAGACCAATTAACTTGACATTTGTCGGGAAACTGTTGGAATATATTATATAGGATGTGATATTGGATACTTAGACATTAACAGCAACATTGGAGAGACTCAGTATGCATTTCTGAAAGGGAAATCATACTTTACAAACTTTGGAATTGTTTGAAGTTTATTCTTATAGCATAGATAATGGGGATCCAGTAGAATTGGCATATTTTAGATTATCAGAAGGCTTTCTATAAGAACTCACATAGTGAGTTCGAAAATGCAATGATGTGAAAGGTATTTGGAGGAATATATGTAAGTGGAAACCTAAAGTTTGGTTTGCCTTCCTTTAAGGGAGTCAGAATATAGATGTAAAGACACATTGAAGCAGTGTGTTGGTGAGACGTACCTGGAGTATTGTGCACAGTTTTGGTGACCGAATCTGAGAAAGAATATACTGGCCTCAGAGGAAGTGCAATGGACATTATCCAGACAAATCCCTCAGGTGGCAAGCTTGCGTGATGAGCAAACTCGGCCTATGTTCTCTTGAGTTTAAAGAACCAGCGGTGGGTCACTGTGAACTTTATAAAACTCACAAAACATACGACAATTTGGAAATTAACAGGAAATTTATCAGGCTGTCTAATCCACATTCAAGGCAAATAATGGCAGGATAAGGGACAAACCACTTAAGACTGCAATAAGGAGGAAATTCTGCGCAGGGAGGGGACTGACTCACACAGGGGCAAGGCAAGGCGAGATTACGGAGAATCTCCAGATAACCTACAAGTGTGTCAAGTGGAGCAGAATAACCAATGAACACGTAGGACTCATTAGTGACTTGCCGAGTTGCATCTAACTCAATTTAGGTAGTAGGAAAAGAGGGGAGTGGTAGAAGGCTGTTTGTGTGACTGGAGGCTAGTGTCCAATGGTGTACCACTGGCATCAGTGCTGGGTCCCTTATTATTTGTGATTCAGAGGTGCTAGTGTTGGGCTGGGGAGGACAAATCTAAAAATAACATAACAGCAGACCATAGTCTAACAGGTTTATTCGGCAGCACTAGCTTTCGAAACGTCGCTTCTTCATCAACGTGCATAACCACGTGATATAACTGATGTTGAGAGATTGTTAACCTTATTATTTGTGGTATTCATAAATGATGCAGCTGTGAATATGGACGAGGGGTGGGGTGTGTAATAAATAAGTTTGGATTTGATACAAAGATTGGCCGGGTGGTTGGCAGTGAGGAGGAAGGCCTTATGTTACAGGTGGATACTGATAGAATGGTCAGATAGGTGGATCAATGGCAGATGGAATGCAACCCTGATAACTATGAGGTGATGCAACTTTGGAAGAAGGAACCAGACAGGGGAGTACTCAATGTATGGCAGCACACTAGAAAGCTCAGAGGGTACTTCTCCACACATTGCTGAATGTGTCTGCACAGGTTAATACACAATCAGGGAAAGGCTAGGGGAATGTAAACATAGCCTTTTTTCATCGAGGCATAGATTATAAGAACTATGCGGAACTGTGGTGAGGGCAACATGGAATATTGTGTGTGGGTCTGGGAACAACATTACAGGAAGGATGTGACTGTAGTGGAGAGGGTGCAGAGCAGATTCACCAGAATGTTCCCTTGGATGGAGCATATCAGCTATGGAGAGAGGCTGGATAACCTCAGGTTGTTTAGTTTGGAGGAGAGAAGGCTGCGAGGTCTGTGATTCAGAGGGATAGGATTACGAGGTACATGGACAGGGTGGATAGACAGCAGCTGTTACTTTGACTCACAGGCCCACATTTTTAAAGTAAAGGATTTGCGGTTTAGTGAAGATTTGAGAATTGTTTTTCAACCAGAGGGTGTTGGGGTCTGGAATGCACTTCTTGAGAGTGGAATTGTCATGGTAACCTCAAGCCATTAGAAACCACATGGTTGTGCACTTCAAATGCTTTAAGATTCACGGCTACGGTCTTGTGTCAGAAAGTGGGCCGAATGTAGACTGCTGTATTTCTGGTCGTACAGAGTCTGTGCTTCTTTGATTGAATGGCTGTGGAAGGTCAATCATTGAGTAGCTTAAGGTAGGAATTGATGGGTTTCTGAAGAATATGTAAACAAAGTTGTGAATTGAGAACTTGTTCTATTTTCTGGAAATATGTCAATGGCAAAATTAAGAGAAAAAAGTTGCAGATTTCTTACAGTCTGATGCCAGATAATTGAGGACCGGGAAATAGCAGAACTATGGAGCAAATACCTTAGTTATGCCTTCACAGAAGAAAACAAAACAAATAAGAAAGCTTCCTAGCAATACTAGGGAATTTCACTCTTGTGAGAAAAAGGGAATAGAATGAAAATAACATCTAAACAGTTTAGAGAAAATATTGGACTGAAATTCATGGGCATAGACAAAGTCAACAGAGATTTATGAAAAGGGAATCATATTTGAGAAAGTGGCTTTTAGTAAAATTATGTAGGAGGTATCAATGCCATGCGAGTGGAATCTCAGAAAGATTTTTGATAAAGCCCCAAGCCTATTGTGCAAATTCGAATCCTATGGGACTCCGGCTAATATATGGTCATAGATTTAGAATGGGAGAGCTGGCAGGAAACAGTGAGTAGGAACAAAACAATGTTTTATTTTTATACGGAAGGCTTGGAGGATATTGTAAGGATCGTGTCTTGGGCTCCAGCTATTCCCAATATCTTTGGGTGAGGGGCGCAAATGCAATATTCCCAAGTCTGCTGACAGCACTAAACGATGTCAGCCTGTGAGTGGATGAGGGGGATGTAAAAAAGTTCCAAGGTGATTGAGACAAGTCGAGTGACTGGGCAAATACGTGGCAGATGGAGAGTAATGGGGAGATGAGATGTTGTGTACAATAGAATGGCAGCCTCCCATTTGAAAAAGGAGTGGTTGAAAAATGTTGCACTATAAATGAACTTAAGCTGCATTTTTGTTTATTTCTGCGTAGCCCTCCGAGTCCATGTGTGGCAGTAAGCTCTGAAGCCAGAAGTCAATACTGGGAATGGCATTGGCACGCTGACAATTGTATATAGGCTCAGCAAGTGAGGAACTGTAACTTTGAAAGGAATCTGGATCTCCCTGTACACCAGTCACTGAAAGCAATATTGCAGGAGTAGAAAGCAGGAAGGAAGATAAATGCTGTATTCACCTTCATTTCAGGGGGATTTGAGTACAGGAGTAAATGTATCTCACTGCAGCTGTACAGGGCCTTGGTGAGACCCCATCTCAAACATTGTGCAGTATTGTGTGCAGTTATTGTCTCTTTTCCGAACAGACGACAAACCTGACATTGAGGGAGAGTAGCAAAGGATGACCAGACTGATCTCTGGGATGACAGACTTGTTGTGGGAGCAGAGTTTGGAGCGACTGGACCTGTATTCCATGGGGTTTAGGAAAATGAGTGGAAATCTCAGTGAAATATATAACACTCTGACAGGGCGGGACAGATTAAAAGCAGGGATGGTAATTCCCCAGGTTGGGACATCTAAAACAAGGGGCTACAATATTAGGTACAGACAGGTCACTTTGCATTGAGATGAGAATAAATGCCAGCACTCAGAGAGTGGCAAACCAGGGGTACTCTCTCCCAGATCAGGCTGTGGAAGTCAAGGGGCTGAATAAAAATAATGATTTCTGGAAACTAAAGGGATAGGGAGAGAGCAGGAGTGTGGTGTGAAGATAGAAGATCAGCTATTATTCCTGGTTGTTCTCCAATAACACAATAACTGTGTTCCTGTACAACACTGTGTTGTAGGAAATCGTGTAATATTAATAATGGGGTCTATGGAAAAAAAAGGGTAAGTGGTGAATTCCCAAAAATATCAGTAAAAACCAAAATTTAAATTTGGTCAAACACACAATAGGACAGTCTAAATAAATCTTTAAATTACATGTTGTAATGGAACAGTGCTGTAAATGTAACGCTTTCACGCGACAGTCACTCACTGGTGCACTGTACCTTTCACCACAATCTTCACCAGAAAGCGCGCGGGGGCTGACTGACCATGTGATACCGATGCCGAATTTCAGTTTTCCACAAGATTCTCCCCACAGTTTAAAATAAAGTTCTTTCTAAAGATAGACTACAATTCCCAGTTTCAGGCTCAGTTTCAAGGCCTGAAGAGTCAATTGCATTCCTGTTTTGGCTGAACACATTGATTGTACCTTTTGTAGATAGAGGGTTTCTGAGGCTGGGTTTGCTGTTCAGCTGGTGCCAGACAAGGAATCGCGTCACAGTAAACGCCAGTTCACTTTATTGAAAAAGGTTCATGAATTGCATTGCAGCTGAAATGTATTTAATCAACACGCGTTATCAGTGAACTGCCTCTACATAGAATGGAGCCGCAAAACTGATGGGCTGAATGGACTACAGTAATTCTCATTTTATGTTTCACAATATTTAAACATATTAAGGGATATGTATATTGTATGGGGAAAACTGAATTGAGGAGATGTTCGACCATTAACTAGAATAGGGAAAGCTCAATGAGTTGTATGACGTATTCCTTTCCCGATGCTTCTGTACAGTGTGTGGGAAAGCTCTGTAAATGTTGTGACTAGCTCTCAGCTGTTAGGAAGGAGGTCTCTGCAGGGTCGACAGGATTGTGTTTCCAGTTCCCTTTTCTGATAACGAGGCTGGTGCCGGCTGTTCTCTCCAGGATTATCCTTTAAGACCTCGGAGCAGTTTGATACAATTGAGGGCCTTGCTTGCCTACTTCAGAGACCTTTGAAGAGTGTATCACATGTCTGTGTGTCTGGAGTCACTTTTAGGCCAGACAGAAAAGCACGGGAATTAACTTCCTGAAAGTACATTGGGGAAGGAGATCGACATCTATAATCGACATTGAATACATGATCACTATTACTGACACCAGGTATTAGATCTCGATATTTTATTAATTGTTTTTAACTTGCATATGCTGCCAGAGAATTATCCTGGTCTGGATTAGCAATCCAATGACAATTCCACAACAGCACCATCTCCACATGGGGACTTATCGGAAACCACACAGAACCGATTATTTCTGTGCTGTGTGACAGCTCTATCAAAAATAACCCCAACCAATTTGACTATCGTGATGGGACTGAGGGCGTGGTAATTGGTCCGATTGTAATTATTCCCTTCTTAGGGGATGGGACATAGTTTAGTAATTACCCACATTAGAGAAAGTGAGGATTGCAGTTGCTAATTACCCACATTGCCAGGGAGTTGTCAGAGTTGGAATTGGAATGAAACAGCTTCCTCAGGTACACGGCAGTCGTGCAGCAAAAGTCCTCAGTGCTATTGCAGGAATGGTGTCAGGACCAAATGCCTTTGTCATATCTACATTGTCTAGCTTTTGCTTCATGTCACGTGCAGTGAATTGAATTGGTTGAAGACGGGCATCTGTGATTCTGAGGGTATCATAGTGAGGGTGAGGTGGGTAATCAACTCAACACTTATGGCTGAGGATGGTGCAGATACTGCATTTTTACATGTATGCACAGGGCTGTTCCATTATTTAGGATGGAGATATTTGTGGAGTCCTCTCCTCCCGTAAGTTGTTTAATGGTCCATCGACTTTTATGCATGGATTGGACAGGATGAGAGAGCTTATATCTGATTTGTTAGTCTTGGAATCATCTCTCTCTCTGTATCAGATGTTAGTCCTGCTGTTCGAAGTGTAACCAGCCAAGTGCCGTAGTTTAATGGATTGTCATGAGGTTTAGGTGCACGTGATTCCGACCCGACCATGTTCACCCACACTCGTAACTGACCCATGGATCGGCTTGATGGAAATGGTAGACGGATGGACTATCCTGGGGGAAAGTTACAGATTGTCATTGAAATCTACAGCATCAGATGATAACCCAGTTTTAGCTGCAATATCTACAATTCAATTCTATTGACTGACACGCCCCGCCCCCCCCCCCACTCCCCCCCAGTTCACACCGAGACCCATTCACCCATCAGCCCTGTATTCAGTGACAAACTCTGGTTTCTGATGCCGAAATACTTCCATTTTCATATTCTCATTCTGCTGGATGTCTTTCGTTGGTGTTACGCCTCCAATTTGTTACGTAAACAATATCCATTTAAGGTACTAATCTGAATCTTTTCCTTTCAGTAATGCCATCTTCTGTATTTGAAGTGAATGTGTTTCCTTCTGTTTTTCCCCCGACCATGAATCAGAGCTCTGCAGTGTCAGTGATGCCAGCCTTTTGCAGTTTTCGAGTCAAGGAACTTGGCACCATGCGTTACTGTTCAGTTCCCAGTGTACAGCGCTCCATGTTGGACAGGATGTCTGGGCATCTTTGACAATATGTCGTTGGAAATTGTTCATAAACAGAAATTGCTGAAGAAATTGCTAAAGATGTTGCAGAATATTTTGGAGTGAATGCAGAGTTAAACTTTCAGGTCCAGTGAACCTTCGATATAGGTTTTTTATTTTTATTTCCAGTATCCATAATTATTTATTTAATTGAAAACTTGTTCTGCGCCTATTCCTTTCTGGAGAAACTCAGAAGGTCTGTCAACATCTGCAGAGAAAGAGAAACAGAGTTAGCGTTTCCAATCCAGTGTGACAATTCTTCAAAACTGAATACAATTGCAAAGTGGTCTTTTAATCACTTGCCAGATGTAGAGGATGGGTAACAGGGAAAAGAGGGTGTGGCAAAAGATAAACGGGCTTTTAGCAGTGGTGAAAGGGAATATTCCGTTTAACGGGTTGAATTTAAAGTGTGAATGGGGGAAAGGGATTATCACTATTGAATGCAAAATAAAAAGACACAACCACACAAAGTTATACGGAGGACAGGAGGGAAAATGTTGACCATGTGCTATATACATCTGGCCACAGATACGTTTTCACTTTCGTGAACATCACCCCCCTTTAGATAAAGGGATTCAGGTGCTTGACTTCTTATTGGCAATAGTAAGCTTTTCATGCTGCCTTAGTATTGTAACATGGAGAAAAACAAATCACAGTTTGACTTTTGGGCCGAGTGTTGGTTACCTGTCATTTTTAATGTTGTTTAATTTTGCAGTGCTTATCTTTAAACGCTTGTTCTTGAAGTTAGTATCAGATGGAGTGTAGGATGTTGAGGAGTGACATTGTAGAAACTTATAAGATCATGACAGGTATGGATAGGGTGAATAGTCAAGGTCTTTTCCGAAGGGTAGGGGAATCCAAACATAGAGGGAATAGGTTTAAGGTGAAAAAGGGTAGATTTAAAAGGGACTAAAGGGCAGCTTTTTTACACAGAGGGCGGTGTGGGTATGGAATGAGCTCCCAGAGGTAGAGTGGAAGATACAAGAACAGCTACAACATTTAAAACTCATTTGGGCAAACATATGAATGGGAAACATTTGGAGGCACGTGGACCTAATGAAAACAGATGGGAAACCTGGCAAGCATGGACATTTAGAAAAGCTTCACGCAGAGTCAGTGTGGTTTTGTGAAAGGGAAATGATATTTTGCCCTGTAAAACCAAAAGTTCTTACACAAAACAGAAGCTCCAGGACGTCGGATACTGTATTAACATGGGATGATGATTGTTTAACACAGAAATCGGAGAGTCAGGATTAATGGATCTTTATGGTAAAGGTTTATCTGCTGGAGTATCACAAATATCAGTCTGATGGCATCAGTTATTTGCAATCTATGCTGACAGCCTGAAGGAGGGAGCTGAGTGCAACATACATCCGAGTTTATGGCTGACACTGAGAATCAAAAGGCAGGCTGTTATTTAATGGAGAGGACTTCCAGAAAAGGAACAGTAAAGGCATTGGAGTCTTCCTGTGTATGAAACATAAAGTCAGCATGATGATGCAGCAAGGAACTCGGTTGGTATATGAGGCGGTTTCCTGGGAAGGAAGGGTTGTGTTATTGAGAATCTCTAAGATGGTGAGGCGATAATTCATTGGGGTTTAAATGAATGAGGAGTAAAACTGCTGAAACCTACAAGACACAGAAAGGGTTGGAGAAGGTAGATGTTGAGAAGTTTTTTCCATTCTTGAGCAAAGTGTTGAACTCGAGGACATAGATACCCAATAAGGAACATTGATTTTCATCTGAGATGCAGAGTAATGTCATCTCTCCGAAAGCAGTGAATGTCTGGAATTCCCTAACTCAGAGAGGTGGTGAGGGATACAGGGAGTCGGCATTGGAGTGGAGTTGAGACTTGGAGTAGATCAGCCATGTTCTTATGAAATGACAGGGTTAGCTTGAGGGGCCGATTGACCTACTCCTGTTCCTATTTACTCATTTCACATGTTATGCTTTTGGAAAGTAACAGGTTATTTTGCTGGAAATCGTATTGTACAATATTACATTCAGGGAGGGCAGAGGATTTGTTGTTTTAACCCTGGGTGGGGTATGTGGCTGTATTCTCAGCGTATCTGGGTCTGCAACATGACCTACATCTGGAGCAGAAGTTACAGAGAGGGGAAGCCTGGAAACAGGGACTGGGAGGTGGGGTGGTGGTCACTTCCTGATCCAGCCTGGATTTTCGAAGTACATTTCCAAAACTACACCTAACCATCGGAGTGGCCTCGATCTGCCCCGGTTTCGCATGTTCGAGGGCTGAATGGAACATCAGAACATAGGGATGAGGGACACAAGTGGGCCGTTCGGCCCTTTCACACTACTCCACCAGTATATAAGGTCATGGCTCGTCTCATTGTGATCCCAGCTGCACGTTTCTTTCCATGCACCATTATCCCTGATTCACCTGTCCATGGAAAATCAGACGAAGCCAGCATCGATGTAATATTAAGGTCCAGCCACTCCAAACGTCTGGGAAAGAGAATCCCCACTTGACTGAAATCCCACTTTGTGGATTTACCCTAATTCCTGCTCTGACGGATGTTGGAGGGTGTCACTGTTTCCTTTTCTCGTCCCATTACTCCACTGCTGACACCAAATTTTAAGTGAAACCAGGTTGGTGATATGGCCGATGATAAAGTTCTCAGACTGAGTCAGGTTCAGTGACAGGAACAAGTCAGGCAGATTTCTTTAGTTAGCCACAAGAAACTAACAGAACTAACAGATGTGCATGGTGGATCTGTGGTTAGCACTGATACCTCCCATCTCCAAGTAGCTCCGTTCAGTTCCAACCTCGGGCAACCCTCGATGTGGATTTTGAACATTCTCCCCATGTCTGTGTGGATTTCCTCCTATCGTCCATAGATATGCAGCTTAGAGCAGATTGGCCATGCTAAATTGCCTATAGTACCCGGGGATGTGTAGGTTAGATCTCCCCGATTAAAAGCAATCAATTAAGTTTTTTTTCATCGTATGTTAGTGCCTGGGCCGCTGAGGTCTCGGCATCAATATGGCTAGACATTGAGCCCTCTCAGACAAAGTGAACCCTTATTAGTCTGTTGTTCTTAGATAAAATGACAACATTTTGGAATATTGTCACAAAATAATGATTATCAATACTGTTAAAACTTCAAGGACAATGCGTCAGATCGAGGCAATACAGCCAAAACCATGTTTCTTATACCGGGGATAATGGATTCCAGGTTTAAACTGTGGGCAGGGAGTGGGGTACCTTGCTTGTGTGATTTAGAATTAGTAGTATCCCTACAGTATGGAAACAGGTCCTTGGGCCCAGCAAGTCCACTTCGATCCTCTGAAGAGTAACCCACCCACACCCATTCCCCTACCATCCTATATTTACCCTAATTAATGCCCCAACTTACAGATCCTGGAACACTATGAGCGATTGAGCAATGGCCAAGTCATCTAACCTGCACATGTTTGTGACAGTGGGAGGAAATCTACGCAGACACAGTGGAGAAAATACTAACTCCACACATCCAGTCACCCAAGGCTGGAACTAAACCCGTGACCCTGGTGTGGTGAGTCAGCAGTGCAAACCACCGAACCACCACGTGTTACTTGAACGAGAAACAATGATACCGTTTGATCAAATAACTCGTAAGTATGGACTACCTAGTAGAGACTTCTTCTGTTTTTTTTTCCAGATTAGAGATTTGATTAAAAAAAACACAATTTTAAATACCACTTATAGATCCGATACGGAGAAGCAGGTGATTATTGTAAAGAATACACTCTCAGTCAGTACCCTTTACCATTTGTTGGATAGTGTCCCCGCAGACAAGACCATGCAGCTTCGTGAAGTCTGTGCAATAGAGTTGCGATTTTAGATCTCTTCGGAGACATGGGAGGATATTTGTGAAAATGTTCGAAGGATTTTGATCTGGAATAGAACCCATTCCAAGCAGTTAAAAAATCTTCATAGGTTCTTTCTGACCCCAGAATTTCTCTCAAAATTCAATGTGGGATTATCTTCAACATGTCCTAAATGCAGAATGACTACAGACACTCTTACTCATTGCATGTGGTCCTGCTGCAGGCTTCGTATATATTGGAGCTCTGTGGTAGGTGTGGTAGAGTGGGTCTTGGGGACCGAATTGGAGATGGACCTGGTTTCTCTTTTCCTGGACCTGCCCAGAGTATCTTACGCAGATGCACATGGGAAAAAGAAATATCCTTACTTTCTATGCTAGGAAAGATTTTATGTTTTGTTGTATGTCTGAAAACTCCCCTGGTCTGTTGAGACTTTGTAACCTTATCATGGAGAATATCCCTTTGAACTTTCTCACCAGCATGGTTCACCAAAAAACAGAGATTAATATAAGTCATAGAATTATCGAGTCATGGAGATGTACAGCATGGAAACAGTCCCTTCGGTCTAACCCATCCATGCCCACCACATATCCCAAACCAATCTAGTCCCACCTGCCAGCACCAAACTCTTCCTATTCATTTACCCATCCAAATGCCTCTTAAATGTTGCACTTATTTAGCCTCCCTGACATCACCTGGCAGGTCATTCCATACACGTACCGCTCTCTGTGTGAACTAGTTGCCTCGTAGTTCTCTATTACAACTTTCCCCTTTCACCCTAAACTTATACCCTCTTGTTCTGACTCCCCGACCCCAGGGAAAAGACTTTACCTATTTACCCTATCCATGCCCCTCATAATTTTGTAAACCTCGATAAGGTCACCCCTCAGCCTCCGACGCTTCAAGGAAAACAGCCCCAGCCCGTTCAGCCTCTCTCTATACCTCAAATTTTCCAACGCTGGCAACATCCTTGAAATCTTTACTGAACCCTTTCAAGTTTCATAACATATTCCCGATAGGAAGGAGACCAGAATTGCAAGCAGTATTTCAACACTGGCCTAACCAATGTCCTATACAGCCGCAACATGATCTTACAACTCCTGTACTCAATACTCTGACCAATAAAGGAAACGCCTTCTTCACTATTCTATCTACCTGTGATTCCACTTTCAAGGAGCCATGAACCTGCACTCCAAGGTCTCTTTGTTCAGCAACACTCCCTGCGACCTTACCATTAAGTGTATAAGTCCTGCTAAGATTTTCTTTCCCAAAATGCAGCACCTCGCATTTATCTGAATTAAACTCCATCTGCCACTTCTCAGCCCATTGGCCATTTGGTCAATCTGAGGTGACCCTCTTCCCTCTCCACTACACCTCCAATTTTGGAGTCATCTACAAACTTACCAATTGTACTTCTTATGCTAGCAGCCAAATCATTTATGTCAATGGCAAAAAGTAGTGAATCCAACACCGATCCTTGTGGCACTCCACTGGTCACAAGCCTCCAGTCTGAAAAATAACCCTCCACCACCACCCTCTGTCTTCTACCTTTGAGCCAGTTCTGTATCCAAATGGCTAGTTCTCCCTGTATTCCATGAGATCTAACCATGCCATTCAGTCTCCCATGTGAAACCTCATCAAAACCCTTACTGAAATCCATATAGATCACATCTACCCCTCTATCCTCTTCAATCCTCTTTGTTACTTTCTCAAAAAAACTCAATCAAGTTTGTGAGACATGATTTCTCACGCACAAGGCCATGTTGACTATCCTTAATCAGTCCATGCCTTTCCAAAGACAGGCACATCCAGTCCCTCAGGATTCCCTACAACAACTTGCCCACCAGCAACGTCAGGGTTACTGGTCTATAGTTCCCTGCCGTGTCCTTCACACCCTTCTCATACAATGGCACAACGTTTTTCAACCTTCAGTCTTCTGGCACCTCACCTGTGACTATCCATACTACAAATATCTCAGCAAGAGGCCCAGCAATCACTTCTCTAGCTTCCCACAAAGTTCTAGGGTGCACCTGATCAGATCCTGGGGATTTATCCACCTTTACCCTTTTCAAGACATCCAGCACTTCCTCCTCTGTAATATTGACATTTTGCAAGGTGTCACCATCTATTTCCTTCCTTTTATATCTTCCATATCCTTTTCCACAGTAAATACTGATGCACAATACTCCCTTAGTATCTGCCACATACTTCCTGTGCTAGTAAAAATATTCTGTTGTGTTGATGTCTGAAAAACCTCCGGGTCTGTTGTGTCATTGTAAGCTCGTCATGAAGAATATCCCTTTGGACATTCTCACAAGTATAGTGCACCGAAAAGCAGAGATTTATATAAGATATGGCAACCCTTTTTGGATTACCGCGAAACAGGCTGATCTTCCACTCTAAAAAGGGCTTTCGTATAGCCATGACGATATGATCTAATGAATCACATATTAAGAATTGTGAATGTATGAATGTGTATCAGTTCATGCTCTCGAAGAACGACAGCTATCACTTTGTTATGCTGAGCTGTATTATTTATGTATTATTTATTGTTTATTTTTGTTTTTCTTCTGTCCGTTTAGAGACTTTAACATATTTTGTATATACATGCACATGGGTGTAATTTTGTTCAGTTATTTGAGTTGTTTTGTTATTGGTTTAATATAAATAATAAAATATCTTTTTCAATAAAAAAAGTTAAAATGCTAACATTGATAGATTAGAGTCCCAAATAACTCTCATGGTGGTTTATGTTGAAGGTCCCCACACGGGTGATGGGGTGAGGTTGAGAGACCATCCCCGTCATGGTAACCTCTGTCACTGTGGGGAGTTGAACCTGCGCTGGTGGCCTCCCTCTGCATCACAAACCAACCATCCAGCCAACCGAGTGGGAGACTGTGTAACTGTTACACACAGAATCAGTCGCAGAAAAAGGGCAAGAGAAATTTTAATGACAAGGACAAAGGTGTATTTGAGTCAAAAATGTTCTCTGCTAGAGATTATATTTTATAATGAGACAAGTGTTTGGAAGTTATCTTTGGCTGAATACAATAATGTGAGACCAGTGAAATAACCAGAATGACTAATTGTGATTGGATATCGATAACTATAAAATAAGTGAATGTTTTTGATTGGTCTGTGGAAAGCATGCTGACTGTTGCATAAATCTATGAATCAGATGAAATATATTGTAAGGAGTGACCGTCCCCGTGGGAAATTCCTTCTGAACACATTGTGGAAGAAACCCGGAGTATGAAATGTCTGAGAATCGTCTGCTCGGTAACAGGAACATGGGGGTCGAATGACTGAAAGTTCCTGTAACATGGAGCTGAAACAACCATCAGATCACCCCCAAACGTATTGAATGTTGGAGCATGTTTGAAGTACTGAATGGCATCATGATAGGTTTTAATTGTGTGTGATTTGAATAACGTACATCTCTACTCCATCACCTTACATGTTACACACTGGGGCACAGCCGTTTTCCTGAAACTGGGAATAAGTTGGAACAATACCTGGAACATTCCATAATTCACATTCTCCAGGATATTCTATAACTATGTAGGGGGCATTAGAAATGCAAGAGAGAAAGAGAGGCAAGGTGCTGTATGCAGTAGTGAGAGTGGTGGAGCATGAGCCTTGTTCGGGGGTCGGTGCTATAACAGACATACAGTGAGTGTGAGGGAGCAGAGAAAATATGGTGACCCTTATCCTGACAGAGTGGGGAAGGTTATTGATACTTGTCCTGTTTTACTGGTCATTTCGTCAGACCCCAGAAACTGCACTGAGCTGGGTGGTGAGCTCAGACCATGCTGGGTGGGTCTGGTCGTGTGGCCCCCTCTGAGAAGAGCATGGTCCCCTTTGTAGTAGCCCATCCATCAGGACCTCCGTGCTGCTGTCGACAAACTATGGTGTAATTTCCCCTTCGCTGCCATGCTCGGGGAAAATGTGCAGGGCAGCTCCAAACTGAGAAAGCGCAACCGTGTGCCCATTGGCCTTTTAAGATGACCCCAGTGTCAGGGATCACGGAATACCCAGCGGCATCCGGGCGACTGTGAGTACCTCCAGTCATGATGGTTGGGAGAATCGGGATGGCATTGTATGAGAGGGACACTATGGAGTGGGGTGTGTAGTTAATATGATGAGTTTGGTAAGATAGTACCATGAAACTAGCTCAGCCTCGTGCAGACAACCCCTTTGTCACACTCAAAGAAAATGTCACTGAGACAGTTTTTTGTGAGATTCAGCCCAGTGAGGCGAAGACTCTGCTGTCCTCATTCCCAGTTACAAAGCTGCAGAACAAATGCTCATCCAAAACTCTCCAATGCCAGAACTCACAGCAATATCCCTTTCACTCATAATTCTTCGAAATACTGACCTGTGTTGCATGATACTATCGGAATGAATTCATTTCAGCATTCTGAACCTGTGAACATATCCTTCCATGACATTTTATCTCGGTGTACACACCCCCACCCTGTCTCCACCCCAAAAACACACTCATTTACAGTCATATTGCACGAGACTGCCAGTATGACTGGCCATTTGGCCCAGCTGGTCCATGGCAAACAAAATGTCCATCTAGACTTACCCCATTTCCCTGCCCTTGTTCTGTATCCCTCTAATCCTTTCCTATCTGTGTATTTGTCCAAATGTCTTTTCAATGCTGTTACTGGACCCACCTCAATCATTTCCACTGACAGCTCAGTCCATATGCGTACTACACTCTATGTTAAAAAGTTGCCCCTCAGTTTCCTTTTTACATTTTACATCCTTTCCAAACCTTAATGGATGCCCTCTAGTACTCGATTCACCAAACTTGGGAAAAAATTTTGAAGTATTCGCCACAGGCACACCTCTCATGATTTTATAAGAGCTACACTTCTATAAGAACCCCCTCGGTTTCCAACGCTGTAAAGCAATAAGTTCTAACCTGTTCAATCTCTGCCTAAAACATCGAGCCTTTAGCCCAGGAAACATCTTTGTAAATTTCTTCTACACTTTTTCTCGTTCAATAATATCGTTTCTAGAGCAAGCTGAACAAAACTGAACACAATACTCCAACTGCAGCCTTGCCAAGATCCTGTAGAACTGCAACATAACGTCCCAACTTCTATACTCAATGCGCTGATGAAGGCCAATGAGCCAACAGCCTTCTTCACTGTCCTGTGTATCTGTGACTCAAATTTCAGACAACCGTGCACCTGATATCCAACGTCCGTTTGTTCCACTACACGCCTTAAGGCTCTCTCATTCGTCATTAAACTCCTACCTGGATTTGACTTTCCAAAATGCTATTTCTCAGCCCACTACCCCAGCTGATCAAGGTACTGTTGCAATTTCTGATAACGTTTCTCACTGTAAATGATGTCTCCTAATTTAGTGTCATCTGCAAACTTACTAACGTTGCGTTGTGCACTCTGGTGCAAATCATTGATATAGATAACAAACAGCAATGGGGCCAGGACCGACCACTGAGGCACTCCACGAGTCACAGGCCTCCAGTCCGACAAGCATCCCTCCACCATAGCCATTTGCTTCAGAACGTCAAGCCAACTGTGTCGCCAATTTGTCAGTTTACATTGGATTCCATGCGATCTAACCTTCCAAATTGGCCTACCATGTGGGACCTTATCAAAGGCCTTACTGAAATCCATATGTCTACCACCCTGCCCTCCTCATCCTTCCTGGTCACTTCCTCAAAAACTCTATTAAAATTTGTCAGGCATGATCTGCCACGCACAAAGCTATGCTAACTGCTCGAAGTCAAACTCTGTCTTTCCAAATGCATGCATATCTTATATCTCCGAACCTTCTCTCGTGGTTTCCGAAACAGATGTAAAGCTTACTGGTCTATATTTCCCAGGCTTTTCTTTTCAGCACTTCTGAATAAGGGCACAACATTTGCTACTGCCCAGTCTTCTGGAACCTTGCCCCTGAACTATCTTCTCTGGCCTCGTGCAGTACTCTTATATATATATATATATCTGGTCAGGACCAAGAGATTTATCTGACTTTGTGCATTCTAATATGTCCAACAGCACCTCTACTGTGATATGGACTGTACCAAGATATCACAACTAACCTCTGAAAGGTCACAGGTCATCATGTCTTTCTTCATGATAAACGCAGAGGGGAAATTGAGGACCTCTCCCATATCTTGAGGTTTTACACATGTAGGCCCATTTTGGATTTTAAGGCGTCCTATCTCTCTCTAGTTGTTCCTTTTCTTTACTATACTGAATTTGGATTCACCCTAATCTGCTCAGCCAAGGCTATCTCATCCCCCACTTTAGCCCTGCTGATTTCCTTCTTCAGTAAACTCCTGTATCCCCTGTGTACCTCCAGAGATTCCCTTGGTCCCAGCTGCCTGTACCTGAGCGACACCTCCTTTTTTTCTGGTCAGAGCCGCAATATCTCTTGTCATCCATGGTTCTCTCTTCCAGCCTCACTTTCCCTTCACACTCACAGGAACATGTAGACCTTGAACTTGAGCTATCTCACTTTTGAAGCCCTCCCACATGCCCGGGATCCTTTTACCTGGAACTACACGACTCCAATCAAGCCCTGCAATCCCCTGTCTAATTCCAACAAAATTCGACTTGCCTCAATTTAGAACTTTAATCTGTGGACCACTTTTGTCCCTACCATACCTATTTTAACATAAATACAGCTCTGGTCACTTTTCCCAAAATGCTCCCCCACTTTACGTCCGTCACGTATCGTACCCAATTTCCCAACAGTAGGTCGAGTTGTCCCTTCCCCAGTAGGACCCTCTACATGCTGCTTGTGGAAGCATTCCTGAACACACTTAACAAATTACATTCCATATAAGTTTTTAACCCTCTGGAAGTCCCCGTCTATGTTAGGATAATTAAAATCACCCATTATGACAACCCTATTGCTCCTGCAAGTCTTGCCAGTCTCCCTGCATATTTGTTCTTCTAATTCTCATTGATTATTTGAAGGCTTCTAGCACAACCACGATAACATTACCACCCCCTCTTACTTGTTTGCATCATTTACAAAATATCATTGGTTATTATCTCAGCTATTTCATCTTTAAGTACTAGAGTGATACGCGGCTTAATCAGAACTATTGGTATTTAAATTGTTTCTATTTACATCTCTTCCTCGCTGTGATTATCACATTCGCAGCATTCCTTGTCAAGGTACAGTGGTGATATGGAGCTGTAAATGGATGGGAACTCTACATCCTGTCACTTTCAGCATTGGTTACATGTTTCCCCACACTGGGCAGTGATCTAACACAGTGTTACTGAACAATGCAACAGCCTGGGTTTATATATGAATGAACCAGTGCGGACTGCACAGCCCCCCACGCTGGACATTTAGCCCAGGATTATAGATCCAGCATTGGTGTGGGCTGCACAGAGTTTCACTCTGCACATAGCTGGGTTGCATTCAGCAGACACTAGCCGGATCTACACAGTGCTCCAGCCTGAATATGTAATGGATTGGCTGGTTATGTGATTTGGATTGCGAATGTGAGAGAACTAAACATCTGGCAATGCCTTTATTTTGTGTTTTAATTCTTGTGATTGCACTCTTCAAATCCCGACTCATCCGGTTAGACCCATCCCTCTGGATGAGTCATGGTGACTGTTGTTACAGCATCTCTGTCTGCAACATGACCACGAAATGGAGCAGAGGCTGCAGAGAGGACAGTCTCCATAAAATGGAATGAGGGAATCACCATCAGATTAGCCGTGGTCTTAGTGAATGGTGGGGCAGGATTGAATGGACCACTAATGCAATTTATTCATATATTTCTGTTTGTTCCAAGCAATCTCCCCTTCTCTCTCAGTGTCCCATACTGGTGGGGAGTGAGTCCCCTCCTCCTGTTCCTGCGTAACAGGATTCTCGGGCATCAGTAGCCTCCAGGTTTCCCTGTGCCCCAGTTTGAGCAGTTGAATGACTGCCTCCTGATCCCAAGTTTGTAAAAATATATGTCCTTCTCCTGCTCCTGAGTAACAGGCTCCAATAGCTCTGTGCTCACCTGCTGCTCCTGTGGAATGGCGGTGAGGGACTGAATGGCCTCTTCACATTCTTCACAGCTTTTCTTGATGAAAGGCCATTCTACTGTTTCTGTAAAACTTCATCAAAATATGACTGATGTATTTTTGTATTTGACTCTCAGTAATTAAGCAAACAAGCCGACTGGCAGAATTCTGATGCTGAATAGCCTCCTCCTGTTCCTGTGTTATACACTGAAGAGTCGATAGACTCTCAGAGATGTGCAGCATGGAAAAAGATCTTTCCGTCTGGTCATCCATACCGCCAAATATCCTAAATTAATCTCGTCCCCCTTGCCAGCCAGTGGCCCATCTCCTTCTACACACTTCCCAGGCATATATCCATCCAAATGCTTTTTAAATGGTGTAACTGTACCTGCCTCCACTACCTCTTTTGGCAGTTGAATCCATACACGCAGCAGTCTCTGTGTGAAAATGTTGTCCCTCGTGTCACTTTTTTAAATCTTTCTCCTCTCACCTTAAACCTTTGTCTTCTAAATTTGGACTCGTCTATCCTGGGAAAAGACATTGACTGTTTACCTTATCCATGCGCCTCATGATTTTATAAATCTCTTTAAGGTCCCCCTCAGCCTCAACACTTGAAAATAGCCCCAGCCTATTCAAACTCTCCCTGTCACTCTGACCCTCCAAAACCTGCAACATTCTTTTACATCTCTTCTGCACCCTTTCAAGTTTGACAACGCCTTTCCGACAGCAGGGAGCCCAGAATTAAAGGCAATATTACAAAAGTGGCCAAACCAATGTCCTGTACAGATTTAACATGTCATGCAATTGCTTCGACTCAAAGCACGCACCAATAAAGGGAAGATCACCAAGTGCCTTCATCACTGCGCTATCTACCTGTGACAGCACTTTCAAGGAACGAAGAACCTGCACCACTAGTCTAGCTTTGCTGCCTCACAGGGCAGCGACCTGGGTTTAATTCCATCCTTGAATGATTGACTGTGTGGAGTTTGTACATTCTCTCCGTGCCTGCGTGAGTTTCCTCCGGGTGCTATGTTTTACTCCGACAGTGTAAGGATACACAAGTAAGGGTAGATTGGCAATGCGAAATTGCGTACCGTACCCAGGGATGTGTAGGGGAGGTGGATTACCCATGGGAAATGCAGGCTTAGAGGGATAGGGCAGGTGTTTGTCCAGTGGGATACTGTTTCGAGGGTCGGTGTGGCCTCGATGGGCCAAAAAGCCTGTTTCCTAACTGTAGGGATTCGATCATTTCTATGGTGTTCTCCTTGATTTCAGCTTTCCACAGGAACCTACCTATATGTCTTGCCTTGATTTGTCTTGCCAAAATGCAACACCTCACATGTAAATAAAATAAACTCTATCTGCCACTCGGTTCACCTAAACAAGGTCCCATTATAGTCTGAGAGATCATTCTTCACTGTCGACTACACCAACAAATTTGTAATTATCTACAAACTTACTGACCATACTGCATATACTCAAATGTAAATGATTTGTATCAGTGACAAAAGGCAGTGGACATACTGTTGATCTTTGTGGCACGCCACTGGTCACAGGTCTCCAACTTTAATGAACAAATGTCCAATGTCACGCCCTGAGTCCAATATTCAAGAAAATTTTGGATCAAAGTGCCGAGTTCTCCCTGGACCCCAAACAGTTTAACCTTGCTAACCAGTCTACCATGTAGAACATTTTGGTTTTCTTACTGAATTCCATAAAGACAACATCCACTGGCCTGTCTTCATCAATCACCTTCATCACTTCCTCAAAAGATTACACCGAGTCAGTGAGACGTGATCTCCAATGTACAAAGCCCTCTTCAGTCCTCGTCTTTTCAAATGCGTACACATCTTTTCCCACAAAATCCCCTCCAACACTTTAGTCACCATTGACGTCAGGCTCAGCGATCTATGGTTACCTGTTTTTTTTTCCTTACATTCTTAAATAATGACAGTATTTTAGCAGCCCTCCAGTCTTTTGACACCTTACTTGTGGAAATCAATTATACAAATACATCAGCAAAATGCTGAGCATTTTCTTTCCTAGTTTCCCACAAACATCTGGGAAACAACTGATCAGGTCCCAGGGATTTGTTCACCTTTATGTGTTTTAAAATGTCAAACACCTCCTTGTAATATAGACACTTTTCAAGATATCACTATATATTTATTCATTATCTCGCCCTTGTAATCTCCTCCTCTTTAAATACTGAGGAGAAGGTTTTCTTTCGTATTTCTCCAATCTCCTGTGGTTCCACACATAGGTAGTCTTACTGATCTTTAAGGGGCCCTGTTCTCTCCCTAGTTAATCTTTTGCCATTAAAGGATTTGTAGAATTTCTTCAATGCCTCGTTAACCGTATTTCTTAAGCCATCTCATGTCCACATTTTTCTGGGCCGATTTCCCCATTGACTATGCACTTACTGCCTTTATACACCTCTCGGGATTTACTTGATCTCAGCTCTGTTTACCTAACATATGCCTCCTTCCTTACCTTGACCAGAGCATCAATATATCTAGCCATCCAGCACTCCCTGCACCCACCAGCCTTGCCCCTCTCACTAATGGGAACACGTTGGCTCTGGACTCTCTGAAACCAGGTTTTGATGGCCTTGCGTTTTCCAACCATCCATTTACCTGTGAATAGAGTATTCCAATTAGCCTTTCACAGGGCTCGCCTAACACTTTCAAAATTGGCCTTATTCAAAGTTAGAACTTTAACGTTTACACCAGGTCTTTCCTATTCCACAACTAATTTAAAACTAATATTTATGCGTAACAGAAAGTTAACGAAATACTTCCTGCCCCTCTGTCACCGGCTCAAGCGTCTGAATGGGCTCCTCGTGGGCCTCTGGAATAAACTGGAAAGGCTGAATAGCCTCCTCTCCTGTCCTTGTGTAACAGACCCGAGACATTAAATGAGACAGCAACCCGTGGATTACGAGCAGTTGTTAAAACTGTATCTGATGGAGGTCCACCTCTTCTCAGTTACAGTAAAACAACCAACACAATGTACTCCAGGTGCCCTCTCACCAACACCTCATACAGCTGCAGCGACACATCTCTTTGTTTTGAATGATTCTTTTGGCAAAATGTGCTGAAAAATGTGTTGCTGGAAAAGCATAAAACGTCGATTTTCCTGCTCCTTGGATGCTGCCTGACCTGTTGCGCTTTTCCAGCAACACATTTTTCAGCTCTGATCTCCAGCATCTGCAGTCCTCACTTTCTCCTTGTTGGCAAAATGCGCCAATATTCTAGATTACCACCTTTTGAAGTAGCAACAGGATAATATGGGCTGAATGGCCTTCTATTCTCCCTCTGTAAGCGGCCCAGAGGCACAGAATTGCTTCGGCCTGTTGTTGAGCAGCAGACTCAATGCTCTGTCTCAAAGTTATGAAAGGATGTGATAGCAGAGCACTTAAAACCAGGAGTAGCCTCACACTGGTCAATAAGGAATCTAGAAACTTGCCCACCCGACTTTTCTTTATGCAGCCGATCTATTATTTTATAACAGCCTCTTTCATAAACAGTGTGGAACATATATAGACCCCGGCAGTGTTCTGTTAATACTCTCATATCCAAGTTTAAAAAAAGATTTGAAGATTTATGATCCATCCCTCAGCAACCCTCATCCATTCCATCCAAACCTAGAAAATATTCTCTTTTGTAGTTATTTGAAAAGTGATGTGTGGAACTGGTTAATTGAACCTGTTTGCTCAGTCATGATTTGGAGATGCCAGTGTTGGACTGGGATGTACAAAGTTAAAATCACACAACACCAGGTTATAGTCCAACAGGTTTAATTGGAAGCACACTAGCTTTCGGAGCGCCGCTCCTTCAGCAGGTGATAGTGCAAGATACACTTCTAAGGAACAGAATTTATAGCAAAAATTTACAGTGTGATGTAACTGAAATTATTCATTGAAAAATATCTTGATTGTCTGTTGAGTTTTTCATGTGTTTGAATACCATTATAATTTCACTTCTTTCATTTGTGTAAATCACGAAACCTTTTTAAAAAATAAAATGTTGCATTCTCGGGTAAGCTGCAACAGTGAATGTTAGCTAGACAATATGTTGAAGGTGTTAGCCCCCTGTGTTCTCTGTCTATGCCATGATGTGCAGATTGATTCTAATCTGAAAAGTGAGATAACAGGGTTTTTCATGACTCCATGCAGATTTTGAGCTCAGGGTTTTACTTGAATTCACGAAGTTTTTGAACAAATTACAATGTAACTCTGCAAGTACAAATTCATCCCACAAAATATATGTGTGCATGTGGGTCTTTGTCGGTTTGTGTGTGTGTGTCTGTGTCTGTCTGGATTGGGGGTTTTGTGAGTGTGAGAGAGAATGTACATGTGTGTGTAGTGATGTAGAGTGTCTTACGTCTGTGAGGGGGTGCATGTGTGAGTGTGGGAGTGTGTGTGCGTGTCTGGGGTGGGGGATTGTAAGTGACTGTGAGAGAGAGTGTATATGTGTGTGCATGAGTGTAGAATGGTCTAAGTCTCTGACAGGATGACTGTGTGAGTGTGGGAGTGTGTGTGTGTGTGTCTGTAAGGGTGCGTGTGAGTGTCTGTGTGCATGTCTGTGTACATGTGTGTCTGTATGTATGTCTGTATAGAAGTGCCTGTGTGTGTGTGTATAGTGCAATGGTGGTCACCTCTAATGTGACATGAACCCAAGTTCCCGGTTGAGGCCTTCCCTATGTGCATCAAATTAGCTATCAGCCTCTGCTCGGCCACCTTTCGCTGCTGCCGGTCCTGAAGTCCGCCTTGGAGGATGGTCACCAGAAAGTCCGAGGTTGAAGGTCCTGGACCACTGAAGTGTCCCCAACTGGGAGGGAACACTCCTGTGTGTTGATTGTTGTGCCGTGCCCATTCATCCGTTGTCGTAGCCTTTGCTCGGCTTCCCAGAGTTTGTTCAGTGACTGTGATTAATCCAATCTCCATGGATTCTAATTATTCCAGTGGAAGGTTTCCATATTTAAATGATAAATGTGTGCCGTTCAATGTGTTATCCCATAACATGATCGGAGCATCACAGGACTGACAGGGATCAGCATATTTGGACAGAGGGGAAGGAGAGATCAGAATCTGAGAACATTAGACTGGAATGTTCCAAAAATGTATCAGAATCTGGGAACATTACACTGGCAGGTTCCAACCATAGACAGGAGTTTATCACATTATGTTTGGCATCTTTCTGCATTTTATTTGCTGGTCATTATCATTAAGGATCTATTACGCTCTTCTCATTATTCGATATTTTTATTATCCTTTCCTGGCTATCGTTGGTGTTCCTGGTAAGTGTCAGTGACCAGATTTTTTTAAAAACCGGTTATGACTGTATTACTGTTCTTTCATATAGTCTACAATTCTTGTCACTATTATTTTCCTATTGAAACTTTCAATCCATATATTCACTCTACAGACCACTAATAACTACATCAATGAATGTGTTCAATTACTGTCTCCCTCTCTGCTCTGGCAGTGTTACTCATGGGTCTCTATGTTAACCTACTCAGTTCCAGCTGCGAACTACAATTTATTGTATCATTGCCTTTGTTACTTACATATTAAGAGCATGGAGGTCCCTCTCTACTGTTCTGGTTACAAACTTCACTTCCTTCCACTGTTTCCATCCCATCCCTGGCCAATATCTGCTGCTGAAGCAGAGAAGTCACAACTGTGGGAGATCCCTTTGAACATGAGCTGATTCCTGACACCATTCCCTGACCATTTCAAACTTGAAATACTCACCACCCCAGAATGTATCTCACCGGTTTATTCCATCTTCTGTTTGAATCTTGAGCTATGAAATACCATCTTAATAAAGTTAATAATCTGCTGCTGACACTCCCGGCTTCAAATCTGCAGAAGCAAATCTGATTTGACCTCACACCAAACTCCCATCCATCTGTCATTCATGTGCACGCCGATGTATATTGCTATTGTGCCTGGCCATGCCTTTATTTGAACGTTCTCAAACACTTTACCTCATCTGTCCATGAAACGTCTCTCGTTCTCTCTCTGTCGATTAACAAAAGGCCTGCCAGTTGTTCTTCTTTAAAATAATTTCCTCCATGTGGGTTCCTTCTCAAACAATGAGTTTCACAATCAACCACGCCAATCGCGCATACACACGCATTCTCCCTCAGTTTCTGATGAACACACACACACAGCAAATCTTCCCATTCTCGGCTGTAATCTGATGCGAGTATGGTTCGCATATGATAGTAAAGTTTGCAATACTCTCTACGCTGGGCATTTAGTGCAGTTTACTGAGCAACACACTAGCATGCTCTGCACAGCTCTCCATGGTGGGCTGTCATCTTGTCCCAGTTTATGTTGTTTGTGGTGTTCTGTGATGTAGATTGAGAATTTGATGTAACAAACCATTCCAGCTGATCTGACAATGCCCTTATTCAATGTTGTCATTCTTGTAAGTTTTCTCTCGAAGATCTCACTTCTCCAGTTAGTCCCACTGCCCTGTCTTTTTCTCCATATTTCCACAGCATTTTTCAGTTAATTAACTGCCTGTTTCTGTCTTTAATGTGAATCTTTCTGTCCCTCTGTATCTTTCCCTGGCCTTTGCTTTTGGCTCCTTAGTGTATCGAGTGCTGGCATTGTGAAGCTGAGAAACAGTGAAATGGTGTGTGTCAGGCTGTTGTTCACTTTCTGGTATGTCCCATGTGATGGTCCATGGACAGGGGTGTTTCAGAAGTTATGAGACATATCCTTGTAACTTGGTCTGTACCTGACTTTGTCCCTCTCAGGTGACCTTGCGATCAGTAGCACGAGGAAACCCCTACAGTAAAGGACCAGGCATCTAAATTGTGTGACAATGCTGTCACTTAAAAAAAAAAGTTATTTTCTCCTTTTTTAAATAAGAGATCGTAAAGGCCAAACTGTCTGCTGAAAACGGCTCAAGTAAATAACTTACCACGCTTTTAGGGTTTTTAATCAATAGTAGTAACAACGGCAACGTAACTTATCCCCAGCTGATACTCTGTCTGAAACCTGACTTGATGCTGATTCCTCCTGGATTGGAGAACTGTATGCAAGAATGTATGTCTGAATGTTCCATTTTTGCAAAGGGGTGTGTTTATGGGATGTTAGTTTATTGGAACAGTTCATCTGTCGAAGGTACTGTATCCATTATTCGGTTAAGGTTTCCAATAGTTAAATTATTGTAAATTCCTCTTCATTTTGAATGGATTTTCATTAGAGTGTTTAAGTATGTTGTGTTTTGCTTAATGGTAAGTGGTTTGACTAGTAGCATCGCATTTGGAACACCCATTTCACATCTACCTGTAAAATAAGGAAAGGTTTGGTATCCAAACTACCTCCTTAAACTAGTTTGAGGCAGTCTGGTTCGTCTATAGCAAACTGGGAACTCTTGTCTGGTAACACCAAATTGGGTTTAGAATTACAATCCCTACAGTGTGCAAACAGGCCATTCGATCCAACAAGTCCACAGCGACACTCCGAGGAGTAACCTACCCAGACCCATTCCACTACCCTATTAATACACATTTACCCCGACAAAGGATCCTAACCCACATATCCTGAAAACTATGAGCAATTTAGCATGGCCAATTCACCTGACATGCACATCTTTGGATTGTGGGAGGAAACCAGAGAATCCAGAATAAGCTCATGCAGACACTGGAGATTGTGCACCAGGAGACTATTGGGTTCAAAGATCGCGTATGGTAGCTGTTAGTTTCTTTTGTTGCGGATGTTGAATTCGGTTGGGTTAAACAGTGTTTTGTGTATAAAGATTCTTTCAGTCATTAAGAGTTCTCTGGGTGTGGAAGAAGTAAAGTTGGGGGTTTTACAAAAGGTAATGAAGGCAAAGCTGTAGGAATTGACAGACAAGCTGGAGTTGGGTTTGCTTTTGTCTGTGAGAAAATGTGAGATAATTACAGCTGTAGCTCGGCAATTACATTTGGTAGAACTGCCATTAGACTCTTTGGAAATAACTGGAATTCAATTTCAAATGAGGCACTTTGAACATGAGAAGGAATTGAAACAGTTTGAATTATGATGAAAAGTAGAAATAAAAGAAAAGGAAATGAAGAAGAAAGAGAGGAAAGGACAGAAGGAAAGCAGAGAGTTTTAACTGAAAATGTTAGCAATTAGAGAGGAAAGTTGACATATAGGGCGGTGATGAAGGTAGACGGTCGGCAGGATGAGGAGGATAGTGAGGTTGAGCAACCCTATTGTAACCAATGGCCTAATGGGGTTCTGTTTAAATACATCCAGGCATTATCTAAATTTGATGAGAAGGATGGGGAAGCCTTTTGAATTTCATTTGAGAAAGTGGCTAAACAAATGCAGTGCCCAGTGACCATGTGGATTTAGTTGATCAAAACAAAGCTGATAGGTATTTGCATCCCTATCGGAGGAGGTATCTGGCCAGTATGAGGTAGTGAAGAAAGCCATCTGAAATCCATATGAGCTTGGGTCAGAAGCCAATAGACAGCATCTAAAAAAGGGTCCCTGGTTAAACGCGCATTGAGTTTGAAAGGATCAAACAAAGTCATTTTGAAAGGTGGGTACGGGTATTAAAAACAGAACAAACCTATGGCACTCTATGAGAGATTCTTATTTGGAGAAGTTCAACAATTGACTTCCTGCAGTCGTGAGAACTCGTGTAGAAGAGCAGAGAGTAACAATGGCAAGATCAGAAGCTGAAATGGCTGATGATGATGATTGAGTTCAGAAATCAAAGTTTGGTATCTGTGAGAGATTGTGAAGAATGTGCGAGATCTTTTTAAAACATATACCTGTGAGAGTAAGGTTTACTGGCATTGGCCAGGAGTAGCAGGTAAAGAGGTTACAGCATTAAGAGGTACAGGAGCATGTAATTCTTTTATGCTGAGACATGAGGAGCTATGCCATTCAGAAGGACTATTGGAGAGATGAGAAGTGCTCCATTATGTAACGTGTGGTTGGAGTGTCCAGTGGCAACATCAACAGATTTATTCCACAATGGGGAAGGGGGCCTTGAGCTTGGTGTTGGCATTACAACATTTCAGCATTTAAATTGCGAATAAGATACATGAGACAAATCATTATCACTGATTGTGACCCCTTAAAGTTTTTGGAGAAGTTTAGGGAGAAAAATACCAGTCTGTTTCGATTGAGCTTATTATTGCTGCCATTCACTTTGAAATTATACAGGTGACAGGGCGAGAAAACCTAAGTTTTGACACGTTGTGGAGACTTGGATGAAGAAAGACAAAGGCATTCTGTGGCAGGAGGAAAATGATTGAAATCGAAACTAGTTGTCAACATTTGTATGCTCAGAGTCAATATAAAGCATATTTATTCCAGTCTGCTAATAGAGGGAGATTAGGTGGTCTAAAATGAATCCACCTTTGTATATTGATGGATGATTCTATTAAAGATGGAGTTGTGAGAATACAATCACTATAAAAAGCTTATTTTCTCTTGTTTTTTTTTGAAGAGAGGTTTTAAAGGCAGAGGTGCAGAACCGCTGTCTGAAAACAGTTTAAGGAAATAACTGAGATTTTAGATTTCGTTAAAACGGTGGTAACAATGGAAGGGCAGTGGCCAGCTCTCCCAGACCAGGGTTTCTCAATTTGTTTTTAGCTGAAGCATTCAGAAGCTGCTGGGGATCCCAAAAGGGTTGGAAGTTTCAATACATGATCGCCAGCTGCTTTTCTCTGAGATCTCTGTTGATGTTGTTTCCTCCTGGATTGGAAAACTGCTGGAAGGATCTGTATTTGAATATATTTTTGTGCCATGCGGTGTAAACAAAGAAGTTACAGTATCTATTGTTTGTGTAAGTGTTCCAACATATAAGCTATCCCAAAGCGTTCATTTCTTTGATTATATTTTAACTGAAGCATTTGAATAGATTATATTTTGCTTAATGTCGAGTGGTTTGACCAGTCGCAACATATCTGGAATGCACACTTCACATCTATATTCAAAATAAGGAAAGGTTTGGGACTAAACGGCCTTCTTAAAATATTTTGCGGGCATCTATCTGGTTCACAACATTTGTACCGAGGACTTTCTGACTGGCTCCTGTAATTGAAAATTTTGTTGAGATGCTGGGGATGGTTTGCTGGAGGTTTTGCTGTGAGCTGCCTCAGACATTCAGGGAGACCTGAGGATTTGGTGGCCCAACTCTGGATGGAGCATGGAGACTGTATATACAACATCTGGATCTGCAACATGAATGCCAAATGGAGCAGAGGCTGCAGAGAGGGGAAGCTCTGCAACCACAGAGTGTGTGTGTGTGGGAAGGGGATCTGCTGGACCCACCCCGTGTTTTCCAGGAACAGCTTCCCAAGCTCCCCTTAACCCAGGAGCAGAGTGTCAGGGGCCCTGACTGAACAAGAAGATGGTCACAGAGCAGTGTCACCTCCTTCAACACGACCTGTAGCTTCACACCAAGGGGAGGATGGTGCTGCCAGTGGCTGTTAGGGTCACTGTTTCATTCAGCTTCTATAATCCAGAACTTTCCAGACGGGACTAGGTGACATATCCATCATCTCCCAGTATCTCAACATCAATATCACCATTGGGTGATGGAGGATATATATAGTGGATGAGGTAAATACATTGTTTCTCCCACAGCAGGGAGCTGCCGGGTGTTTCCAGTATAGTTGGATTCCCGATGGTGTACATCACATCTGCAGAGTAGCCATGTCAATGGGGAGAGGTAGAGGAACCGAAGGAGCTCTCTCTCTCTATTAATGTTACAGTATGCCCATGCACAGTACATCATGTTGGTGAATACCCACTGTCCTGGCAGCAGTCACCGCCTCTTCATTCAGAAGCAGTCAGTCATTCCCATCGTCATCAGGTCTCCACGTAGAAAGAAATGAATATATCTTGGATAAAGGCTGTCCCCTTGATGCATGTTTCAAAACATTATCCCCTCCACCAATCAACCACATCAAAGTATTCCATGTGTACAGAGAGCAATGGGGTCACTTGGAGTGTGTGGGAGCAGACGATCAGGGATGGAGCAAAACCTCCCATGTCTGAACGGGTCTGTGGGAAACCCCCAGTACCCAATATCATTATGTCCTCTAATCCCACTCCACTTCAGTATCGTATTTCCTTCCATTATTCCTGTATATGGAATGACAGGTTATATCATGTTAAATTCCACCTGCCAAATTATTATCTATTGCCTTTACCTCTCTGAATCTATTTGCAGACTCTCCACCCTCTCTTGATAATTTAATCTCCTGCTTACCACAGCGACATCACCAAACTCAGCATCTGAATATCTCTTCCATCCTCCTGATCATTAATATAGACTGTAAATAGTTGAGAACCCAGCGCTGGTCACTTTGTGACTCCACCGGTTATATTCCCTCCAATTGATTTGAGACTGATTTATCCTGAGTGCCTGCTCCTGTATGATGCCCAGTCCTTCCCCATTCCTGTGCAACACAGAAAGGGTTGAATAAGAACAAGGAGCATCTGTGAGGAATCTAACTCCTCGATGAGTCTTATGTCACCCCGGCCTCTGTTCCACTTTCCTGCTATCTCTCCATCCTAAAACTCCAGCCTCTCGTTGTAGATTGCGCCACATGAATAAAAATCCACTCCATATCTACACATTCAATTACCTTTAGCATTTTACAGACCTCAATGAGATCTCTTTTCATTCTTATAAACTGGAGAGTATAGGCCTAAACAGCCCAATTTCTCTTCATAAGACATTCACTTCAAATATGGAATCAATCTAATGAAGCTCTTCTGAATTGCCTCCAATGGAAATGCTTCATTCTGCAGGACACTCATATTTCCTTCCATTATTCCTGTATACTCCAGTTGCAGCCTCACTAATGCCTTGCATAGCTTCACCAACACTCCCTACCTTTCTACTCTATTCTTTTATAAATAAACACTGAAATTATGCTTGCATTTCTCATTACTTGCAGTACCCGCAGGCAGGCTTTCTGTGATATTCAAGCAGACACCCAGATCCCTCTGCACCTAAGCACTTTGAACTTTCTCTCCATTTAGATAATAATTTGTCTTTCTATTATATTGGCCAACTTGAATAGCCCCATATTTATCCACTTTAATTTTCCTTGACAAATGTTGTCCCATTCACCCAACCTATCCATATAGTTTTAAAATCTTTTGCATCATCATTCCGAAGTAATTTCCCACTGATGTTAGTGGCATCTGAAAATGTGGCATCATATTTACTATCCCATCAACCGAGTACAGTAATATCATCGATCGCAAATGGTTGAGGCATGAGCACTGAAATCAGTGGCACCCCACAAATTGCATTTGGCAAAATTAAAATGACACATTTATTCCATGTGACTGCATTTTGTTGGTTAACCAATCCTCCATCCAAGCTAATAAATTACCACTAAACCCATGTTGTCTGATCTTACCATTTACTCTTTGGAGAAGTGACATATCTGATGCCTTCAGGAAGACCAGATATGTTCCATCTCCCACGATCCACCTTGTTTGTGACATCTTCAAATAACTCAACCAAACAATTCAAACTTGATTTGTCCTTTGTAAAACCATGTTGACTCTGACGGATTGTAGTTTAACTTTGCAAATGTCCTGAACAATGGACTGTAACAATTCGCCTTAAATTACAATAGTTTATTGTTACACTTTAGTCCCTAATGTATACCATTATTATAAGTTCTTCAATTTCGACAGCCTTTACGTTTTCTTTGAATTCCTGTTTAACGGGCACAAGGCTTTAAAAGGTCTGCTCCAATTGCTGTGAAAGAGCCATGTGTGGCTGAATGGACTCATCATCCTGCTGGTGTACAAATGCGATGGGCTGACATCTTTCTGGAGTTCCCATTTTGTCATCTCCAAGGCCAGAATGACCTCCTCAAGTTGATGCTTTAGAAGATTGGGAGGTATGGAATCTTCCTGTTGCTGTGTAACATTTTGAGAGGCTGATGGGTCTTCTCATACTTCTCCATAACAGGTGGATATGCTGAACGATCTCCTGATGTAGACCGGAGATGGGAATGTGGGAATGATTGGTCTTCTCTTGTTCCCATACAACACACACGTGTCTAACTGACCTCTTCCTTTTCATGAAAGAAGTCTCAGATAGTTTTTATCCTTATCCAATTCCCTTGCATTAGGCTCGGTAGGTCTGAATGGCCTCCTGTTATCCCAGTGTAACAAATCTCCAGTCACTGTGTGATCTCTTCCAGTTCCTATGTTACAGACTTGAGGAGGTTGAATGGACTGATCCTGTTGCTGTTTCACAGGATATTGGTGCAGCATGGCCTACTGTTATAGTCTCGAGTGGCTGATTGACCTCCTTCTGTAAATGTATATCAGGCTCCAGGGGCTGAATAGCCTCATCCTGTTTTGATGTAGCAGGATCAATGCCTGAGTATCCTCCTGTTGTTCCTGTGTAACAGGCTGGAGAACGGAATGGATTACTCCACTATCTGCGTAATTCTCTTCATTTGTTGACTCCTTCTGTCATCTATGTTCAAATAAGATCATCTTTAAGTTTTGTAAACTCCAATGGCTACTGGGTCAACCTGATCATCTTTTCTGTATAAGCTAGCACCTTCATTGCAGGAATCAGTTGAGGGTACCATCTCTGAGCTGCTTCCAATATAACAACATCCTTTCTTCATTGAAGAGATTAAATCTGTACACACTACTCCAGATGTCATCTCACTAAGAACCTGTACAGCAGCAGCAACACTTTACCAGCCTGCTGTAAAGTTCCCACCCAGGTTAGAGTTGTCTCAGCTCTCTGGGGGAAACAGAGCATTGTTGGAAGATCATTGTCCTTCTCTACTCCATCGGCATAATGGGAGACCTGGAGAAATTAAAGTTTGAGAAGATCATAAATGATGTGGCGAGATGATCTCTACCATTAATCTCCCCTGAACCCACGTTGCTCAGATTCCACAGAATCTAGTAAGGTGTAGCGCAAAAACAGCAAGGAGGAGCAAACATTGATGGGAGTTATGTATCAAAGTGAAAGCTGCAATACAAATGTTGGACATGTTGTAAAACAGGAAATGATATACACATTTGTGTGTACTTCAGTAATAACATACTGTTTCAATTATGTCTAAACTGTGTTAACCCAATTGAGTGCTAATGCTGGGAAAACTGGATTTCATAACCACGTGTGAAATGGTTTACATTAACATTATGTCGAGCACTGAGCTCGAGATCAGGTTATTTAGGAATTGGTGTTGAGTGATCAGAAGAGCTAATTGAAAATTTTGCTGTCAAGGACCTTTTGGGAACAATGACCACAATGTATTGTTTTTCGTTTATGCTGTTTGAGGACACGACAGTTTTTGTTTTATTTGAAGTACCCGTTATAAACCTGAGTCATGCAAGCCATGAAGGTGTGAGGAGAAAGTGGGGACTACAGATGCTGGAGATCAGAGTCGAAGAGTGTGGTGCTGGAAAAGCACAGTCAGGCAGCATACTAAGAGTAGATAAATCGATGTTTCGGGCATAAGCCCTACATCAGGAATGAAGCTTCTTGACCAAGGGGGCTGAGAGATAAATGGGAAGGGGATGCGGCAGGGGGGAGGTAGCTGGGATTGTGATAGGTAGGTGAAGGTGGGGTGAAAGTGATAGGTGACGAAGGGAGACAGAATGCCTCATCTATTGCATCCATTAAACCCAATGTGGTCTTCTCTACATTGGTGAGGCAGGAGGTCAACTTGTGGATCATTTCAGAGAATATCTCTAGGACAGCCACATTGAATAAAGCCATCATCTTGTGGATGAGCACTTTAACTCCCCTTCCCACTCTGCCAAGTACATGAGGATCCTGGGCCTGCTCCATCGCCAAATCCAAGCCACCAGAAGCCTGGAGGAAGAAAGCCTCCTCTTCTGCCATGGGACCCTCCAACCACAGGGGATCATAATGGATTTCCCCATTTCTCCATTTCCCCTAATCCCACCTTATCCTACTCCAAACTTCCAAATCAGCACCGCCTTTTTGAACATTCCTATGTGTCCACCTTCCTCCCTATCAGTCTGTTCCACCCGCCTTCCTCTCTGACTGTCACTTTCAACCCCACCTTCATCTACCTATTGAATGAAAGGAGGCAGCTTAGAAAAATGCCAAGTGTTGCAGTAAGCCAGTGGATTCAGTGAAATGTAGGACCCAGCAAAGGATGATCAAGAAACTGAGAAGAAAATCAGAAAGAGAAAAAGCGTGCAAATGAAAGAAAAACATAAAGACTTCTAAAAAGCGTCTATCGATGTATGAAAAAAATAAAACAACGTCAAATGTGGAACAGTAGGTGTGCTTTCAGGATAATTTATTGCAGAGAACAGAGAAATCGCAGGGAAAAGAAACAGTTTCTTTGTGTCTATCTTCATGGAAGAATGTTCAGAAATTCTCCCAGAAATACCAAGTGACATGGGACTTGTGTAAGTAAAGTCTAAGATCATTCTTATCAGTGTTGGGGTTATCTTTGAAAAGAAAGCTGGATTGAGTATTTATAAATCTGACAGACTAGATGCACATCATACAAGAATTTCAGAGGAAGCAGCAATAGACAAGTTGATTGCATCGTGGATTTTCACTTTATTTTCCGACACATTCCCGAAAGGCATTTAGCCAATCTGGATAAGGCAAAGGTTATAAATATTACCCAACAGTTTAAGAAAGGAGGAATTTGGAGAATGGTGAACTACAGACCAGTTATCTTGTCATCCGCAGTCAGGTATCTGTTGGACTCGATTACAAAGAACATGTTACTCGATATTTAGAAGGTAATAACATAACTGGGGAGTGTGAGAATGTACCGATGGAAGGAAAACCAGAAATGTCAAACATTATTTGGAGTGGTTTGAAGATGATTCTTGTGGACATAGGCAATGATGAACCATTGGATAACGCATAGTTGGATATTCATGAGCTTTTTAAAAAAGAACTCCCACAGCAAGTTCATAGGAAAAATTTAAGGGGGAGGTATTGGGAAGAACATATGCAAATGGGAAAGTAAAAATTAGGTTTACAGTCATGTGAATGTAATTGGAAGATAGAGGATGTCGTGCCCCAGTTGCATCGAGCGTTGGTGAGATTAAACGTAGAATATTGTGTATTGTTCGGAGTCCCAATCTAAGAAAGAATATACTGACTACAGAGGAACTGCAAAAGGTATTATCCAGATTAATCCGTAAAATGGCAAGATTGTCTGATGGGGAACCTCAGCCTGTAATCTCGAGTTTCAAAACATGAGAGTTCATTGTGGTGAATCTTAGAAACATCGAAAGGACTGAATAACAGAGGGACATGAAGAAGAACAAGTAGGTGAGATAAAGGAGAATCCCACGATATTCCACACGGACAAGTAGAACAGAATAATCAGCAAACAGTTAGTGTCCATTAGAAACCAAGTGGCAATCTGTGTGTCAAGCTGGAGAACATTGATGGATTGTTACATGAGACCTTCACATCTATTTTACTTGGAAGAAGGAGGAGGCAGGTGCAGAATTCAAGAAGATGGACTGGGAAGCTCTTGAACAGATTGATGTAAAACATGAGAAAGGATTTGAGGCTTTGTTCTGTACAAATTTTGACCAATCTCCATGTCTGAATGAGTTGTATCACAGGCGGCTGTTGGGGTCGAAGGAGGAAAGACCCTGACTGAATATTTTAATTCGAATCTGACTATAGGGGAGGTGCCAGAGAACTGGAGAACTGCTAATATGATTCCACTTCACAGTAAGAGTGGGAGAGATAGACCAAGGAACTATAGACGAGTGAGTATTAGATCACTGTTGATGAAACTACTGGATAAAATAGGGAAGGATAAAATCGAACTCCAATCAGAGTCACAAGCTTTGATCGGGGATAATTATCATGACTTTATCAGAAGGAAGTCACATCCAATGGACTTGATTGAATTCGTTTGAGGAGGTCGATTATTTAGTATTGTAGGAAGGCCTTTGACAAATTTCCAGCTGGGAAACTGAAAAATAAAGTAAAATCTCACAATATGATGGATAACTTGACAAGTTACAATGAAAATTGTCTTAGTGGCAGGAGACAGAGGGTGGTGGGAGAAGGCTGTTTGTGTGACTGGAGACCAGTGTCCCCTGGTGTACCACAGGGATCAGTGCTGTGTACCTTATTGTTTGTGTATTGTTTCATAACAAAATATAGATGTGAATGTGGAGGGGGCTAGGTGGAGAGTGGGGGAGGTGTGATAAGTAAGTGTATGTTTGACATAAAGATTGGCTGGGTGGTTAGCAGTGAGGAGGAAGGCCTTAAGTTACAGGAAGATGCAGATGGAATGGTCAGATGGGCAGATCAATGGCAGGTGGAATGTAACCCTGATAAATATGAGGTGATGCACTTTGGGAGAAGGACCAACAGGGGAGTACTCAATGAATGGCAGCACACTGGGAAGCTCAGATTGTGCTTCTCCACACATCCCTGAATGTGACTGGACAGGTTAATGCTTAAAAATGTGTTGCTGGAAAAGCGCAGCAGGTCAGGCAACATCAAAGGAGCGGGAGAATCGATGTTTCGGGCAGATTCCTGAAGAAGGGCTTATGCCCGAAACGTTGATTCTGCTGCTCCTTTGATGCTGCCTGACCTGCTGCGCTTTTCCAGCAACACGTTTTTAAGCTCTAATCTCCAGCATTTGCAGTCCTCACTTTCTCCTTGTAGATTATAAGAGCAGTACAGGGCTTTGGTTCAGACAAAATGGAATACCGTATGTAGCTCCGGGAGCCACATTCCAGGAAGGATGTGATTGTACAGGAGATCGTGCAGAGATGATTCACCAGGATGTTCCCTGGGATGGAGCATATCAGCTATGGAGAGAGGCTGGATAAGCTCAGGTTGTTTACTTTGGAGCAGAGAAAGCTGAGGGGTTAGTGATTCAGAAAGATATGATTATGAGGGAAACGGACAGTGTGGATAGAGAGCAGCTGTTCCTTTTAGTGAGAGGGTCAAAAACAAAGGAGCACACTTTTAAAATGAAAAGTGTGAGGTACAGAGATGATTTAAACATTATTTCACCTCGAGGTGTGGGGTTCTGGGATTACTTCCTGAGAGGGGAATGATCATCTCACAATTGTTAAAAAGCACTTGGACGAGCAATTGGAAGTGTCATAACATTCCAGGCTATGGGCCTGGTGTAGGAAAGTGGGACTAGTATAGATCGTGCTGTATTTCTGTCGGCACAGAGTCTATGCCCCTGTGAGTGTATGGTGTGGAAGGTCAATTATTGAGCAGTCTAAGGCAGGAATTGATGAGTTTCTGAAGAGTTATATTCATAAGGGTTATAAGAGTGAACTGTATTTGCTATTTAAATTACGTCAATGTTAGAAATATGAGAAAACAAGTGCAGTTTCCTTACTGTTTGAAACCAGAGAATGGAAAATGGGGATCATGGAAATAGCAGAACTATGAAGCCACTACTTCCGTTCTGTCTTCACAAAACTTTCTAACAATACAAGGGAACCCGAGTCTGGTGTGTGAAAACGATAGAGTACATTGAACATAGAACATAGTTAGTAAATGGTTTTGGTAAATTATTAGTAATGGTAAATTATTGCGGCGGAAAGTAATGGTCATAGACAACACTAACATAGATTTATGAAATGGGAATTATGTTTGAGAAACAAACTGGGAGAAAAATGAAAGAGAAGCAATGATGTAAAACATTATGATTTTTAGAAAAATGTTGGTAAAGCTCCAAGCTCAATTTGCAAAATCAAATCTGAGTGGATTGGGGCGAATATATGGACATGTTTCTAGAATGGGACAGCTGGCAGGAAACAGTGAATAGAAATAAACAGACTCGTCAAGCAACAGCCTGACATTTTCTGAAAGGTTTGATTCTGTGAGTATGGCCATGTCCCAGACTCCCCAACACCTTCCTCGGATATCTCCTGTCTCATCAGCAGGATGGAAACAGCAGAAATGGCGGTACAGTGGGATACAGTTGGAAAGGAATTGCTCTGGGAGTCCTCAACAGTGACTCTGTATCCCATGAAGTCTCATGGCATTAGTTTGCACATGGGAAAGGAAACTTCCTGCTGATTACCATGTACCAGCCTCTCTCAGCTGATGAATCAGTACTCCTCCATGCTGACCAACACTTGGAGGAAGCACTGAGGGTAGCACATACGCAAGATGTAATCTGGGTGGGGAATTTCAATGTTCACCACCAACAGTATCTCAGCAACAGCATTACTGATCAAGCTGGCCAGGTCCTAAAGGATATAGCTGGCGGAAGGTGATGAAGGAACCAACAATAGGAAAATACATACTTGACCACAGCCTTACTAATCTGCCATTTGCAGAAGTATCTGTCCATGACAGTATCGGTAAGAGTGACCACCGCATAGTCATTGTGGAGACAAAGTCACACCTGCATATTGAGAATAACCTCCACCATACTGGGTGGTACTATCACGGTGCTTAAGAGGGCAGACTTCGACCAGATCTAGCAGCTCAAATCTGGATGTTCATAAGTTGTTGTGGGTCATCAATAGCAGTGAAATTGTACTCCCACATAACCTCATGGCCTGGCATATCCCCCTCGCGACAATTGCCATCAATCCAGTGAATCAACATTGGTTCAATGGAGTGTGCAGGATGGCAGGAACTGCACCAGCCATACCTGACAATGAGGTGTCAGCCTGGTGAAGCCACCAATCAGGACTACTTGTGCAGCAAACAGCATAAACAGTAAGTGATAGACAGAGCTAAGTGATCGCACAAGCAACGGTTCAGATCTAAGTTCTGCAGTCCTTCCTCATCTTGTCGAGAAACGTTGGGGACAATTAAACAATTCAGTGGAGGAAGAGATTCCACAAATAACCCCTTCCTCCATGATGGAAGAGCCCAGCCCTTCAGTGTATAAGATAAGGCTGATGAATTCGCAACAATCTTCAGTCAGAAATGCTGAGTGGATGATCCATTTCAGCCCCCTCCAGTGGTCCTCAGCAATTCAGGTACCAGTCATCAACCAATTTGGTTCAGTCCACACGATATCCAGAAAGGATTGGAGATACTGGATACTCCATAGGGTCCATAATCTGACAACATTCTGGCAATAGTACTGAAAATGTGTTCTCCATAACTTGCCACTCCCCTAGCCAAACTGTTTCAATACAGTTACAACAATGATTTTTCCACATTATCTGGAAAATTACCCCAAGTATCTCCTGTATATAAAAAGGAGAACAAATCCAATCCGGCCAAATACCACTTCGTCAGTCTACTCTCGATCATCAGTAAAGTGGTGGAAGGTCTCAGTGTTTTTAAGCAGCACTTGCTCAGCAATACCCTGATCAATGACGCCCAGTTTGGGCTCCACCAGGGCCACTCAGCTCCTGACTCATTACCATGGTTCAAACATGGACAAAAGAGCTGAATTCCAGAGGTAGGGTGAGAGTTACAGCCATTTAAGTCAAGGCTGCATTCGACCCTGTGTGGTAACAAGGGGCCTTAGCAACACTGGAATCAATGGGTATCAGAAGCAAAATCCCTGCTGGTTAGAATCATACCTGAAACGAAGGAAGATGGTCATGGTTGATGGAGGTCAGTCAACTCAGCTCCAAATCTGTAGGAGTCCCTCGGGCAGTGACCGAAAACATCTTCAGAGCTTCTTCATCAATGATCTTCCTTCCATTTTAAGGTCAGAAGTGGGAATTTTTGCCAATGATTGTACAATGTTCTGCAACATTTGTGGCTCCTCAGATACTGAAGCAGTCCATGTTCAAACGCGACAAGTTCTGGAGAGTATCCAGGCTGACAAGTGGCAAGTAATATTCAGCCCACACGAATGCCAGACCATGACCATCACCAATAACATACAATCTAACCTGCCCTTGGCATTCAATGGTGTTACTATCATTGAATCCCCAGTGTCAAATTCCTGGTGGGTAATCATTGCTCAGAAACTCACTGGTCTCGACACATGAACACAGTAACTATAAGAGCAGGTCCGAAGCAAGGAATACTGCAGCGAGTAACTCACATCCTGACTTCCAAAAGTCTTTCCATTGTCTACAATGCATAAGTCAGAAGTGTAATAGGAGACTCCCAATTTGCCTGGATGAGTGCAGCCCCAACAACACTCAAGAACCTTTATACCATCCAGGACAAAGCAGCCAGTCTGACTGTCCCTTCATCCACAATGCTCCACCATCAACGCTCAGCAGCAGCAGCAGCAGTGTTTTACTATCTACATGCTACAATGAAATGATTGACCAAAGATCCTCAGATGCCATCTTCCCAACTCACAACCATGTCTATCTAGAAGGACAAGGGCTACAGATGTATGAGAATACCATCATCTTCATGTTCCCTTCAAGCCATTCACCATCCTGACTTGGAAATTTATCACCGCTCCTTCACAGTCACTGGGTCAGAATCCTGGGATTCCCTCCCTAATGGCATTGGAGGTCAACCACAGCAGGTGGACTGCAGCGTTCAACAAGGCAACTCAGAACCACTTTCTCAAGGACAACTAGGGACGGACAATAAATGCTGGCCGAACCAGTCATACACAGATTCATGAAATAAATAAATAGAAATTAACAGGAAGTTTGCTGAGGTGTCGCAGGGATCGGTGCTTGGGGCCCAGCTGTTCACAATGCCCTTTAAACATTTGGTTGCTGGAATCAGATACAATATATCCCAGCCTGCTGACAGCACTAACGGATGTGGGATTGTGAGTGGGTGAGGAGGATGTAAAAAAGCACCAAGAAGACTTAGACAAGTGGAGTGAATGGGTAAATACGTGGCAGATGGAGCACAATGTGGATAGAGGTGACGGTGTGCTCTTTGGTGGAAACGATAAATAGGCAGCCTACCATTTGGAAAGGATTGATTGAAACATGTTGATCTACAAAGGGACGTATGCTCCTGTTTGTTCTTTCCTTCTGCATAAACCTCTGAAGTCCCTGCAGCGCAGAGAGTTCTGAAACCAGATGTCAATACTGGGCATGGCATTGGCACGCTGACCAGTGTATACAGACCCTTTAAGTGGGGAGCTGTAACACTGAAAAGGATCTACATCTCCTTGTACACCAGTCGCTGAAAGGAATATTGCAGAAACAGAAAGCAGTGAAGAAGATAAATGGTGTGTGGACCTTCATTTCAGGGGCATGTGAGTCCAGGAGAAAAGGTGTCTTACTGCAGCTGTACAGGGCCTTGGTGAGATCCCATCTCGAACACTGTGCAGTATTGTGTGTAGTTTTGGTCTCCTTACCTAATAAAGGACAAACCTGACATTGATGGAGAGCAGTGAAGGATGACCAGACTGATCTCTGGGATGACAGGCTTGTTGTGGGAGCAGACTTTGGGGTGACTGGGCCAGTATTTCATGGGGTTTAGGAAAATGAGTGGAGATCTCAGTGAAATATACAAAACTCTGACAGGGTGAGACAGATTGGAAGCAGGGATGATAATTCCCCTGGCTGGGACTTGTAAAACAGTATTAGGTACAGGCAGTCACTCTGTATTGAAATGATAATAAATGTCTGCTCTCGCTGACTGGGGAACTTGGGGAATACGCTCGCACCTGGAAACCGAGACACTGCTTATAAATAAGGATTTAGAGACAGTAAAGGGATGGTGGGAGAGCAGGAGTACGGTGGGGAAATGAAGGGCCAACCATCATTATATTGAATTGGGTAGCAAACTCGATGAACCAAACGTACTATTTTGTGGCTTCACAAGGTTACTCACATTAACGAATATGTATATCGTTTGGGTTAAGTGCATTGAGGAGATTTTTTCCATGAACTAGAATGGGGAGGCTAAATGTGTTTTCCATTCCCGATGTTTCTGTGCAGTCTGTGGGAAAGCTCTGTAAATGCTGTCACAAGCTCTCAGATGTTAGGAAGGAGGTCTCTGCAGGATCGACAGGACTGTGTTCCCATTCCCTTTTCTGACACTGATGCTGAGGCCGGGTGTTCTGTCCGGTTTCATCCTTTCAGACCTCGGCGTAGTTTGATACAAATGAGTGCCCTTGCTTGGCAATTTCAGAGACCATTGAAATGTTTATCACATGTCAGCGTCTTTGGAGTCAGTTTTAGGCCAGCCCAGGAAATCATGGGAGATTCACTTCCAAAAAGGACTTTTGAGAAGGAAATTCTGTTTACAATCCATATTGGCTTCAAGGTCACTGTTACTGACCCCAGATTTGAGATCTCGATATTTTATTAATTGTTTTTAACTTCCACCCACTGCCAGAGCATTAGCCTGGTCTGGATTAGTAATCCAGTGACATTACCACAACAGCACCATCTCCACATGGGGACCTATCGGAAACCACACTGAGCAGGTTATTTCTGTGCTGCTTGAAAGCTCTGTCAAAAAGAACTCCCACCAATATGACCGTCATGATGGGACTGAGGATGTGATAATTGGTCAGATTGTAATTATTCCCGTTTTAGGGGACGGGACTCAGCTGAGTAATATTCCACATTGCCAGGGAGATGTCACAGTTGGAGCTGGAATGCAACAGCTTCCCCAGGGACACAGCTTGTTGTGCAGCACAAGTCTTCAGTCCTATTGCAGGAATGGAGTCAGGACCCATTGCCTTTGTCGTATCTACTGTGTTCACCTGTTTCTTCATGTGACGTGCAGCGAATCAAATTGGTTGAAGACTGGCATCTGTGATTTTGTGGGCATCATGATGAGGGTGATGTGTATCATCGACTCAACACTTCTGGCAGAAGATGGTGCAGATAAAACATCCTTCACTTTTACACTGATGTGCAGGTCTGTTCCATTATTTAGGATGGGGATGTTTGTGGAACCCTCTCCCCCAGTCATTTGTTTAATCGTCCATCATCATTTATGACTGAATGTGGCAGGACTGCAGGGCTTCTTTCAGATCTGTTGGTCAAGTCCGGTAGCTTAAATGAGTTAGCATCAGGTGAAAGTTCATGTGAATCTGACTCTGACATGTTCACCCACACTCGTCACTGAGCCATAGATGGTGTTGATGGTAATGACAGACTGAGGTGTTACCCTGGTAAAAAGTTACAGGTTGTGGTTTAATGCATGTCTGCCTCTCCTGCTGCTGTGGTCTACAGCACTACGTGAATACGCAGTTTCGAGCTGCAATATCTGCAATGCAATTCTTCTGTCTGTTCCCCAATTCTCACTGAGACTCATTCACCCATCAGCCCTGCACTCAGTGACCTAACCTGGTTTCTGATGTGGCAATGCTTCCATTTTCATACTCTCATTCTGCTGAGGGTCTCTCTTCCCGGGTCTTGCTTCCAGCCTGACACATTCCGCAAAAGGATTTAACTGATCTTAAAACAAATGTTTAATTCACCTGAATCTTTTTCCTTGAGAAATACCATCTTCTGTGTTAAAAGTCAATGTGTTTCCTCTGTTTCTTTCCCTGATCATGATTAAGAGCTCTGTAGTGTCAGTGATGCCAGCCTTATGTAGTTTCAGAGCCAATGAATTCTCTGGATTCTCAATCATCTTCACCACATTGTATGTTTCCTCTTTTGGTTTGATGCATTATCACTCATGGCTGCCTTGTTCTCCCATAAGTATGTTTCAAGTTCTTGGGGTTGCATTTCTGGTATTATCTTTCGAATTATCCCCAGAACCTCCTCCCATTGCTGCTCCATGGTCTTTCCTGCTCAGCTCCCCTTCCAATTAACTCTGGCCACCTCCTCCCGCATGTCTTTGTAGTTACATTGCTTAATTATACCTAATTACATCTTGAAGAGAGCATTAGATATAAACTGAAAGAACGAGTTTTGGGAGATGGGACACGAAGAATAATTGGTGGATTTCTCAACTAGATACAAAGGGAGAACGAGAGTGAAGATATAGATATGGAAATATGGAAAATGAGGCAACCACATTATCGAAAGAAGTAGATGAACATCCCCCAATGTTTTGGCAATGCCTGTGTGCTGTGTTCCTTTGTACAGTGCATGTACAACAGAGTAATATGTTCAAATGCTGAGTCTGATGCCAGAATATTTATCTCCAATAATATGACAGACACTAGTTTTGGAAAGAACCCAGCAGGCCAACATATTGAAGTCCCGGTAGAAAGGGGATTAACTGAAATAAGTTGGGACACCAGAATCAAGAATTTGGAGCACAGATCCTGGTGAGAATGAGAGATGAGAGTTGGGAATGCCAGAAAAGGAGGGAACGTTGAGAGGATCAAAACATGTTTTAATGTTTTATCAATTTTATACATCATATGCATCATTTTTCGTTAACTGTGTCTCTGTTGTTCATTTACAATGTGTTGCACACATATGAAAAATGCGACTTATCTGCACACACACATTGATTAAACAGTGGATATCAAATCATTGTTCCACCATTGAAACTGTCCTGTTCTTGGGTTACGCGGATACATGAACACCAACTAGTCACCAAAAGACATGACGCACTATCACTATGTTCCATACATACAGACAAAGAAGGGCACCACTTTGACTGGTACAAAGCACACACACATACGAAGACACGCAAGGACCTTCTTAGAGGAATGGTATTCTAACCAGAAGTCCATCAATAAACGCATCAATTTAGATCATGTCTACATTCTCTTGTTAAAATAACCAGAAATGAAACCACCCACTTTAAGAAATCAAGACCTATAAATAGATAGGCGGGACATACCACCAGAGCTTCAGCGGAGATTCTCACTGATGATGTTACCTAGTCATGGTGACGAAATTTCTGAAAACATACCTTCAAGCTCAGCGAGCTAACTTGCATACATATAAATTGTTATTTTTTTGTTTATTAGTGGAATTTAGGAGTTCTCTGTGGCTCATGTTTTGACAGATTATGATGTCAGGTGAGCTTTTCTGGGTGTGTGATTTTAATTAACAGAGGGGTTCGACATTGATGTCATAACAGTTTGGGGCCTTGCCGTGTGGCACTTGGACCGACTTGAACAGATTTGAGATACGACAGGTCCCAGTAAATTCCAACTCATTGCAATTAGTGACTTTGATCTTCAAATAAAACCAGTGGGAAAATTCATTTAATTTTGTTACTTGTGGTTAGTTAAATGAAAAGTGAGGGAAATGGCTTTTAACATTACTAAAGAGGTTCCCAAATTTTCCAAGTAAGTTTAGAAAGGCAGAAAGAGGACATTTTTTAGAATTAGCAAGTAGGTTGGAATTGGGTTTAACCACGGAGAAAAGGGAAGCTGAAATTGTAATGGAGTTGGTGAAGCACTTTGATGTATCAGTGAAATAGGGAACAGCAGTAGTTATAAAAACTTAAATTGCAAATGTGGCAACTGGAGTTAGAAGATAAATAAAGGGACGGAAACAGAGAGAGACGAAAGAGAAAGAGACTAAAAAGAAAGAGAGAGGAGATTTGAAATTCAGAAGTTGGGAATTAGACAAGAAAGTTCAATTAACAGGATGGGGATGAAGGGAGAACGTAGGGATGTATACAACTAGGTTAGTAACTTGCCATATTTCGATGAGAAAAATGTCAAAACTTTTTTATTTCATTTGAAACAATGGCTAGTCAGATGACGTGTCCAGTGAACTTGTGGGTAATGCTGGTTCAGACTAAGCTGGTGGGCACAGCTGGTGAGGTATGTGCAGCACTATCAGATGAGGGGTCAAGAGATTATCAAGATGTCAAATTGGCTATTTTTATTGGACATGAATTGGTACTAGAAGCATATAGACAGAAGTTCAGAAAAATAGAGAGGCAACCAGATCAGACCTATCTTGAGATTGAAAGAATTAATCACAGTCATTTTGATAGGTGGGTGCTGGCCTTAAAAATGAATAAGACCTGTGAGGCTTGAAGGGAGATTAATCTGCTGGAGAAGTTAAAGGACTCACTTCCAGAGATTGTACGAATTAATGTGAATGAATAGAAAGTTCAAGAAGTGAGAAGTGCGGCAGAAAGGGCAGGTAAATATGCATTGTGGCATGTGATGAAATTTAGCTTCTGGCAGGAATTTCATCCTGTGAGGGATAGAAATTGGGAGAAGGGACGATCACACATTACAAAGCGAACAGTAGCTCACAATAGTTTACCATAGGTGAAGAACGAAGCCCAAGGGGGTTGAAAGGTGGTGAAAGGCCTCAGGTGCTCTCACTAAAAGGGAGTGGAACACATAAAATTACAGTGTTGGTGGTTTAAGAAGGGCACAGGGAAAAAGTTGTTTTCATTGCAGTAAGCTGGGACACACCGTGCTGGGCGTTAAAGGAAGACACTTTGGGGAAAGATGTGGTAAAAAAGGCTAAGCCCAGTGGCATTAGTGAAACTGGTAAAGGAGACCCCAAATGGAGCCGAGGAGCTGCAGGAAATTGCACAGCCTAGGCAAGGGCTGGGTATGGAGGCAGTGCCTGATCTCTCTAAAGAATTCACCTCTGTAGATAAAGTTTACTCAGAAAGAACAGGGGGAGAAGGACAAGAAGTTATAATTTTGTGCGATACGGGATCTGCTCAGTCTCTAATAGTTGAGAAGTGAGGCTCCGGAAGAGCACAACAGATCAGGCAGCATCCAAACAGCAGGACAATCGAATATCAGGCAGAAACCCATCGTCAGGGACATGGCGGGGGGACAAGGGGGCTGAAAGATAAATACGAGGGTAATAGCTGAGCTGGTGGGAGGGTCACTGGGAAGGCAATAAGAAGATATAGGTGGGAGTGATAGTGATATGTTGGAGGGTAGAATGGAGTCGATACGTGGAAAGGAAGATGGACAGTTAGGGCAGTTCAAGAGGGCAGTGCTAGGTTGTACGGTTGGATTTGGCAGAGTTTGGTGGAGAGGAGATTTGGAATTTGGTGAAGTCAACGTTGATGCTATACAGTTTGAGGGTTCCAGCTGTCCTACCACCGATAGGAGTCCTATCACCCTCCTCTCCAGCCTATCACCATCTCACCCTCCCCGCATCTATCTATCGCCTTCCAAGCTCCCTTCCACCCAGCTCCACCTTCACCCTCCCATTTATTTCTCGACCTCCTTGCCCCTCCCTTACCTCCCACTTTCCTGATGAAGCATTTATGCCTGAAACGTTAACGCTCCTGCCCCTCGGATGCTACCGACGTGCTGTGCGTTTCCAGCCCCACACTTTTCAACTCTCATCTCCAGCATCTGCAGCCCTCACTTTCTCTCACCCTCTAAGAGTAAGAGATGAATTTTTTTTTCACTCTTTCTGGCATGTTAATCAAGAGCATGTTACTTTGTGGAATGGGGACAGAAATTAAGCATTTGCTTGTGTAACATCAGGATGGAATGCCAAATCAAGATTAGGGAAGTAACAGTGACAGTGAGTAACAGAGTGTCAGTTCCAGGAATACAGTTTGTCCTTGGGAACTATTTAGCAGGAGGCGAGGTGGGATAGGAACCCCTTGTGGTGGAGAAGCCAAAGGAAGACGATGGAATTGGTGATTTAAAAGAAAATTACCCAGGGATTTTTCCAGACTGTGTCGTAACAAGATCCCACTGTCATAAGTTACAGCAGGAAGGCAAAACGAACGAAAAATACAAATGAATTGATGCTCAGTGAACTGACACCATGTTTGATGTAACGGTGCAGGAAAACACTGAACAGGCAGGGGATCAGGCAGAGGGGTTTAGTCCAGAAAGGCTAATGGACTTACAACAGATATATACACACACGTTCACACACACATACACATGCACACAGTCAGAAAAGGAATCAGAATATATTGTTGAACCTTATTAACTTAAAGATAGAATCATAAAATGGAAATGGAGACCCCGATAGGTTACTGCAGAAGGGAAATGGGCCGAAGTGCACCAGATTGTGTTAGCAGTAACGTACAGTGTTACGGGTAGCTCATAAACTAACTGCAGGCGGTCACCTAGGTGTATAGAAGACTCAGGATAAGGTACAGAGGCATTTCCACTGGCCTGGAATGCACAAGGACGCTGTTTTTTTTTTGGACGTGCCATACATACCAAGTGGTAGGTAAGTAACAGGCAGTAATAAAACCAGCACCTTTCGTACCAATTCCTGCATTCAAAGAACCTTGCACGTGGATTATGATTAATTGTGTCGCTCCCCTTTCTAAAGTAAAAGTGGAAACCAATATTTGCTGACCATATTGGATGTGTCTACCAGATTTCCAGAGGCAATTCCATTATTGGAGTGTTAAGGCAAAAAGGGAGGTGGAGGAGTTGGTAGCTTTCTTGACTCGCTGTGGGCTGCCCAGAGAGATTCAGTCAGACCAAGGGTCTCATTTTACCACTCAGTTGTTTAAGGAAGTCATGGATGGCTTAGGCATACAGCACTTGAAATCAAGAGCGTCCCGTCCTGAATCCCAGGGAGCCTTGGAAAGTTAGCATCAGACGCTGAAGACTATGTTAACAGCGTACTGTCTGGGTTGGCCAAATGATTGGGATAAAGGTGCACCATTAAATTGTTTGCCATTAGAGATGGCCCAAATAAATCGACTCACTTTACTTCCTTTGAGATAATATTCGTACATGAAGTGAGAGCTCCTTTGAAATTAATTAAATATAAATTGACAGGACCGAAGTCGGAAAACTCACACCTGGATTATGTGTATGAAGTGAAGGAGAGAGGAGATGGAGTAGGTGAGTTTGCTAAACTTAATCTGAAGAACACAGCATAGAGTGAAGCAGGTGGCAGATAAAAACACTGAAACTTTGACGATTTCCCGTAGGGATGATGTATTAGTATTGCCACCAGTGGTATGAAATCTCTTCAAAGCCAGGTTTAGTGGCCCCTTTCAAATTAAAAAAAAAACGTGGAGTCAGTTAAACTATCTAGTAAAGATACCAGAGATGACAAAAAACTTTATCGAGTATTTCATATGGATGAATAATGCACCAGCCACATTTAAGACTCAGAAACAGAGTTGTGGCCATATGAACAAATTGTGCAGCTAATCTTTATGATGTAGTGATCTTTAGCAAGTGATTGAAGGCTCACATTTTACAGTTGACAGAGCATGTTGAACGAGTACAACAAGCAAACTTGGTAATAAACTTAAAGAAAACAGAACTCGCGAAGGCAGAGGTGACGTTCTTGGGACATTACATTGGACATGGAAGGTTGATCCCATAGAAAACAAAGACGAAGGGCTTTGAGGAATTTCCACGACCATTTTTGAAGAAAGAGGTACTTCGATTTTTGGAACTGACTGGATTCTATCGGAAGTTTATTCCAAACCTCAGCAGTGCATTGGCACCGCTGATGGATTTATTAAAGAAGGAAACAGAATTGTGGTGGGCAGAACAATGCCAGGAGGCATTTGAGAATTTTAAAGCAGTATTAATCACCACACCAGCTTTAGCTACACCAAATATTATGAAACCCTTTGAAAATTGTGTTTGATGCTCAGGATATAGGGGTCGGCGATGTATTGATACAGAAAGAGGATGATGAAATTGAATGGCTAATTGGCTACTTGTCGAAAAAACTCAATATCCACCAGAAAATAAATACAAAATCTCCATTATTGAACAAGAAGGATTAAGTTTCACACTGGCCTGACTATATTTTAATGTGTATATGACAAACAAATTGTCGGAGATGGTTGTGGACAACGCCAAATCTCTCGCATTAAATATGAGACTATTTAATTGGAGTCTTACCTTACCGACTTTAAACTCACAAAATGTGCATGCTGTGGCTCCTTCAATGTGATAGCAGATGGGTTTTCGCGGATTTAAAGGAAAAAGTGAAGATAAGATTTGACTTATTCCAGAGTTGTATTGGTGTGCAGAACTAATATGAATTATATAACTGAGATTAATACTTTTATTTTTCATATAGTTGGGATTAAGAATTAGAGGAAAAGAAATGTAGCCATCTTTTCATTCTGCTGGTTCATTTTATTTTCTGAAGCGTGAAGGTGTAATGAAGCCAAAAACATGTATGGGCACTTTAAGACAGATCGGGTTTTGTTGAATAGAAATTAAAGCCACAGATGCCAGCTAAAGGTCACACTGTTCCGCATGTCACCATTAGCTCAGAAATCAGCTGAGGATACCTGAGATTTGGTTGCTGTTTTGACAGCCATTCAAATCCAACCAAAGCGTTTAAATAACGCTCAGGATACCAGAAACCAACAGAATTTGAATATTATTGTTTGGACACCTGGACAGCAATCAAATTATGAGAATTACTATATCATGGGGAGTACATAAACCCAGTATTTTGAACACTGGAGGGAGAGCTGCTGCCATCCAACAGTAGAGCAACTGTTATAGAGCAGGAGTGCTAACTGGCTATCTCAAACACTCTCTATCAAAGACACATGTTCATGTAAACCTACTTGCAATAAAAAAATGACCCAGTGAGATCAGCAGCTGAAAGAGTGAACACAGCCGGGAAGATAGAGACTGTAGGGTCTTGGGATTTTAATGTTTCATATGTGGGTTGTTGGAACAGCATATTATTACAGAGTTGGAGACAGATAGTAAGTAGCTAAGAAAAGAGGGGCTTGTATTTGCGAATAGTTGTTGTTTAGTGTTCACTATTAAAGTAAAGAAACTAACTTGATCATTTTTGTTTAAATACTGGAATGTAGGAGATCTGTGTGCTCATATTTTAACTGATTACAAGGTGAGGCGAGCTTTTCTGGGTGCTTGGGTTTAATTAACAGAGGGGTTTGAATCCACCTTGGAAATATCCATCCACACTAACCGCATTTCCCTGCAGTTGGCCCATATGCTTCCAGTCCTTTCCTATCCACATATTTATCCAAATGTTTTTGAAATGTTGTTAATGTACCCCCCTCAACCATCTCTGCTGGCAACTCATCCACGTACCAGCCCTCTGTATAAAGAAGTGGCCCCTCAGGTTCCCTTTTATTCCTTTCCCTTTAACCTTAAACTGATCCCCTCTAATCCAGGTTTCTCTACACCTTGGAAAAAGACTGAGAGCATTAACCCTATCCATACCCCTCGTGATTTTATACAGATCTATAAGGACTCCCTCAGTCTCTTACACGCGAAAAAAGGTCCTAGCTTGTCCAACCCTTCCCTCTAACTCAGACCATTGGATCCTCGTAATGTCCTTGTAAATTTCTTCTGCATCTCTTTCTAATTTAATAACGTCCTCCCCATAACAAGGTGACAAAAACTGAACACAATACCCCAAGTGCGGCCTTACCAAAGTCCTGTGTAACTGCAACATAACGTCCCAACTTCGATACTCAATATCCTGCCTGATGAAGGCCAGTGTGCCAAAAGCCTTCTTCAGTGCCCTGCCTACCAGTGACTCCACTTTTAGAGAACCATGCACCTGAACTCCAAGGTCTCTCTGCCCACTACACCCTTGAAGATCCTTCCATGCACCATGAAACTCCTACCTTGATATGAATTTCCAAAATGCAAGACCTCACGCTTCTATATTAAATTCCATTTGCCATTTCTCGGCCCATTTCCCACCTGATAAAGGTCCTGCTGCAATTTCTGATAAACATTCTCACTGATCATTCTCTCAATTACTTTAGTGTCATCTGCAAACTTACTAATCATACCTTGTACATTCTCAACCAAATCATAGATAACAAACAGCAATGGACCAAGCCTCCAGTCTGACAAATATCCTTACACTAAACCCTCTGCTTCCTACCATCAACCCAACTGTGTATCCAATTGGCCAGTTGCCCCCGCATTCTACGTGATGTAACCTTCCAGACCAGCCTGCTATGTCGAAACTTATCAAAGGCCTTACTGAAATCCATAGAGACTACGTCTATCACTCTGCCCTCATCAAACTTCCTGGTTACTTCATCAAAGGACTCAAAGAAATTTGGGAAACATAATCTCACACTCACAAGTCTATGCTGACTGCTCTGAATCAAACCCTGTGTAAGTAATGGGTGCAGTCAATGGTATGCTGTGCTTCATTGTAAGATGATGCGGGTACATAAGTGAAGCCATCTTCCGGCTGTTGTAGAGCTTTGCTGAGAGAGCATTTGGGGCACTCTCTACAGATTTGATCTCCTTTGTAAGGAATGATTCCCTTACCACAGACACCGGTGGTAGCAACATGAGGACAGAGTGAATAAGCTGAGTGTTCAATCTGTAGAGCTGTGAGAGACAAAGAACTGGTGAAGCTGAAACATGAGGAGTGGCAGCGATCTCTTATTTCCAAAAGAGACATTGACAGGGAGAGAAATTCCATGCTTTACCCAGGATTGATTGGTTTGATTTATTGTCACGTGTATCTCAGTACAGGGAAACACTTTGTTTATGAGCAGTGGAGGCAGATCATAGTAAGCATGGCCAGACAGTATCATAGGGTGGAAAGAGACTTGGACAGAGTAAGGCATACAGGTTACACTGAACAGGACATGCACTAGACAAGATCAACATGAACAAGATCACCATTATTTGAACTTAGAGAGTCCATTCATCAGTCTAATGTGACATTCCTAATAGTTTATTTGGCTAAATTAACTCTCCCCATGTTATTTTCGAGGGGCTCTAGTGAGGTCCATCACACTAGACTCCTTCGCTTCCTGAGTAATAGGCTGGAGGCACTGAATGGGCTGTCCCTGTTCTTCTCCAAAAGTGCCAATGGGCTGAATGGCTTCCTCATATTCCTGTGAAACCAGCGTGAGGTGCTGAATGAACTCTTGTTTTACTGTGGCAATGTGCAGTACCTGCCAGTGCTCAATGTTACATGAATGTTACGGACACTTTAACAGCACAAGTCTCAATAGAGTCTGGATCCTGCTAATTACGGACAAAGACCAGCTCAGGAGCTGACGGGTGACAAAATGTTTTGAACATTGTGGAATCTTCAGCGACCATCCCCACTTCTGATCTTATGATGGGGAGGGTGGGGAGGGGAGACATTAATGAAGCAGCTGAAGCTGTTTGTGAAGGGGAAGCTACACAAACAGACATACACAGACACACAGAATCACACACACACAGATACAGACACCTTCCAGGAGCTGTCTCCATTTCCTATCTTGCAAGGGAATTCATGTTGTGATGATGCATTCATACAGGACAATAAACAGCTTTTGAGACTTTCCCCATTGTGACAGAAATTCAGCCCCAATCAGAAACCTGGAGATATGCAACAGGACAGAAATGAACCAGCAGCTTTCTGTGTTCCTGCTCTAAATGTAACATTTGACCATTTAGTTTATCTTGTCTTCGGTCTAACATCCAACAAGGGTCACTTCACAGATCCAATAAGAGATCCCCAGGAGTGAGTTCCAGACTGGAATCTTATTGAGGCGTTTAGGGTTTACACACAGCATAAGAGATACCCAGGAGTAAGTTACAGACTGGGATCTAATCGAGGGGTTCAAGGTGGTTTACATACAGAACAACAGATAACAAGGAATGAGTCACAAAATCACGGAGTCATACAGTCATAGAGATGTACAGCATGGAAACATACCCTTTGGTCCAACCCGACCATGCCGACCAGATATCCTATCCTACTCTAGTCTCTTTTTCAAGCGCTTGGCCCATCTCCCTCCAAACCTTCCCATTCATATACCCATCGAGCTGCATTTTAAATGTTGCAATTATACCAGCCCCCACCACTTCCTCTGACAGTTCATTCCATTCATGTACCACGCTCTGAGTGAACAAGTTGTTCCTTAGGTCTCTTTCATATTACCTCTCACACTAAACCTATGCCCTTTAGTTCTTTACTCCCCACCCCAAGGAAAAGACTTTGTCTATTTATCCTATCCATGCCTGTCATGATTTTATAAATCTTGATAAGGTCACCCCTCAGCCTCTGAGGCTCCAGGGAAAACAACCCCAGCCTATTCAGCCTCTCCCTGGAGCTCAAATCCTTTTACCCTGGCATCCTCCTTGTAAATCTTTTCTGAACTCTTCCAAGTTTCACAACCTCCTTCCGATAGGAAGGGGATCAGAATTGCATGCCATATTCCAATAGTGGCCTAACCCATGTCCAGTCCAGCCACAACATGACCTCTCAATGCCCATACTAAAAAAACACTGACCAATAAAGGAAAGCATACCAAACGCTGCCTTCATTATCTTATCCATTTGCCACTCTACTCTCACGGAGCTACGAACCTGCAGGTCAAAGTCTCTTTATTCAGCAACACTCCCTCAGACCTGACCATTAAGTGTCTAAATCCTGCTCAAATTTGCTTTCTCAAAATGCAGTGCCTCGTGTTTATCGAAGTGGAATAGAATTGAAGGTTTTGGGGTGTTTTTGAAACATGCCAGTCACACATACATGGAAGTGAGTTACACGTTGGAATCTAATCGAGAGGGTTATGGGTGATTCATATAATCCCGAAACTGAGGAAACAAGCCCTTCAGCCCAACGAGATCACAGTGACCCACAGAAGAATAACCCATCCAGACACATTTCCCCACATTTACCCCTGACTAATGCACCTCACGTACACATCCTTGAACACTGTGGACAATTTTAACAGGGTTTGGATTGGATGGTTAATATACAGAATAACAGATACCCAGGAGTGTGATACAGACGGGAATCTAATCAAACGATTGAAGTGGCTAATGTACAGAGTCCCCTAAAATTGGAAGTCAGTTACAGATTGGAATTTTATCAAGGGGATTCTGGACGATTATACGTACAATAACAGATACCCCAGAGTGAGTTAAAAACTGGAATCTAATCGAGCGTTTCAGGGTGGTTTATATGCAGAATAACAGGTCGCCCAGAGTGAGCTATAGAGTCATAGAATCATAGAGATGTACAGCATGGAAACAAACCCTTCGGTCCAACCTGTCAATGCTGACCAGATATCGCAACCCAATCTAGTTCCACCTGGCAGCACCTGTCCCATGTCCCTCCAAACCCTTCTTATTCATATAATCATCCAAATTCGTCTTAAATGTTGCAATTGTACCAGCCTCCACCACTTCCTCCAGCAGCTCACTCCATACACGTACCACCTTCTGCGTGAAAAAGTTGACCCTTAGGTCTCTTTCATATCTTTCCCGTCTCAAACTAAACCTATGCCCTCGAGTTTTGGACTCCCTTACCCCAGGGTAAACCTCGATAAGTTCACCCCTCAGCCTCCAACACTCCAGGGAAAACAGCCCCAGACTGTTCAGCCTCTCCCTGTACCTCCAATCCTCCAACCCTGGAAACATCCTTGTAAATCTTTTCTGAACCCTTTCAAGTTTCAAACATCTTTCCAATAGGGAGGAGACCAGAATTGCACGCAATATTCCAAGAGTGACCTCACCAATGTCCTGTATAGCCGCAACATGACTTCCCAACTCCTGTACTCGGTACTCTGACCAATAAAGGAAAGCATACAAAACGCCTTCTTCACTATCCTATCTACCTGCGACTCCATTTTCAAGGAGCTATGAACCTGCACTCCAAGGTCTCTTTGTTCAGCAATACACCCTAGGATCTTACCATTAAATGTAGAAGTCCTGCTAAGATTTGCTTTCCCAAAATGCAGCACCTCGCATTTATCTGAATTAAACTCCATCTGTCAATTCTCAGTCCATCGGCCCATCTGGTCCAGATCCTGTTGTAATCTGAGGACACCCTCTTCGATGTCCACTACACCTGCAATTTTGGTGTCATCTGCAAACTTACTAACTGTACCTCTTATGCTCGCATCCAAATCATTTATATCAAAAACAAAAATAGAGGGTCCAAATCTGATCGTTGTGGCACTTCACTGGTCACAGGCCTCCAGTCTGAAAAACAACCCTCCACCACCACCCTCTGTCTTCTACCTTTGAGCCAGTTCTGTATCTAAATGGCGACTTCTCCCTGTATTCCATGACATCTAACCTGCTAATCAGTCTGTCATGGGGAACCTTGTCGAATGCATACCGAAGTTCATATGGATCACATCTACTGCTCTGCCCTCAATCTTCTTTGTTACTTCTTCAAAAAATTCAATCAAGTTTGTGAGACATGATTTCCCATGCACAAAGCCATGTTCACTATCCCGCATCAGTCCTTGCCTTTCCAAATTCATGTACATCCTGTCCCTCAGGATTCCCTCCAACAACTTTCCCACCGCCGAGGTCAGTCTCACCAGTCGATAGTTCCCTGGCTTGTCCTTACCACCCTTCTTAAACATTGGCATCACGTTTGCCAACCTCCAGTCTTCCAGTATCTCACCTGTGACTATCGATGATAAAAATATCTCAGCAAGAGGCCCAGCAATCACTTCTCTAGATTCCCACAGAGTTCTCAGCTACACCTGATCAGGTCCTGGGGATTTATCCACCTTTTACCATTTCAAGACATCCAGCACTTCCTCCTCTGTATATCTGCAACATTTTGCAAGATGTCACCATCGATTTCCCTGCAGCCTATATCTTCCATATCCTTTTCCACAGTAAATACTGATGCAAAATATTCATTTAATATCTCCCCCATTTTCTGTGGCTCCACACAAAGGCCGCCTTACTGATCTTAGAGGGGCCCTATTCTCTCCCTAATTACCCTTTGTCCTTAATATATTTGTAAAAGCACTTTGGATTCTCCTTAACTCTATTTGCCAAAGCTATCTCATGTCCGCGTTTGGTCTTCCTGATTTCCCTCTTAAGTGTACTCCAACTTCTAAGGATTCACTCGATCTATCCTGTCTATACCTGACATATGTTTCCTTCTTTTTCTGAACCAAACCCTCAATTTCTTTAGCCAGCCAGCATTCCCAATAACTACCAGTCTTCCCTATTATCCCTGACAGGATATTACTGCCTGGAATCTAATCGCGGCGTTCAGGGTGGTTTATGTACAGAATAACAGATAGCCCAGAGTGAGTTACAGCCTGGAATTGAATCGAGGTGTTCATGGTGGTTTATATACAGAATACCTGATAGCCCGGGGTGAGTTATAGCCTCGAATCGAATAGAGGGGTTCAGGGTGGGTTATATACAGAATAACAGATAGCAAGCAGTGAGTTACAGCCTGGAATCGAATAGAGGTGTTCAGGGTGGGTTATATACAGAATAACAGATAGCCCGAAGTGACTTACAGCCTGGAATCTAATCGTGGGGTTCAGGGTGGTTTATATACAGAACAGCAGACACCCCGGAGTGATTTACAGCCTGCTGTCTAATCGCGGGGTTCAGGGTGGTTTATTTTCAGAATAACAGATATTCTGGGGTGTGTTACAGCCTGGAATCTAATGAGGGGTTCTGGGTGGTTTATATGCAGAATAACAGATACCCCGGAGTGAGTTACAGCCTGGAATCGAATCAAGGTGTTCAACGTGGGTTATATACAGAATAACAGATAGCACAGAGTGAGTTACGGCCTGGAATCTAATCGAGGGGTTCAAGGAGGTTAGTATACAGAGTAACAGATAGCCCGGAGTGTGTTACTGCCTGAAGTCTGTTCACTTTAAGATAGGACGGGTTTTGCTGAAGCGAAAGTACAGCCACAGATGCCAGCTAAATGTCAGACTGTTCCAAATGCAACAATTAGCTGGGAAATGGAAGCATGAGCTTTGGTTGCTGTTTTGACAACAATTCAAAAGCAATCAAAGACTTTAAATAATACTCAGAATATCCGAAGCCAATGCAATTTGAATATTATTGTTCGTACACCTGGAAATCAATCAAATTATGAGAATTATTGTATCATGGGAAGTATATAAACCCAGCATTTTGAAAATAGAGGGAGAGCCACTGCCATCCAACAGCAGAGTAACTGCTGTGGAGCAGGAGTGCTAACTGGCCATCCCAAACACTCTCTATCAAAGACACATGTTCATGTAAACCTATTGCAATAAAAAAAATGACCCAGGGAGATCAGCAGCTGAAAGAGTGAACACAGTGGGGAAGGTAGAGACTGTGTGGTCTTGAGATTGTAACGTTTAATATGTGGGTTGTTGGAACAGCATATTTTTTACAGAGTTGGAGTCAGATAGTAAGTAGGTAAGAAAAGAGGGGCTTGTATTTGCGAATAGTTTTTGTTTAGTGTTCACTATTAAAGTTAAGAAACTAACTTGCTAATTTTTGTTTAAATAGTGGAATGTTGGAGATCTGTGTCACTCATATGTTAACAGATTACAAGGTGAGGCGAGCTTTTCTGGGTGTTTGGTTTTAATTAACAAAGGGGTTTGACTCCATCTTGTAAATGTCCATTCACACTAACCCCATTTCCCTACGGTTGGCCCATATCCTTCTAGTCCTTTCCTATCCACATATTTATCCAAATGCTTTTGAAACGTTGTTAATACATCCCCCTCAGCCACATCTTCTGGCAGCTAATCCATGTACCAGCCATTTATGTAAATACATCATCCTTCAGGTTCCCTTTTATTCCTTTCCCTTTAACCTTAAACTGATCCCCTCTCGTCCTCGATTCTCTAAACTTTGGAAAAGACTGAGAGCATTCACCCTATCCATATCCCTCATGATCTTATACAGCTCTATAAGGTCCCCCCCCCCCCTCAGTCTCCTACACTTTAATAAAAAGGTCCTAGCTTGTCCAACCTCTCCCTATAACTCAGACCATTGGGTCCTAGCAATATCCTTGTCAATTTCTTCTGCACTCTTTCTAATTTCATTATATCCTCCCTATAACAAGTTGTTAAAACTGAACACAATCCTCCAAGTGCGGCCTTACCAAAGTCCTGTGTAACTGCAACATAAATTCCCAACTTCTATATTCAATGTCCTGCCTGACGAATGCCAGTGTGCCAAAAGCCTTCTTCACTGCCCTGCCTACCTGTGACTCCACTCTCAGGGAACCGTGCACCTGAATTCCAAGATCTGTCTGCCCACTACACCCCTTAAGGCGCACACATTCACTGTGAAACTCCTACCTTGATTTGAGATTCCAAACTGCAAGACCTCACACTTCTATATTAAATTCCATTTGCCATTTCTCAGCCTACTTCCCCACCTGATTAAGGTCCTGCTGCAATTTCTGATAAATGTCCTCACTGATCATGCTGGCATTTATTTTAGTGTCATCTGCAAACTTACTAATCATGCCTTGTATATTCTCATCCAAATCATAGATAACAAAAAGCTATGGACCCAACCTCCAGTTTAACAAGCTTCCTACCATCAACCCAATTGTGTATCCAATTGGCCAGTTCCCCCAGTATTCTACACGAATGAACCTTCCTGAGCAGCCTGCCATGTGGAACCTTATCAAAGGCCTTACTGAAATCCATAGAGACTACGTTTACCGCTCTGCCCTCATTAACCTTCTTGGTAACTTCAATAAAGGACTCTGAGAAATTTGGCAAGCATGATCTCCCACTCACAATTTTATGCTGAGCGGTCTGAATCAAACCCTTTGTAAGTAATGGGTGAAGTCAATGGTATGCTGTCCTTCATTGTAAGATGACTCGAGTACATAAGTAAAGCCATCTTCCTGCTGTTGCAGAGCCTTGCTGAGAGAGCATTCGGGGGCACTCTCTACAGAATTGATCTCCTTTGTAAGGAATGATCTCCTTACCACAGACACGGGTGATGGTAACATGGGGATAGAGTGAATAAGCTGAGGGTTTTATCTGAAGAACGGTGAGAGACGAAGAAATTGTGATGCTGAAACACGAGGAGTGGCAGCGATCACTTATTTCCAAAACAGACATTGACAGGGAGAGAAATTCCATGCTTTACCCACGATTGATTGATTTGATTTATTGTCACGAGTACCGCAGTCCAGGGAAACACTTTGTTTATGAGCAGTCGACGCAGATCATAGTAAGCATGGCCAGACAGATCATAGGATGGAAATAGACTTGGACAGAGTAAGGCATACAGGATACACTGCACAGGACATGCACTAGACAAGGTCAACATGAACATGATCAGCATTATTTGAACTTAGAGCATTGAAACACTAGTCTAACGTGACCTTCCTAATAGTTTGTTTGCCTAAATTAACTCTCCCCATGTTATTGTGCAGTCGGCGAGTGAACCCTGTACTGAACATCAGGTTGCTCACAATCCCCAACAGCAGCCACAATACCTTCCATCTGAAACAGGTCGCCATTCCCATCAGCTTCCACTCTTCGTAGAGAACACCATTCTGTCTTCTCAGAGATGAAAGATGCCTTCTTGAGACTTCACACAAGACATATGGCTTCCCTGCTCACCACTAGAAAACCACGTTAAAGTCCAACATGTGTATCATGAGCAACGGAGCCACGAGGAACAACGTGGAACAGTCTGTCTGTGCAGCCTCTGCCCCACTTGTTCATCATGTTAGAGCATCATTTAGGAAACACTTAATACTGCCGATGCTGGAGATCAGAGTAGAACGTCGATTGCTGGAAAAGCACAGCCGGTCAGGCAGCATCCGAGGACCAGGAGAATCGACGTTTTGGACATAAGACATTCATCAGGAATCAGCATCAATTACCTCATTCTGCCCCCGTGTAAGTGCATTGAGGTGGGAATGGCCTCCTGCTGCTCCTGTGTAAGTGACTCAAGAGGGTGATTGGCTTCTTCCTTGTCCAATTGGGCAGGGCCAAAGGCCTGACTGGGTTATCCCTGGTTTCTGTTTCACATCTCGATGTAGTGACAAGTGTGATGGTGCTGCAGCTTTAAGAGGTTATTTTATCCGGGTTTCTTTTAAGAGAGATTGAACGATTGTTACCAAGCTGGCTAGTTAAGACCACTTGAGTAACAGCTAGGGAGGACTTAGGTTTATTTTAATGCAGTCTGAATGGGTGTGGCCAGCTCTCACAGATTAGGATCTCTGGGTTTTGGTTTATCAGTAACATCAGAAACTATGGGGTCTCCACAGAGTTGGAAGCTTCAGTGAATGTCTCCTGGCTGCTACTCTCTCTGAATTTTCTCTTGATACTGTTTTTAATTTTTGGATTGGAGAAATATTTGTGACAATCTATGTCTGAATATTTCTTTTTGCCAAGGGCTGTGTTTATGGGATTTCCCTTTCTCGGAACAGTTCATTCGTAATAGTTCCTAGATCTATTATTCTGTTAAGCTGTCCAATAGAATTACGTAATTCTAATTTCCTCTTTCTGTGGTGTTATTTCTTCTTTCATGTTGAAGTAGATGGTATTTTGGTTACCATCGAGTAGTTTGACCAGACACTTTTCATTTCCTTTAAAATAAGAAAACATAAAGGTCCAGGCTGTTGCCGTCAAATATTTTCGAGGGGCTCTAGTGTGGTCCATCACACTAGACCCCTTCTCTTCCTGAGTAATAGGCTGGAGATACTGAATGGGCTATCACAGTTCATCTCCAATAATGTCAATAGGCTAAATGGCTTCCTATTATTCCCGTGAAACCAGCGTTCGGTGATGAATGAACTCTCTTTTTACTGTGGCAATGTGCAGTGTCAGGCAGTGCTGTTACATGAATGTTACTGATACTTTAACAGCACAAGCCTGAATGGAGCCTGGATCTTGCTGCACATGGACACTGACCAGTTCAGGAGCTGAGGGGGGACAAAACGTTCTGAACATTGTTGAATCTTCAGTGACCATCACCACTTCTGATCTTATGGTGGGGCGGGTGAGGGTGGGGAGACATTGATTCAACAGCTAAAGATGTTTGTGAAGAGGAAGCTACCCTGAGGATCTCTCACAGAGGTGACCCAGGACTGAAATGATGAACATCTTCCTTTGTGCCATGTTTGACCCCAAACACTGGAGAGTTTACTCTGATTCCCATTAAGTCCAGCTCCTTGATGTCAACAGAAGTCAACCATTGCCTTGATATCGGGGCCAGTCATTTTTACCTGAACCCTTGTCTCAACTTCTTTTGTTCACATCAATAAACCATGATATAGGAGCAGCACGTGTTTTCTTTAAACAGGTGGTATTGAATGTTAGGATTTCTCTTCTCAAGAGTGTTCGGGGAGCGAGATGACTGAAAGTATTTGAAGAGGAGGTAGATGGATATTGACCTGTCAGAGAGTTGAGGGCTATGAAGAATTGGGTATGAAAGAGGATTTGAGGCCAGAAGCAGATCAGGCATGATCTTCGTGAAGGGCAAGGCAGGTTTGGGGAGGGAACGACCTGCCCCTGTTTCTGATGTTCTCACATTCTGTTATTGGAAAGTTAGTGGGTGTTATTTTTATGAATGTTCTGGTATTGCATATTGCAGTCAGGTAGACTAGATGATTTTGTGAGCCATCTCTGGGTGAGGTATGTGGGCTGTTTTCACAGTGAATCTGGGTCGAAAACATGATCAACAAATGGAGCTCAAGCTGCAGAGAGGGGAAGCTTTCTAAAAACATATGAGGAGCCTCTTTCATACCCAGCCTGGATTTTCCAATTACATTTCCCAAATCACCTCAAAGCGTGTGTGACAGTCTTGAGGGACTGATTGGTCTCCTCTGGTTCTGTGCACCAAGTTATTGGAGCAAGTGGTCTCCAACTGTTCGTCTCAAGCAGGTATGAGGGGCTGAATGGCACACAGGAACATGGGACTGAGGAGCAGGAGTGGGTCATTAGATACTTTGAGCCTTCTCCACCAGGCACTAAGATTGTGGCTGATCAGGTTGGGGTCTCAGCCCCACTTTCCTGTCTGTATCCCATTATCCGTGACTCACTTCTTTGTCAAATATTTAACTAATGCAGCTTTCAATCAATGTGAACATAGAGGCACGATAAACTTCCAGTGAAGAGAATTCCGACTTGAAATGACCTTACAGAATTTTTCATCATCCCTCTTATAGAACCAAAGAGTCATGCAGAACGGAAACAGACCCGTTAGTCCAATCTGTTCACTCCGATTAGATATCAAATCTGATCCAGTCCCATTTACCAGCATTTGGCCAATATCCCTCTTCTTTCAGATACTTTTAAAATTTGTGATTGTAACCGCCTTCACCACTTCCTCTGACAGCACTTTATGTACACACTCCACTCTCTGTGTGAATCATTTATCTTCAGGTCCCTTCTAAATCATTCGCCCTCTCCCCTTCAACCTATGCCGTCTTGTTCTGGACTCCCCTTTCCTGGAGAGCAGAACGTGGCTGTTCAGAATATCAATGCCCCTGATGATTTTATAAACGTCTATAATGTCAGCCTTCAGCCTCTGACACTCCAGGGGGAAACACCTCAACCTAATCAACCTCTCCTTATAGCTCAAACCTCCAGTCCTGGAACATCCGTGTAAGTCATTTCTGCAGAAAACCGAGTTGGACACAGTATTCTTAAAGCGGCATCACCAACATCCTGTACAGATGCAACATACCACCACAACTCCTATACTCAATGCTCTGACTGATTAAGGCAAATGTGCCAAATGTGTTCTGCACCACACTGTCTACCTGCGACTCCACTTTCAAGGAACAATGCACCTGCAGCCCTATGCCCCTTTGATTCACAACATGCCCCAGGACCTGACCATGAAGTATATAATATCTGCCCTGATTTGCCTTCCCAAAATGCAAAGCTTCATATTTATCTAAATTAAACTTCATCTGTCACTCCTTGCCTCTTTGTCCTATCTAATTGCGGTCTTGTTGTACTCTGAGATAATCTACTACACCACCTTTCTGATGTTATCTGTATACTTAGTAACTATTGCCCCAATATTCACATTTAAATCCTTGACATAAATGATGAATTGCAGTGAACTCAGTACTGATTCTTGCAGCACACTGCTGCTCACAAGCCTCCAGGCTGAAAAATATCCCTCTTCCTTCACGCCATTTGTGACTAGCTTCCTCTGTAACTTATGTGACAGAAACTTACTAATCTGTCTACCAATCAGAATGAAATACTAGCTGTGAAGAGAGGCTGAGTAGGTTAGAGTTATTTTCACTGGATATAAGGAGATTGAGGGGGGACCTGATTAACGTTTGCAAAATCATGAAGGATATAGCCAGAGTGGATAGAGACCAGCTTTTTCCCAGGTTGAAGGATTCAATAACGAGATGTCGTGCTTTCAAAGTGAGAGGTGGAAAGTTTAAGGGGGATACACGCGGTAAGTACTTCACACAGAGGGTGGTGGGCATTTGGAACGCGTTGCTCGCAGAGGTGGTAGAGGCAGGCACGGTCGATTCATTTAAGATGCGTCTGGACAGATGTATGAGTTGGTGGGGAGCAGAGGAAGACGGATGCTTAGGAAATGACCAACAGATTTAGACAGTACGTTTAGATCGGTTCAGGCTTGGAGGGCGAAGGGCCTGTTCCTGGGCTGTAAATTTTCTTTGGTCTTTGTTCTTTAAAAGAACACCTTGCTGAAGTCCATATAGACAATGTCTACCAAACTGTCTTCATCAATCTTCTTTGTCACCTCTTCAAAACACTCAACCACATTAATGAGACATGATTTCCCATGCAGAAAGCGACATTTTCTACTCCGAGCAGCCCTTGCTTTCACAAATGTATGTAAATCGTTTCCCTCAGAATCCCCCCCAACAACTTACCCACCACTGACATCAGGCTCACCGGTCTATATTTCCCCGACTTTTTGGGTCACTGTTTCCTTTTCTAGTCCCATTCCTCCACTGCTCACAACAAATGTTAAATGTAACCAGGTTGGTGATATGGCCGAAGATATTTGTCTCAGACTAGGTCAGGGTCAGTTTTAGGAACAAGTCAGGCTAATTCCTTTAATCTGCTAAAAAAAAAACACATGTTTGTGATCCAGAGCAATGTTACTCAAACTATGATGGAAAGATGAATGGCAAACTGTCTGGGTTTCGCAATTATGTAATCGATATTTCCCTTTCTAAAAATGCTGACAAACACACCAATTTTAACTTTTAAGAACTTATTGGAACTCATGACACATGAAAAACTGTGAGATTTCCAAAACGTTATTCTGCTTCTGAAGATATTGTACTCACACAGCTGTTAGCAGCGGGATTTCATCCTGGGAGAGTTTGGATTTGGCTGAATTCCCTTTGCTTTAGACAGTGAGTAGATTCCAGTGAATTCTGGTTAGGGATCATCTGGTTAGGGTAGTACAGTGGTTAACACTGCTGCCTCACAGCACTCGGGACTTGAGGTCGATTTCAGCCTTGGGTGGAGTTTGCACATTCTCCCATTGTCTGTGTGAGCTGCTAATGGGTGATCCAGTTTCCCACCACAAACTGTATAGGTTCGGTGGATTGGTCGTGCTAAATTGTCCGTAGTGTTCAGGGATTTCTAGGTTATGTGCAATAGTCAGGGGTAAATATAGGGAAATATATTGGGAAGGTTGGTATGGACATGTTGGGTCGAAGGGCCTGTTTCAACACTGCAGGGATTCCATAAAAATAAGAATGGTAACGATAACGATTGAGGTTTTTTTTTTAGCTCGTACACATTGCTGTGATGAGGAACAATGAAGGAGACAGAGTGCAATAGGCCATTCCTTCTCAGGCAGATTACATTTTCTCCCTCTCTGAGTTGAATCGTACTCTCCCAAACTGGACCATGTGAGGTCTCCTTGTACATTGCCCAAACTATGTCTCCATCACATTCCCTGCTCCATGTAGGTGCATCATTGCTGCTGTCATACACCGAGCCATAACCTTAGCAGAAAATGGTCTCGGCAAATTTGAAGATATTTTTATATGTCCCTACATTATGAAAAAATAAAAATGTTTAATTTATTCAGAATACCTGTGTTAAGCTGAATGCATTTTTAAAGGAAATACAGAAATTTCTGGAAAATCTCGCCAGGTCTCTCAGTACCCAGATGCTGTAGTTGTACCAGCCTCCACCACTTCCTCTGGCAGCTCATTCCATATGCACACCACCCTCTGTGTGAAATGGTGCCCTTTAGGCCTCCTCAAAACTTTGCCCCTCTCACTTTCCACCAAAGCCCTCTAGTTTTGGACGCCCCTAACCTGGGGAAAACATCCCTGACTTCTCACCCTATCTGTGGCCATTTTGATTCTATAAACCTCTACTGCTGCGAAATGCGACTCCAATCAACAATAATAGCTGTACTTTCAGACATCCTGGGCCTAAATTCTGAAATGTAATACTGACACCTCTTCCTTATCCATCAAGTCACAATTCTAAATCCATTTTAATCAGTTTGTTCAGATGTATCCTGAGACACTTCTGTGGGCTTTATGCCTAGACCTCTGTGCCGGGAGGCAGGGACACGAGCATCGCTCGACAATACCCATAAAGCTGTAACATTATTCTCCTGTGTGTTTGTTCATCAGCCTGTCCTGACATGCTGGGACATAGCTCTGCAACAGGCAGGACTTCAATACAGGCCTTCTTGCCCAGAGCTAGGAACACTACAACACAAGTTCAGGAATTGGAATCAAATCCAGAGCTCTGGCTCAGAGACAGGGACACTATCCACGACACAACCATACCCAGAGTTTGGGTCATATTTTAGTGCCCACTTTCAGTTCGGTGTGGATTTATTATAATCAGGTTACCATTACTGAACTACACAAAACACTTTGTATTGTGAAGCAAACGCAAGATATTTGTCTCAACTGTAGGATATTGAGTGTACGTGATATGCCATTGAAATTAACTACAAACATCTTTAATTGCTATTATCTGTAGTCTGCAATATTAAGGAAAGAAATCCTGCAGACACACTCTGCCCAATGAAGGGTTTCAAATAGATATTTATTACTGAACACCAGAGACGAAGGAAGAGCTTAATTTCTGACCCCAAAACACCGATCACTATTACCCAACTCTCACGTGCGACTCCCCTTTTCCTAAAACCATGAAATGACACCAGGCCGCTGATTACTGTCCAGTCTCTCCTCCCACTGACTGTGTCTGCAATCTGTCCATCCTCCCCCTAACCACACAAGGCAAACCAAGCTCAGCGTCTTTGTGAAAATCAAGGCCGGAGTGTGCATGCCTCCTGGAGAGGGATGGGCACTTTAAAATTGAAGGGGGAGGGGAGGTGACAGTAATATCACACACTGGGCTGAGGGGTGGCTGATGGAGTTTAGTTTGGATTAATGCGAGGTATTGGATTTGGTAAATCAAACAACAGCAGGACCTATAAAATTAAAAGAAGAGCCTTTGGCAGTGTTGTAGAACAGAAACCTAGGCCGTCAGGTTTAATTCTATAAAATTTGCATCTCATATAGATAGTGTGGTTAAGAAGGTGTTTAACACACATGACTTCATAGGACGGACCTTTGAGTATCGGAATTGGGATGTCAGGTTGAGGTTGTACAGGACATTGGTGAGACCTCTTCTGGAATACTATGTCCAGTCTGGTCATCCTGCCCGCTCATTCCATAGGCACACCACCCTCTGGGTGAAAAAGCTGCCCCCAAGGTCACTTTTAAATGTTTCCCCTCTCACCTTAAGCCTATGTCCTCTAATTTTGGACTCCCCATACCCTTAGAAAATACCTTGACTATTCACTTTGATATTACTGACGTTGATATTATTAAGCTGGAGAGGACTGAGAAGAGATTTACCGGATGTTGCTGGGAAAGGAGGGTGTGAGCTATAAGGAGAGGCTGGATCGGCTGGGACTTTTTTCACTGAAGAATATGAGATTAAGCAGTAACTTTACACAGGTTTATAAAATAATGAGGGTTACAGAGAAGCTGAAGTGCTGATGTCTTTTCTCTAGAGTTGAGGATTCAAAACTGAGGGATTTTTAAAGTGCGAGGAAAAAAGATTTACGAAAGTTATGAGAGGTAATTATGTTACACAGAAGCTGGCTTGTGTGTGGAATGAACTTCCAGTGGAAGTGGTGAAAGCAGGGACAGTTACAACGGTTTAAAGGACATTTAGATCAGGACATGGATAAGACATCAGTTTGGATGGTGCTGTGTGCAGCTGCCCTCTCCCTCCCCCTCTCTGAATGAATCTCTGTTGGTTTTCACCCTCTGCCAATGCCTGTGCAGTGGCTTGTATCGGCCAGCAGAGGGTAGCATTGCATCACTTTGAGCACCACAGAGACTGCCAGACCTGCCCCACACAGAGACACACAGATACACACACGGGGATGGTGAGGACACGGCGTGAAGCTCATCTGGTAACTTAAATGAAACATTAAAAAAATGCTCAATTCGCCTCGTAAACTGTTAAAATATGAGTGACAGAGAACTCCCAAATTCCACTGTTTAAATAAAAACATCAATTTATATTTTTCACTCTGAAAGTGAACATTTTACATCAACTATGCACAACTCTGGGACCCTCTTTCTCTTAACTGCTTATTACCCGACTCCAGCTCTATAGCAATATATTGTTTCTGGGTCTGCCATCCTCTCATATCACAGGTACTTGTAAATTCTCAGATCAGAACAGCATTCCCTCTCTCTTGAAGGTATAGTACACACTTTCAACTCGATCCTATTATACCCTGATGAATATCGATAAGTGGGACCTATCCGGAATTCTCTTGCTCTGTGGTTTGTCAATATTTCATCTACTCTGTCTCGTATATGGAAGGATTTTTGTTGCTCCATTGACAGCATGTCATTATTCGACTTTGTCCATAGGAATATATCAGTATTTCACTAGTTCACACTCGTGTATGTGGGGCAGGATTTCGTTGTTTCATGGGGACTGTGACACTATAACAATCTCAATGTTTGTAGATGGTATCGAACCTGGAAGAACTCTGAAGTCTATGGAGGAGAGTGTGGAACTCTAACAGGACAATCACACGTTGGTGTAGATTCAGGTTTATGGCAGATGGGGATCACTGCAGAGCAGTGTGAGGTGATGCACTTTGGTAGAAAAGACAATGAAAGACAATTTAAAACAGGCTGTGCCATTATAAAGGGGGTGCAGGAGCAGAGAGGACTGGGTGTATATGAGCACAGATTGTTGTAGATGTCAGGACAAGTGGGGAGAGCAGTAACTATCACAGATTAGTTTGAGTATCTGAGCTGTTTACAGGAGGAGGTGTAGGAGGGAGTCTCCGTGCTCCCTTCCTGGGAGGTGGTGGTGACGATGCGTTGTGAGCCCACCCTCCTGCCCACCGAGACCATGGGGATCCCATTTGTACCAGCTCGACACAAAAGGGAGATGGCATCAGGGCCAAGGCTTCAAAGTTGTGCCGAGGGGAAACTGAGCTGAGAGTGGGTTTAAAGTGAGAATTGTCCTTCACTGAACATTGCTCCTTACTCGGTCGGTGGGACGTGGATGTTTCAGAATCTCCACACGAGGTGTCCCGGTCCTCTCCGACTCCTACCAGGGTCCGCCCGACATGGCAGGAGGAGGGGATGGGGGAACGGATAGCAGGCACTCCACCCAGCATGGCCCTTTCTTTCCTATTCCAGGCTGTTTCTCCTGGAAAGGGAGAAAGGGAGAGACGTAGTGTGGGAGGCTGGGAGTGGGTGGCCTTGTTGTTAGTGCTGGTGCAGGAGGGGATAATGGCAAATGGTGAGGTTTTCAGAGGGAGTCTGTCGACAGCGTTGTATCCATGCAGTGTCATTAATGTGGGGGGTAAAGTGGACGGAGTGATAGAGAGAGAGAGAGAGAGAGAGAGAGAGAGAGAGAGGGGAGAGAGAGAGAGAGGGAGAGAGAGAGAGAGAAGGTGCTGCATGGTTTACATATCAATGCACTGGGTTGGTGTAAACAGTCCTACATGCTGGGAGGGTAACTGCTCCTGGTTTACAGATCAATACACTGGGGTGGTGTACACAATCCTACATGCTGAGAGGGGAACTGCTCCTGGTTTACAGATCAATACACTGGGGTGGGGTACACAGTCCTACATGCTGGGGGGAGGGTAACTGCTCCTGGTGTACAGATTAATTCACGGGTGAGCAGTACACATGCTGCTGTGCTGGTCAGACTAACTGGTTGAGGTTTATAGATAATGCCCTCCTGTTGTCTGCACAGCTCCTGGTGCTGGACAGATATCTAATCCGGGGTTATAGATCAATGCACTGCTGTGATCTGCACAGTGTTCCACTCTGGACAGATTGCTGGGTTGTATTGACCAGTGCAGTGGATGAATCTGGACACATTGCTGGGTTGTACTGAGTAGGACACTGGCCTTGTCTGTACAGTGTTCCACAGTGAACAGATATCTCCTCTGGGTGTATGGTATCTGGGCTGGTTCTGTGAGGTGGATTGAGAATGTGGTTTTTCTAACCATTCAGCTGATCAGGCAATGCCTTTAGTTCCCATTCCTGTGATTGGACCCTCCGTCTCTCACCCCATTAATGTTACAGTGTGTCCAGGCACAGTCCATCATGTTGGTGGAGTGGGTAGGGGGGAAAGGTGATGGACAGATCAAGGGGTTCCCCAGAACGTTCTGTCCCCAACATTCTATAACTGACATTCCCTGGAACATTCTGTCCCCGACATTTTATAACTGCCATTTTCTGGAACGTTCTGTCCCCGACATTCTATAACTGCCATTCCCCGGAACATTCTGTCCCCGACATTCTATAACTGTCATTTCCCGGAATGTTCTGTCCCCGACATTCTATAACTGACATTCCCCGGAACATTCTGTCCACGACATTCTATAACTGCCATTCTCCGGAACATTCTGTCCCCGACATTCTATAACTGTCATTTCCCGGAACGTTCTGTCCCCGACATTCTATAACTGACATTCCCCGGAACGTTCTGTCCCTGACATTCTACAACTGCCATTTCCTGGAACGTTCTGTCCCCAACATTCTATAACTGCCATTGCCCGGAACATTCTGTCCCCGACATTCTATAACTGCCATTCCCCGGAACATTCTGTCCCCGACATTCTATAACTGACATTTCCCGGAACGTTCTGTCCCCGACATTCTATAACTGACATTCCCTGGAAAGTTCTGTCCCTGACATTGTTTGTGAACGGCCAGACGTCAGTGAATTCAACAAATGATAAGATCCCGAGGGAAGAGATCCCGTTCCAGGGAAAAGGAGACACTGTTCCGAAGGCCCCTCGGGCAGTTAAATGGGGAAATACGTTTTCCCTGCGTTTACATTTCTCCAAGACACAGGGTCGACCACAATTTAGACCAAAATACAGAAATACCAAAGATCCATTTGTCTTCAGGAAACTGGGAGAGAATCCTTCAGGACAGCAACATCCTCACCCTCCGTATTAGGAACTGGGAAGGAGTGACCTGTGTCTGCTCTCGAGTGATCGAGTGTGTGGGAATGTTCTAGAAACCATCTGTCCTTATGGATGTGATTCTGTGTGTTTGGGGAGGGAGGGTTTCTTGAGGTTTATCTCACATTTTTGTCAGTAATTCAGACCTTCCCATTTGTTATTCCAGCTCCAATTAATTTAATATATCCCTGAATACAGGGACACATTTGAAAATCTCACTGGGTCCCCGATCAACCGGGTCCCTTTACCTCCAGGCTGATGGATAATGGGTTTGTTTTCCTTCCTCACAGTTAACGTAGTGACCATCTACGTCCTGCTTTATAAAGATTGTGGATTGTCTCCATGTGTCAGACGTTACTTGGGGGCCATGGCAGCGGCGGATCTCCTGGTCATTATCCTCGACCTGATCCTGAGACACATTCCCATTCTTTATTGGGAGCAGTTTTATTTCCTGAAGTTCGACGTCCCCGTGTGTAATATCCACGCCGTCCTGCTTTATGCAGCCACTGACTGCTCTGTCTGGTTCACCGTCAAATTCACCTTTGATCGGTTTGTTGCCATTTGTTGCCAGAAGCTGAAAAGTAAATATTGCAGTGAGAAAACGGCGGCTGTGGTTCTGGGAGCAGTGACTGTGCTGAGCTGTTTAAAGAACATTTTCTGGTATTTTATGCTCACGACTCGGTATTCGCTGTGGAACCCTCAGAACACCTCCTGGTTTTGTGAGGTAAGATTCGCTGTTCAATTCTCCAGTTTCTGGTTCACAATCGAGTTCCTCCACTACATTCTAACCCCGTGTGTCCCATTTCTCCTGATTCTGCTGCTCAATGTTCTCACCGTCAGACACATTTTAGTGACCAGCAGAGCCCGCAGGAGACTCCGCGCTCACACCAATGGGGACGCTCAGTCTGACACTGAAATGAGAAACCGAAAAAAATCCATCATTTTACTGTTTGTGATCTCGGCCAATTTCATCCTGTTATGGTCAACTTTAATGCTGTATTCTATATGGTACCGGATGTGGAATCTTGGGTATCAGTCTGTGTATCTCCATCGCTTTGTGCGGGATTTGGGCTTCATGCTGCAGCTCCTCAGTTGCTGCACAAACACCGCGATTTATGCCGTGACCCAGACTAAGTTCAGGCAGCAGCTGAAGAATGTGCTGAAATATCCCTTCACCCAAATCCATCCATCCATCAAATTCCCTCATTAATCAATCCATCCGGGATTTTCTCATTTCAGTTCAGTGTTTCAGCGATGGAGCAGCCTGTCGCTATGGTAACAGACTGAGGGTAGGGCTGTTTTGTCCATCCTTATCCCACAGGGGGGTTACAGGGAAACATTTCAATGTTTCTCACAACTCAGGGGCCAGTGAGAAAAGGCACCATCCCAATGACTGTATCCATCACTTTCATTTGTAAACAATAAAAATGTTGATTAAAGCGTGCCGAGCAGCAGAGTGACCCATGTTGTTGTGTGTCTTTGTGTTGGAGAAGGTGAGCTGGAGAGAGACAGATTCAGCCCCAAGTCCTGGTCCTCAGGGAAGGGGAGGACACCGCGCCCTGAGCTCAGGAGCTGGGTTTAACTCCCTCTGTCCCACCACTGCAGCCTGGCTTCCCCATTAACTCTCCCCTACATTTTCTCCTCAATTCTCTCTATCGCTCTCTCTTTCAGCACTCACACTCTTTTTCAACCCTCTCCCTCATCCCCCTCTCTCTCTCTCACACAGTTACACCCCCCAATCCTGGTTTCTCCACCTGCCTCCACTCTTCCCACTCCCCCCTCTCTCTCCCTCCCTCAACTCCATCTCTATTTCCCCACCTCCAACATCTCACCCCCACCCCTCACACGCAGCCTCACCCCCAAACACCCCCAGTCTCTGGGTCAGAGGGAGAGGGAAGGACCAGGGGGACAGAGTATGTCAGGGAGAGAGAGGGAGGTAGAGAGATTCAGTCAGAGGGAAAGAGGGAGCTGGGAGTAGAGAGACACCTAGGGAGGTGGAGAGCGAGAAGGGGGAGAGAGAGTGTTCGGGTGAGGGAGAGAGAGAGAGAGAGAGACATGGGAGGAGATAATGAGAGAGAGGGGCGAGAGAGAGTGAGACTGAGAGAGGGGCGAGGGAGGGGGCAAGAGAGAAAAAGAGACAGAGAGAGAGGGGCGGCGAGAGAGAGAAAGGGGCCAAGAGTGATAGGGGAGACAAGAGAGAGAGAAAAAAAGACAGGACAGAGAGAGAGAATGAGGGGCGAGAGAGAGACAGGGGTTGGGAGATGGGGGCAAGAGAAAGCAGTATGGCTAGATACAGAAACAGGAGGGAAGAGAGAGAGAGATACAGGTGTGAAGAGAGATAGAGTGTCGAGAGATGGAGGTGAGAGAGAGAGAGGGACGGAGAGACTGGATGAGAGAGAGCAAGGGCGACAGAGAGAGAGAGATGGTGAGAGAGAGGAAGGGCACAAAGGAGAGAGGGGTGTATGAGAGGGCGAGAGAGGGAGAGTGTGGTGAGAGAGAGAGGGGGGAGAGAGAGGGGGATGGCGGGCGAGAGAGAGAGGGAGGGGGGTGAGAGAGAGAGAGAGGGGGGGTGAGAGAGAGGGGAGCTAGAAAGAGAGGGAGGGGTTGAGATAGAGAGAGAGAGGGAGGGGGTAGGAGAGAGAGGGAGTGGGGCAGGAGAGAGAGGGAGGGGGCGAGAGAGAAAGAGGGAGGGGCAAGAGAGAGAAGTGGGAGCGAGAGGGTGACAGAGAGAAGGTGGGGGCGTGAGAGAGATATATAATGAGGGGGCGAGGGAGAGATAGAGGGAGAGAGGGAGGGGTCGAAAGAGAGGGAGGGGGCAAGAGAGAGAGGGTAGGGGCGAGAGGGGAAGAGGGGGTGAGAGAGAGAGGGAGGTGTGAGAGAGAGAAAGGGATGGGGAGAGAGAGAAAGGGATGGAGTGAGAGAGAGAGGGAGGGGGCGAGAGAGAGAAGGAGGGAGGGGGCTTTGAGAGCGAGGGAGGGCGGGCGAGAGAGAGGGAGGGGGGCGAGATAGAGTGAGGGGGGTGAGAGAGAGAGGGAGGGGGCGAGAGAGGGAGGGGCGGGTGAGAGAGAGAGGGAGGGAGGCGAGATAGAGAGGGAGAGGTGTCGAGAGAGAGGGAGGGGGCAAGAGAGAGGGAGGGGGGCGAGAGAGAGGGAGGGGGTGAGAGAGAGAGGGATGGGCGAGAGAGAGAGAGAGAGGGTTGGGCGAGAGAGAGAGACAGAGGGTTGGGCGAGAGAGAGAGGGAGGGGGTGAGAGAAAGAGAAAGGGGACGAGAGAGAGAGCGGGGGCGAGACTGAGAGAGGGAGGGGGCGAGAGTGAGAGGGAGTGGGCGAGAGAGAGAGGTAGGGGGCTAGAGAGAGAGGGAGGGTGCGAGAGAGAAAGAGAGGGAGGGGGCGAGTGAGAGATAGAGGGAGGGGGTGAGAGAGAGAGGGAGGGGGCGAGAGAGAGCGAGAGGGCAAGAGAGAGAGGTTGGGGGGAGAGAGAGAGAGGAAGGGGCAAGAGAGAGAGGGGGCAGGTGAGAGAGAGGGAGGGGTGAAAGAGAGAGGGAGGGGGCAATAGAGGGAGGGGGCAAGTGAAGAGAGAAGGAGGGGGCGAGAGAGAGAAGGAGGGACGTGGCTGAGAGAGGGGGGGAGGGTGGGTGAGCGAGAGAGACGGGGGGGCGAGAGTGAGAGAAGGGTGAGAGAGAGGGAGGGGGTGAGAGAGAGGAAGGGGTCGAGAGAGAGTGAGGTAGACGAGATAGAGGGAGGGGGGACGAGAGAGAGGGAGGTGGTGAGAGAGAGGGGAATGGGTGAGAGAGAGAGGGAGGGGGCGAGAGAGAGGGAGAGGGTGAGAGAGAGAGGGGAGGGGGCGAGAGAGAGGGAGGGGGTTAAAGAGAGAGACAGAGTTAGGGAGGGGGTGAGAGAGAGGGAGAGGGAGGGGGCAAGAGAGAGAGCGAAGGAGGGGGCGAGAGAGAGAGAGAGAGAGAGGGAGGGGGCGAGAGAGAGAGGGAGGGGGCGAGAGAGAGAGGGATGGGGCGAGAGAGAGAGGGAGGGGGCGAGAGAGAGAGGGAGGGGGCGAGAGAGAGGGAGGGAGGGGGCGAGAGAGGGAGAGGGAGGGTGAGTGAGGGAGGGGGAGAGAGAGGGAGGGAGGGTGCGATAGAGGGAGGGGTCAAGTGAGTGAGAGATGGAGGGGGCAGGTGAGAGAGAGAGGGAGGGGGTGAGAGAGAGAGTGGGAGGGAGCGAGAGAGAGAGAGGGAGGGGGCGAGAGTGAGAGAAGGGGCGAGAGAGAGGGAGGGGTTGAGAGAGAGGAAGGGGGGCGAGAGAGAGGGAAGATGATGAGATAGAGGGAGGGGCTGCGAGAGAGAGAGAGCGAGAGAGAGAGGGGTGAGAGAGAGGGAGGGGGCGAGAGAGAGGTGAATGGGGCGCGAGAGAGAGGGAGGGGGTGAGAGAGAGAGAGAGAGGGAGGGGGAGAGAGAGAGAGAGGGCTGAGAGAGGGAGGTGGCAGGTGAGAGAGAGAGGAAGGGGGCGAGAGAGAGAAGGAGTGAGGGGGCTGAGAGAGAGAGAGAGGGAGGGCGGGCGAGAAAGAGGGAGGGAGACGAGATGGGGGAAGAGATAGAGAGGGAGGGGTATGAGAGGGAGGGGGCGGGCGAGAGAGAGAGGGAGGGAGGCGGCTGAGAGAGAGGGAGGTAGGCGAGATAGAGACGGGGTGAGAGAGAGGGAGGGGGGCGAGAGAGAGGGAGGGGGCGAGAGAGAGAGGGTGGGGGTGAGAGAGAGAGAGAGGGAGGGGGCGAGAGAGAGAGAGGGGGCAGGTGTGAGAGAAGAAGGAGGCGGGAGAGAGAGAGAGAGAGAGGGAGCGGTAGAGAGAGAAGGAGGGGGCGAGAGAGAAATGGATGGGGCGAGAGAGAGAGGGAGGGGGCGAAAGAGGGAGGGAGGGGGGGAGAGAGAGAGAGAGGGAGGGGGACAAGAGAGAGAGGGAACGGGGGGGGGAGAGAGGGAGGGGGCGAGAGAGAGGGAGGGGGCGAGAGAGAGGGGGAGGAGGCGAGAGAGAGTGAGGGGGCGAGAGAGAAAGGGATGCGGCGCGAGAGAGAGAGGGAGCGAAAGAGAGAGGGAGGGGGCAAAGGAGAGATCGAGGGAGGGGGTGAGAGAGAGAGGGAGGGGGCGAGAGAGTGAGCGAGGGGGCGAGAGAGAGGGGACTGGGGCGAGAGAGAGAGAGGGGGCAAGAGAGAGAGAGGGAGCGTGCGTGAGAGAGGGAAGGGGTGAGAGAGAGAGTGGGAGGGGGAGAGAGAGAGAGGGAGGGCTGAGAGAGGGAGGGGGCGAGAGAGAGAAGGAGGGAGGGGGCTGAGAGAGAGAGGGAGGGCGGGCGAGAGAGAGGGAGGGGACGAGATAGATAGGGGGGCGAGAGAGAGAGGGAGGGGGCGAGAGAGGGAGGGGGCGGGCGAGAGAGGGAGGGAGGTAGGCGGCTGAGAGAGAGAGGGAGGGAGGCGAGATAGAGAGGGAGGGGGTGCGAGAGAGAGGGAGGGGGCAAGAGAGAGAGAGGGATGAGGTGAGAGAGAGAGAAGGTGGGGGCGAGAGAGAGAGAGTGAGGGTGCGAGAGAGAGAGTGGGTCAGGTGAGAGAGAGGGAGGGGGCTAGAGAGAGAGACAGAGAGGTGATAGAGAGAGAGGGGGTCGGTGCGAGAGAGAGGGAGGGGCGAAAGAGAGACAGAGAGAAGGAGGGGGCGAGAGAGGGAGGGAGGGGACGAGAGAGAGAGGGATGGGCGAGACAGAGAGGGATGGGCGAGGGAGAGAGGGGGCAGGTGAGAGAGAGGGAGGGGGCGAGAGAGAGAGAGAGGGAGGGGTGACAGAGAGAGGGAGGTGGGTGAGAGAGAGAGAGGGTGAAAGAGAGACAGAGAGAAGGAGGGGGCGAGAGAGAGGGAGGGGGCGAGAGAGGGAGGGAGGGGGCGAGAGAGGGAGGGATGGGCGAGAGAAAGAGGGATGAGCGAGAGAAAGAGGGATGGGCGAGAGAGACGGGGTGGTGAGAGAAAGAGATAGGGGACGAGAGAGAGCGAGAGGGCGAGACTGAGAGAGGGAGTGGGCGAGAGAGAGAGGGAGGGGGCGAGAGAGAGACGGAGGGGGCGAGAGACGGAGGGGGCGAGAGAGAGAGAGAGGGAGGGGGCGAGAGAGAGGGAGCAGGCGAGAGAGAAAGGGATGGGGTGAGAGAGAGAGGGAGGGTGTGAGGGAGAGAGAGAGGGAGGGGGGTGAGAGAGAGAAAGGGTCGAGAGAGAGAGGGAGGGGGCGAGAGAGAGGGAAGGGCGAGAGAGAGAGAGGGTGGGGGCGGGAGATAGAGAGGGAGGGGGCGAGAGAGAGGGGGGCAGGTGAGAGAGAGGGATGGGGCGAGTAGAGAGAGGGGGGGATGAGAGAGTGAGGACGGGCTGAGAGAGATAGGGAGGGGACGAAACAGAGACAGAGTGAGTGAGGGGGCGAGAGAGTGGGAGGGGGTGAGAGAGAAGGAGGGGGCGATAGAGAAAGGGATGGGGCAAGAGAGAGGGGGGGGCGAGAGGGAGAGGAGGGGGCGAGAGGGAGAGGGGAGGGGGTGAGAGGTAGAGGAGGGGGCGAGAGAGAGAGAGGGAGGGAGGGATCAATACAGGGAGGGGGCATTGAAGAGAGAAGGAGGGGGCGAGAGAGAGAAGGAGGGAGAGGGCTGAGAGGGGGGAGGGTGGGCGAGCGAGAGAGACAGGGAGGGGGCGAGAGTGAGGAAGGGGTCGAGAGAGAGTGAGGGGGATGAGATAGCGGGAGGGGGGACGAGAGAGAGGGACGTGGTGAGAGAGAGGGGAATGGGCGAGAGAGAGAGGGAGGGGGGCAAGAGAGAGAGGGAGGGGGCGAGAGAGAGGGAGAGGGTGAGAGAGAGAGAGAGGGAGGGGGCGAGAGAGAGAGGGAGGGCCGAGAGACGGAGGGGGAAGGTGTGAGAGAGAGGGAGGGGGCGAGAGAGAGAGAGGGAGGGGCGAGAGAGAGAGAGAGGGAGGGGGCGAGAGAGAGAGAGAGGTAGACGGCGAGAGGGAGAGGGGGGCGAGAGAGAGAGGGGGTGAGAGAGGAGGGGGCGAGAGAGAGAGAGGGGGCAAGAGAGGGAGGGAGGGGGGCGAGAGACAGAGGGATGGGCGAGAGAAAGAGGAATTGGCGAGAGAGGGGGGGGTGGTGAGAGAAAGAGATAGGGGATGAGAGAGAGCGAGAGGGCGAGACTGAGAGAGGGAGTGGGCGAGAGAGAGAGGGAGGGAGCGAGAGAGAGACGGAGGGGGCGAGAGAGAGAGAGAGGGAGGGGGCGAGAGAGAGAGAGGAGGGGAGGGGCGAGAGAGAGGGATGAGGCGAGAGAGAAAGGGATGGGGCGAGAGAGAGAGGGAGGGTGTGAGGGAGAGAGAGGGAGGGGGGTGAGAGAGACGGGGGCAGGTGAGATAGAGGGAGGGGGCGAGTAGAGAGAGGGGGGGTGAGAGAGTGAGGGACGTGCTGAGAGAGAGAGGGAGGGGGCGAAAGAGAGACAGAGAGAGGGAGGGGGACGAGAGAGTGGGAGGGGGTGAGAGAGAAGGAGGGGGCGAGAGAGAAAGGGATGGGACGAGAGAGAGAGAGGGGGCGAGAGGGAGAGGAGGGGGCGAGAGAGAGAGGGAGGGGCGAGAGAGAGAGAGAAGGGAGGGGGTGAGAGAGAGACGGAGGGGTCAATAGAGGGAGGGGGCAAGTGAAGAGAGAAGGAGGGGGCGAGAGATAGAAGGAGGGAGAGGGCTGAGAGAGGGGGGAGGGTGGGCGAGCGAGAGAGACAGGGAGGGGGCGAGAGTGAGAGAAGGGTGAGTCAGAGAGGGAGGGGGTGAGAGAGAGGAAGGGGTCGAGAGAGAGTGAGGGGGACAAGACAGAGGGAGGTGGGACGAGAGAGAGGGGACGTGGCGAGAGAGAGGTGAATGGGTGAGAGAGAGAGGGAGGGGGCAAGAGAGAGAGAGGGAGGGGGGAGAGAGAGAGAGAGGGGAGGGCCGAGAGACGGAGGGGGAAGGTGTGAGAGAGAGGGAGGGGGCGAGAGAGAGAGAGGGAGGGGGCGAGAGAGAGAGAGAGAGAGGGGCGAGAGTGAGTGAAGGGGCGAGAGTGAGTGAAGGGTGAGTCAGAGAGGGAGGGGGTGAGAGAGAGGAAGGGGTCGAGAGAGAGTGAGGGGGACAAGACAGAGGGAGGTGGGACGAGAGAGAGGGACGTGGCGAGAGAGAGGGGAATGGGTGAGAGAGAGAGGGAGGGGGCAAGAGAGAGAGAGGGAGGGGGAGAGAGAGAGAGAGGGAGGGCCGAGAGACGGAGGGGGAAGGTGTGAGAGAGAGGGAGGGGGCGAGAGAGAGAGAGGGAGGGGGCGAGAGAGAGAGAGAGAGAGGGGCGAGAGTGAGTGAAGGGGCGAGAGTGAGTGAAGGGGCGAGAGAGAGGGAGGTGGGACGAGAGAGAGGGATGTGGCGAGAGAGAGGGGAATGGGTGAGAGAGGGAGGGAGGGGGCAAGAGAGAGAGAGGGAGAGGGCGAGAGAGAGGGGGAAGGTTTGAGTGAGAGGGGAGGGGGCGAGAGAGAGAGAGGGGAGGGGGCGAGAGAGAGAGGGAGGGGGCGAGAGTGAGTGAAGGGGCGAGAGAGAGGGAGGGGGTGAGAGAGAGGAAGTGGGGCGAGAGAGAGGGAGGGGGACAAGATAGTGGGGGGGGCGAGAGAGAGAGAGATCGAGAGAGGGGGTGAGAGAGAGGGAGGGGGTGAGAGAGGGAGGGGGCAAGAGAGAGACAGGGAGGGGGCGAGAGAGAGGGAGGGGGTGAGAGAGAGGGAGGGGGAATAGGGCGAGAGAGATAGGGAGGGGGCAAGAGAGAGAGAGGGAGAGGGCGTGAGAAAGGGATGGGGTGAGAGAGAGAGGGATGGGGTGAGAGAGAGAAAGGGAGGGCCGCGAGAGGGAGGGGGCAGGTGAGAGAGAGGGTGGGGGCGAGAGAGAGAAGGAGAGAGGGCTGAGAGAGAGAGGGAGGGCGGGCGAGAGAGAGGGAGGGGACAAGATAGAGGGAGTGGGGCCGAGAGAGAGAGAGGGAGGGAGTGAGAGAGAGACGGTGGGGGCGAGATGGACAGGGGGAGGGAATGAGTGAGAGAGGGAGGGAGGCGAGATAGAGCGGGAGGGGGGCGAGAGAGAGGGAGGGGCAAGAAAGAGAGGGAGGCGAATAGAGAGAGAGGGATGGGCGAGAGAAAGAGGGATGGGCGAGAGAGAGGGGGTGGTGAGAGAAAGAGATAGGGGATGAGAGAGAGCGAGAGGGTGAGACTGAGAGAGGGAGTGGGCGAGAGAGAGAGAGGGAGGAGGCGAGAGAGAAGGGGATGGGGCGAGAGAGAGAGGGAGGGGGTGATATAGAGAGGGAGGGGTGAGAGAGAGAGGGAGGAGGTGAGGGAGAGGGGGGCAGGTGAGAGAGAGGGAGGGGGCGAGAGAGAGGGGGGCGGTGAGAGAGAGAGAGAGGGAGGAGGTGAGAGTGGAGAGGGGGCAGGTGAGAGAGAGGGAGGGGTGAGAGAGAGAGAGGGAGGGGGCGAAAGAGTGACAGAGAGAGGGAGGGGGAAGATAGAAGAGAGGGAGGGGGCGATAGAGGGAGGGGGCAATTGAGAGAGAGAAGGAGGGGGTGAGAGAGAGAAGGAGGGAGGGGACTGAGAGAGAGGGGGTGGATGGGCGAGCGAGAGAGAGAGAGAGAGAGGGAGCGAGAGAGAGAGAGAGTGGGGTGAGAGAGGGAGGGGGTGAGAGAGAAGGAGCGGGGAATGGGGCGAGAGAGAGAGGGAGGGGGCAAGAGAGAGAGAGGTAGACGGCGAGAGAGAGAGAGGGGCAGGTGAGAGAGAGGGGGGCGAGAGAGAGAGAGGGGAGTGAGAGAGAGAGGGGGTGAGAGAGAAAGGGAGGGGGCGAAAGAGAGACAGAGAGAGTGAGCGGGCGAGAGAGGGTGGAGTGAGAGAGAAGGAGGGGGCGAGAGAGAAAGGGATGGGGCAAGAGAGAGGGAGGGGGCGAGAGGGATATGAGGGTGTGAGAGCGAGAGGGAGGGGGCGAGAGAGAGAGGGAGGGGAGGAGCGAGTGAGAGAGGGAAGGGGCGAGAGAGAGAGAGAGGGAGGGGGCGATAGAGGGCGGAGGCAAATGAGAGAGAGAAGGAGGGTGTGAGAGAGAGAAGGAGGGAGGGGGCTGAGAGAGAGGGGGAGGGTGGGCGAGCGAGAGAGAGAGAGGGAGCGAGAGAGAGAGGGGTGAAAGAGAGGGAGGGGTGAGAGAGAGGGAGGGGTGAGAGTGAAAGAGGGGGGCGAGAGAGTAATTGATGGGGCGAGAGAGAGAGGGAGGGGGTCGAAAGTGGGAGGGAGGGGGCGAGAGAGAGAGAGGGAGGGGGTGAGGGAGAGTGGGAGGGGGCAAGAGAGAGGGACGGGCAAGAGAGAGAGGGTGGGGGCGGGAGAGGGACAGGGAGACAGCGTGAGATGGGGGGCAGGTGAGAGAGAGGGAGGGAGGGGTCGGGAGAGAGGGGAAGGGGGTGAGAGAGAGAGAGGGAGTGTGCGTGAGAGAGGGAGGGGGAGAGAGAGAGAGAGAGGGAGGCCGAGAAAGGGAGGGGGTGAGGGAGAGATAGAGGGAGGGGGGTGAGAGAGAGGGGGAGGGTGGGCGAGCGAGAGAGAGAGAGAGGGAGCGAGAGAGAGAGGGGTGAGAGAGAGGGAGGGGTGAGAGAGAAAGAGGGGGCAAGAGAGTAATTGATGGGGCGAGAGAGAGAGGGAGGGGGGCGAAAGTGGGAGGGAGTGGGCGAGAGAGAGAGAGGGAGGGGGTGAGGAGAGCGGGAGGGTCGAGAGAGAGAGAGAGAGGGAGAGGGCGAGAGAGAGGGACGGGCAAGAGAGAGAGGGTGGGGGGCGGGAGAGGGACAGGGAGACAGCGAGAGATGGGGGACAGGTGAGAGAGAGGGAGGGGGCGAGAGAGAGAGTGGGGGGTGAGAGAGAGAGGGACGGGGAGAGAGAGAGGGAGGGGGCGAAAGAGAGACAGAGAGAGGGAGGGGTCGAGAGAGAGGGAGGGGGCGAAAGAGAGAGGGAGGGGGCGAGAGAGAGAGAGGGAGGGGCGAGAGAGAGAGAGGGAGGGGGCGATAGAGGGAGGGGGCAAATGAGAGAGAAGGAGGGAGGGGGCTGAGAGAGAGGGGGAGGGTGGGCGAGCGAGAGAGAGAGGGAGCGAGAGAGAGAAGGGTGAGAGAGAGGGAGGGGGGCGAGCGAGAGAGGGGGAGCAGACGAGTGAGAGAGGGAGGGAGGTGATATAGAGAGGGAGGTGGGGCGAAAGAGAGGGAAGGCGCAAGAGAGAGAGGTAGGGGGTGAGAGAGAGAGGGTGGGGGCGACAGAGAGAGGGGGAGGTGACGAGAGGGAGAGGGAGGGGAGCGAGGCAGGGGGAGGTGAGAGAAAGAGGGAGGGGGTGAGAGAGAGAGGGAGGGGTCGAGAGAGGGAGGGAGGGGGCGAGAGAGAGGGAGGGAGGCGAGAGAGAGGGAGGGGCGAGAGAGAAAGGTAGGGGGGGCGAGAGAGAGAGGGAGGGGGCGAGAGAGAGTGTGTGGGGGTGAGAGAGAGAGAGGGAGTGGGGCGAGAGAGAGAGAGGGAGGGGTGAGAGAGAGAGAGTGGGGCGAGAGAGCAAGAGGGAGGGGGTGAGAGAGAGAGGGATGGAGCGAGCGAGAGAGTGTGGGGGCGTGAGAGAGAGAGGGAGGGGTGAGAGAGAGGGAGTGGGGCGAGAGTGCAAGAGGGAGGGGGTGAGAGAGAGGGGGAGGGTGGGCGAGCGAGAGAGAGAGGGAGCAAGAGAGAGAAGGGTGAGAGAGAGGGAGGGGGTGAGAGAGAGGGAGGGGGGCGAGCGAGAGAGGGGGAGCAGACGAGTGAGAGAGGGAGGGAGGTGATATAGAGAGGGAGGTGGGGCGAAAGAGAGGGAAGGCGCAAGAGAGAGAGGTAGGGGGTGAGAGAGAGAGGGTGGGGGCGACAGAGAGAGGGGGAGGTAACGAGAGGGAGAGGGAGGGGAGCGAGACAGGGGGAGGTGAGAGAAAGAGGGAGGGGGTGAGAGAGAGAGGGAGGGGTCGAGAGAGGGAGGGAGGGGGCGAGAGAGAGGGAGGGAGGCGAGAGAGAGAGAGAGTGCGGAGAGAGAGAGGGAGGGGGTGAGAGAGAGGGATGGGGAGAGAGATAGTAAGAGAGGCAGTGGGTCGAGAGAGGAAGTGGTGTGAGAGAGAGAGGGGGAACGGGGGAGGGAGAGAGGGAGGGGGGTGCGAGAGAGAGGATCGGGTGAAAGAGAGAGGGAGGGTTCGACAGAGTGAGGGAGGGGGCGAGATAGCGAGGGCGGTGGGGGACAGAGAGAGAGGGAGGGAGAGGGGCGAGAGGGAGAGAGATGGAGGGGCCAGTGCGGGAGAGGGAGGGGGCTCGAGAGAGAGAGGGAGTGGGCTAGAGAGAGAGGGGGGGGAGGGGGCGAGAGAGAGGGGATCGAGAGAGAGTGGAGGTGAGAGAGAGATAGAGGGGTGCAAGAGAGAGAGAAAGAGAGAGGGGGCGAGAGAGAGGGGGGCGAGAGAGAGGGAGGGGCGAGAAAGAGAGTGAGGGGACAAGAGAGAGAGGGAGGGGGGCAAGAGAGAGAGGGGAGCAAGAGAGAGAGAGGGAGGGGGCAAGAGAGAGAGAGGGGGCGGCTAGAGGGAGAGAGACGGACCAAGAGAGAGAGAGAGAGGGGTTGAGAGAGAGAGGGAGGGGGCAAGAGAGAGAGGGAGGGGTCGAGAGAGAGAGTGAGGGAGGGGGGCGAGATAGAGAGGGAGGGGGGGAGAGAGAGAAAGAGAGAGGGGGCGAGAGGGAGAGATGGGCTGAGAGAGAGAGAGGGAGGGGGCGAGAAAGGTAGAGGGAGGTGGCGAGAGAGAGTCCCGCGAGGAGGTTGAGCAATTCATCAACTTCACCAACACATTCCACCCTGACCTTAAATTTACCTGGACTATCTCTGACATCTCGCTCCCCTTCCTGGACCTCTCCATCTCCATTAATGACGACCAATTTGACACTGACATTTTTTACAAACCCACCGACTCCCACAGCTACCTAGATTACACCTCTTCCCACCCTATCTCTTGCAAAAATGCCATCCCGTATTCCCAATTTCTCCGCCTCCGCCGTATTTGCTCCCAGGAGGACCAGTTCCACCATAGAACACACCAGATGGCCTCCTTCATTAGAGACTGCAATTTCCGGTCCCACGTGGTTAAAGATGCCCTCCAACGCATCTCGTCCACATCCCGCACCTCTGCCCTCAAAACCCACCCCTCCAACCGTAACAAGGACAGAACGCCCCTGGTGCTCACCTTCCACCCTACAAACCTTCGCGTAAACCAAATCATCCACCGACATTTCTGCCACCTCCAAAAAGACCCCATCACCAGGGATATATTTCCCTCCCCACCCCTTTCCACCTTCTGCAAAGACTGTTCCCTCCGCGATTACCTGGTCAGGTCCACACCCCCCTACGACCCACCCTCCCCGTGGCCCAACATTTGAACTCCCCCTCCCACTCTGCCGAGGACATGGAGGTCCTGGGCCTTCTTCGCCGCTGCTCCCTCACCACCAGACGCCTAGAGAGAGAGGGAGTGGGCCAGAGAGAGAGAGGGAGGGGGCGAGAGAGAGGGGATCGAGAGAGAGTGGAGGTGAGAGAGAGAGGGAGGGGTGCAAGAGAGAGAGAAAGAGAGAGGCGTCGAGAGAGAGGGAGGGGCGAGAGAGAGAGGGAGGGGGTGAGAGAGAGAGAGGGAGGGGCGAGAGAGAGAGGGAGGGGGCAAGAGAGAGAGGGAGGGGGTGAGAGGGAGAGAGGGAGGGGGTGTGCGAGTGAGAGGGAGGGGGTGATAGTGAGAGAGAGAGGGGGCGATAGACGGAGGGGGAGGGGTGAGAGAGAAAGAGAGGGGTGGGAGAGAGAGAGAGGGAGGTGTGTGAGAAAGGGGGGCAAGAGAGAAGGGGGCGAGTGAAGGAGAGCGGGTGGCGAGAGAGAGAGAGGGAGAGGGGTGAGAGAGAAGGGGAGGGGTTGAGAGAGTGAGGGAGGGGGCGAGAGAGTGAGAGACAGAGAGAGGGAGGGGCGAGAGAGAGTGAGGGGGGCAAGAGTGTCAGGGAGGGAGGGGGGCGAGAGAGAAGCGAGGTGAGAGAGAGAGAGAGTGAGGGGGGCGAGAGGGAGAGAGAGGGGCCGAGAGAGAGAGGGAGGGATTGAGAGAGTGATGGATGGGCTGAGAGAGAGAGAGAGAGGAAGGTGGCGAGAGAGGGAGAGGGAGGGGGCGAGAGAGAGAGAGGGAGGGCGGTGAGAGAGAGAGTGGAGGTGAGACAGAGAGGGAGGGGTGGGAGAGACAGAGAGGGAGGGGTGTGAGAGAGAGGGGCACGGTGGCACAGTGGTTAGCACTGCTGCCTCACAGCGCCTGAGACCCGGGTTCAATTCCCGCCTCAGGTGACTGACTGTGTGGAGTTTGCACATTCTCCCCGTGTCTGCGTGGGTTTCCTCCGGGTGCTCCGGTTTCCTCCCACAGTCCAAAGATGTGCAGGCCAGGTGAATTGGCTATGCTAAATTGCCCATAGTGTTAGGTAAGGTGTAGATATAGATGTAGGGGTATGGGTGGGTTACGCTTCGGAGGGGCGGTGTGGACATGTTGGGCCGAAGGGCCTGTTTCCACACTGTAAGTAATCTAAATCTAAATCTAAATCTAAGAGGGGGGTGCGAGAGAGAGGGAGGGGAGGCGAGTGAGAGAGGGCAGGTGAGAGAGGCAGGGCAGAGAGAGAGAGGGAGGGTCAGGTGACAGATAGAGAGGGAGGGGGCGAATGAGAGAAGGAGGGAGGGGACAGAGAGAGTGGGGAAGGGGTGAGAGAGATGGAGGGGGACGAGAGAGATGGAGGGGGGACGAGAGAGATGAGGGGGACGAGAGAGAGAGGGAGAGGGAGGGGGACGAGAGAGATGAGGGGGGACGAGAGAGAGAGGGAGGGGGACGAGAGAGAGAGGGAGGGGGACGAGAGAGAGAGGGAGGGGGACGAGAGAGAGAGGGAGGGGGACGAGAGAGAGAGGGAGGGGGACGAGAGAGAGAGGGAGGGGGACGAGAGAGAGGGAGGGGGACGAGAGAGAGGGAGGGGGACGAGAGAGAGGGAGGGGGACGAGAGAGAGAGAGAGAAAGAGAGAGAGGGAGGGAGGCGGGTGAGAGAGGGAGGGAGGTGAGATAGAGAGGGAGGGGGCTAGAGAGAGAGAGGCAGAGGGGTAGGGGGCAGGGAAGAGAGAGAGAGAGGGAGGGGGCGAGACAGAGAGGGAGGAGGATAGAGAAAGAGAAAGGGGGCGAGAGAGAGCGAGGGGGTGAAACTGAGAGCGGGAGGGGACATGAGAGGGAGGGGGAGAGAGAGAGGAAGGGGACGAGAGAGAGGGGGTTGGCGAGAGAGAGAGAGGCAGGGGGCAAGAGGGGGCGGGCAAGAGAGAGAGGGAGGGTGTGAGAGAGAAATGGAGGGGGCGAGAGAGAGAGAGGGGGAGAGTAAGAGGGAGGGGGTGAGAGTGAGAGAAGGGGCGAGAGACAGAGGAAATGATGTGTGTGAGAGAGAGAGAGAGAGAGAGAGAGAGAGAGAGGGAGAGGGAGTGGGCGAGAGAGTGAAGGAGGGAGATGAGGGAGATGAGGGGGTAGAGAGAGAGAGAGAGAGAGAGAGAGAGAGAGAGAGAGTGCGATGGGGGCGAGAGGGGGAGAGAGAGCGAGATGGTGGGGTTGAGAGAGAGAGGGAGGGGGCGAGATAGAGAGAGGGAGGGGGCGAGATAGAGAGAGGGAGGGGGCGAGATAGAGAGAGGGAGGGGGCGAGATAGAGAGAGGGAGGGGGCGAGATAGGGAGAGGGAGGTGGCGAGAGAGATAGGGAGAGGGAGGTGGCGAGAGAGAGAGGGAGAGGGAGAGGGAGAGGGAGAGGGAGAGGGAGGTGGCGAGAGAGAGAGGGAGAGGGAGAGGGAGGTGGCGAGAGAGAGAGGGAGAGGGAGAGGGAGAGGGAGGTGGCGAGAGAGAGAGGGAGAGGGAGAGGGAGGTGGCAAGAGAGAGAGGGAGAGGGAGGTGGCGAGAGGGAGAGGGAGGGAGGTGGCGAGAGAGAGAGGGAGCGGGGGTCGAGAGAGAGAGAGAGAGATGGAGGGTGGCGAGAGAGGGTGGGGTGAGAGAGGGAGGTGGGCGGGAGAGAGAGGACGTCGGGAGAGAGAGGACGTCGGGAGAGAGAGGACGTCGGGAGAGAGAGGACGTGGGGCGAGAGAGAGGGGGAGGTGTCGAGAGAGAGAGGAGGGTTGAGGGGGAGGTGAGAGAGGGGGAGAGGGGCGATAGAGAGAGGGAGGGGGCGAGAGAGCGAGTAGGAGGGGGTGAGAGAGGGGCGAGAGACGGTGGGGGAGGGGGCGAGAGAGGGGGGCAAGAGAGAGAGAGAGGTGTCGAGATATGGAGTGGAGGTGAGAGAGAGAGAGAGAGAGAGAGAGAGAGAGAGAGAGAGAGAGAGAGAGAGAGGGATTGGGGGCGAGGGATAGAGGGAGGGGGGCAAGAGAGAGAGGAAAGGGGGGGCGAGAGGGAGAGAGACGCGGCGAGCGAGAGAGGGACGGGTTGAGAGAGAGAGGGACGGGTTGAGAGAGACAGTGGGATGGGGAGAGACGGGGAGTGGGGCGAGAGAGAGATGGAGGGGGCGAGAGAGAGAGAGGGAGGGGTGAGAGAGAGAGAGAGAGAGGGAGGGGGCAAGACAGAGAAGGGAGGGGGTCGAGAGAGAGAGGGACGGGGGCTAGAGAGATGTAGGGAGGGGGCTAGAGAGATGTAGGGAGGGGGCGAGAGAGAGAGAGAGAGAGGGAGAGGGCGAGACAGAGAGAGGGAGAGGGCGAGAGAAAGGGGGTGAGAGAGGGGCGTGCAAGAGAGGGAGGGAGGGGCCGACAGAGAGGGGGAGCGAGGCAAGAGAGAGGAAGGGGGCAAGAGAGAGAGGGAGGGTGGCGAGAGAGTGGGGGAGCAAGAGAGAGAGAGGGGGAGGTGAGAGAAAGAGAAAGGGGGCGAGAGAGAGAGTGGGAAGGGGGCGAGAGAGAGGGGGAGGGAGGCGAGAGACAGAGGGAGGGGGCGAGACAGAGGGAGGGGGCGAGACAGAAAGAGAGGGAGGGGGCGAGACAGAAAGAGAGGGAGGGGGCGAGACAGAAAGGGAGGGAGGGGGCGAGAGAGGGAGGGGGGCGAGAGAGGGAGGGGGCGAGAGCGGGGGAGGGGGCGAGAGCGGGGGAGGGGGCGAGAGAGGGGGAGGGGGCGAGAGAGGGGGAGGGGGCGAGAGAGAGAGGGAGGGGGGAGTGAGAGAGAGGGAAGGGGCGAGAGAGAGGGGGGGTTTCGAGACTAAGGGGGGTGTGAGAGAGATGGACGGGGCGAGAGAGAGAGAGTGAGGGGGCGAGAGAGAGAGAGTGAGGGGGCGAGAGAGAGAGAGTGAGGGGGCGAGAGAGAGAGAGTGAGGGGGCAAGAGAGAGAGAGGGAGGGGGCAAGAGAGAGAGAGGGAGGGGGTCGAGAGAGAGAGGGAGGGGGCAAGGGAGAGAGAGAGGGATGTGAGAGAGAGAGAGAGGGAAGGAGTGGGGAGAAAGAGAGACAGAGAGGGCGGCAAGAGAGAGAGGGGATCGAGAGAGATTGTGGAGGTGAGAGAGAGAGGGGGGGGTGAGAGAGAGAGAGAGAGAGAGAGAGAGAGAGGGAGGGGTGAGAGAGAGTGAGAGAGAGAGAGGGAGGGGGCGAGATAGGGAGAGGGAGAGGGAGGTGGCGAGAGAGAGAGGGAGGGGGCGAGATAGAGAGAGGGAGGGGGCGAGATAGGGAGAGGGAGGTGGCGAGAGAGAGAGTGAAGGTGTGAGAGAGAGAGGGTCGTGGCGAGAGAGTGAGGGAGGGAGGGAGGGAGGGAGGGGCGAGAGAGTGAGGGAGGGAGGGAGGGAGGGAGGGGCGAGAGAGAGAGGGATGGAGGGGTGAGAGAGAGAGAGGGAGGGAGGGGCGAGAGAGGGAGGGAGGGTGGCGTGTGGGAGAGAGACGGGCTGAGAGATAGAGAGAGGGAGGGGGCGAGAGACAGGGATGGGAGAGAGAGGGAGTGCGAGAGAGACAGAGGGAGAGTGCGAGAGAGAGCGAGAGGGAGGTGGCGAGAGAGAGAGGGAGGGGGCGAGAGAGAAAGGGAGGGGGCGAGAGAGAGAGGGATTTGGGCGAGAGAGAGAGGGAGGGGGCGAGACAGAGTGAGGGAGATGGCGAGAGAGAGAGGGAGGCGGGGCGAGAGAGAGAGCAACGGCTGAGAGAGAGAGGGAAGAAGTGAGACAGAGAGAGGGGGAGGGGGCTAGAGAGGGGGAGGGGGCGAGAGAGAGGGAGGTGGTGAGAGAGAGAGAGGGATGGGAGGGAGAGAAAGAGGGAGTGGGGCAAGAGACAGTGATGGAGGGTGCAAGAGAGATGTAGGCAGGGGGCAAGAGAGAGAGGGAGGGCGTGACCGAGTGAGAGAGGGGGTTGAGAGAGAGAGAGATGGGCCGAGAGACGGAGACGGAGGGGGCGAGAGTGAAAAGAGGGAGGGGGCGAGAGAGATAGAGTGGAGGTGAGAGAGAGGTAGGGGTGGAGAGAGAGAGGGAGATGTGTGAGAAAGAGAGGGAGGGGTGTGAGAGAGAGAGAGGGCGGCGAAAGAGAGGAGTGGGACGAGTGAGAGAGGGCGGGTGGCGAAAGAGAGAAAGGCAGGGGGCGAGAGAGAGAGCGAGAGCGAGGGAGCGAGAGACGGAGGGGGAGCGGGCGATAGAGAGAGAGGGAGGGGCCGTGAGAGAGAGTGAGGGGTTGAGAGAGAGAGGGACAGGGCGAGAGAGAGAGAGAGGGCGTGGAAGAGGGAGGGGGCGAGAGAGAGAGAGAGGGAAGGGGATAGAGAGAGACGGAGGGAGCCAGAGAGAGAGGGAGGGGGCGCTGGAGAGAGAAGGAGGGGGCGAGAGAGAAAGACAGGGAGGGGGCTAGAGAGTGAGGGAGGGAGGGGCGAGAGAGAGGGAAGGGGATAGAGATAGACGGAGGGAGCTAGAGAGAGATGGAGGGGCGCTAGAGACAGAGGGAGGGGGCGAAAGAGAGAGAGGGAGGGTGGGCGAGAGAGAGAGAGGGTCGAGATAGATAGTGGAGGTGAGAGAGAGAGACAGGGAGAGTTGTGAGAGAGAGCGAGAGGGAGGGGATTGAGAGGGAGGGGATTGAGAGGGAGGGGGGCGAGAGATAGAGAGGAAGGGGGTCAGGAGTGAGAGAGGGGGTCGAGAGAGAGTGGAGGGGAGAGAGAGAGGGAGGAGTGGGAGAAAGAGAGGGTGGGGGCAAGAGAGAGAGAGGGAGAGGGCAAGAGAGAGTGAGGGGCGAGAGAGAGGGAGGGGGGCGAGAGAGAGAGAGGGAGGGCCGAGAGAGAGGGAGGGGGCGAGAGAGATGGAGGGAGGGGTGAGAGGGAAAAGAGGGAGGGGAGTGAGAGAGAGAGATGGGGGCGAGAGAGAGGGAGGGCGACGAGTGAGAGAGGGCAGGTGGCGACAGAGAGAAAGGCGGGGGAGGGATGGTGCGAGAGAAAGAGAGGGAGGTGGCGAGAAAGAGAGGGAGCTGGCAAGAGAGAGGGGGGGCGAGAGAGAGAGGGAGCGGGCAAGAGAGAGGGAGGGGTGAAAGAGAAAGGGATGGGGCGAGAGAGAGAGGGTGAGGGCGAGAGAAAGAGAGGGAGGGTGGGAGAGAGAGAGGGAGGGAGGAGAGAGAGGGAGGGAGGAGAGAGAGAGAGGGAGGGAGGAGAGAGAGAGAGGGAGGGAGGGGAGAGAGAGAGGGAGGGAGGGGCGAGAGAGAGAGGGAGGGAGGGTCGAGAGAGAGAGGGATTCAGGGGCGAGAGAGAGAGGGAGGCAGTGGCAAGCGGGAGAGAGACAGACGGGCTGAGAGAGAGGGAAGAGGTGAGAGAGAGAGAGGGGAGGGGGCGAGAGAGAGGGAGGTGGTGAGAGAGAGAGAGAGGGATGGGAGAGAGAGGGAGTGGGGTGAGAGAGAGAGATGGAGGGGGCACGAGAGATGTAGGGAGGGGGCGAGAGAGAGAGGGAGGGCGTGGGCCAGTGAGAGAGAGAGGTTGAGAGAGAGAGAGAGAGAGAGAGAGAGAGAGAGAGAGAGAGAGAGACAGAGATGGGGCGAGAGACGGAGGGGGAGGGGGCGAGAGTGAAAAGAGGGAGGAGGCGAGAGAGAGAGTGGAGGTGAGAGAGAGGTAGGGGTGGAGAGAGAGAGAGGGAGGGGTGTGAGAGAGAGAGGGGGGCGAAAGAGAGGGAGAGGGACGAGTGAGAGAGGCCGGGTGGTGAAAGAGAGAAGGGGGCGAGAGAGAGAGAGAGAGACCGAGAGCAAGGGGGCGAAAGACGGAGGGGGAGGGGGCGAGAGAGAGAGAGGGAGGGGCCGTGAGAGAGAGGGAGGGGTTGAGAGAGAGAGGGATGGGGCGAGAGAGAGGGAGAGGGCGAGAGAGGGAGCGGGAGAGGGAGGGAGCGAGAGAGAGAGAGAGGGAAGGGGATAGAGAGAGACGGGGGAGCGAGAGAGAGAGGGAGGTGGCGCTAGAGAGAGAGGGAGGGGGCGGAAAAGAGAGTTAGGGAGGAGGCTAGAGAGTGAGGGAGGGAGGGGCAAGAGAGAGGGAAGGGGATAGAGAGAGACAGAGGGAGCTAGAGAGAGATGGAGGGGGCGAAAGAGAGAGAGGAAGGCTGGGCGAGAGAGAGAGAGAGAGAGAGAGGGAGAGTTGTAAGAGAGAGCGAGAGGGAGTGGAATGAGAGAGAGGGGGACGAGGGAGAGAGAGGGAGGGTGTCGAGAGTGAGAGAGGGGGTCGAGAGAGAGAGAGTGGAGGGGAGAGAGAGAGGAAGGAGTGGGAGAAAGAGAGGGAGGGGAGCAAGAGAGAGAGAGGGAGGGGGCGAGAGAGAGGGAGGGTGAGAGAGAGGGAGGGGGGCGAGAGAGAGAGGGACGGGCCGAGATAGAGGGAGGGGGCGAGAGAGAGGGAGGGAGGGACGAGAGGGAAAAGAGGGAGTGGGCGAGAGAGAGACAGTGAAGGGGAGAGAGAGGGAGGAGTGGGAGAAACAGAGGATGGGGAGAAAGAGAGAGAGAGAGGGAGGGGGCGAGTGAGAGGGAGGGGCGAGAGAGAGGGAGGGGGCGAGAGAGAGAGAGTGGAGGTGAGAGAGAGGGAGGGGTGGAGAGAGAGAGGGAGGGGAGTGAGAGAGAGAGATGGGGGCGAGAGAGAGGGAGGGGACAAGTGAGAGAGGGCGGGTGGCGACAGAGAGAAAGGCAGGGGGAGAGAGAGGGAGGGGAGGGGGTGAGAGAGTGAGGGAGGGAGGGGCGAGAGAGAGAGGGAGGGAGGGGAGAGAGAGAGAGAGAGACGGGCCGAGAGAGAGAGGAAGGGGGCGAGAGAGAGAGAGGGTGTTGGCGAGACAGTGAGGGAGGGAGGGAGGGGCGAGAGAGAGAGGGATGGAGGGGCGAGAGAGAGAGGGTGGGAAGAGGTGAGTGAGAGAGAGAGAGATGGGGCGAGAGAGAGGGAGGGGGTGAGAGAGAGAGAGGGAGTGGGGTGAGAGAGAGAGAGGGAGTGGGGTGAGAGAGAGAGAGGGAGGGTGTGAGAGAGAGAGGGGGAGGTGGCGAGAGAGAGCGGGAGGGAGGCGAGAGAGAGAGAGGGAGGTGGCGAGAGAGAGAGGGATGGGGCGATAGAGAGAGGGAGCGGGCGAGAGAGAGAGGGAGACAGAGAGAGAGGGTGGGGGGGAGAGAAAGAGAGGGAGGTTGCGAGAGAGAGAGACAGGGGGCGAGAGAGTTAGGGAAGGAGGGGCGAGACAGAGAGGGAGGGAGGGGCGACAGAGAGAGAGACGGGCTGAGAGAGAGAGGGAAGAGGTGAGAGAGAGAGAGAGAGAGAGGGAGAGAGAGAGGGATGGGGCGAGAGAGAAGGAGGGGGTGAGAGAGAGAGAGAGAGGGATGGGAGAGAGAGAGGGAGTGGGGCGAGAGAGAGATGGAGGGGGCAAGAGAGATGTAGGGAGGGGGCGAGAGAGAGAGGGAGGGCGTGGGCGAGTGAGAGAGAGGGGGTGAGAGAGAGAGAGAGAGATGGGGCGAGAGACGGAGGGGGAGGGGGCGAGAGGGAAAAGAGGGAGGGGGCGAGAGAGAGAGTGGAGGTGAGAGAGGGAATGGTGTGAGAGAGAGATGGGGCGAGCGAGAGGGAGAGGGATGATTGAGAGAGCGGGTGGCGAAAGAGAGAAAGGCCGGGGGGCGAGAGAGAGGGGGAGGGGGCGAGAGAGAGAGGGAGGGGGCGGGAGGGAGAGAGACGGGCCGAGAGGGAGAGGGAGGTGTTGAGTGAGAGAGGGAGGAGGTGAGAGAGACAGAGGGAGGAGGTAAGAGAGAGAGCAAGGGGTTGAGAGAGGGGGGGTGAGAGAGACAGGGAGGGTGGCGAGATAGAGAGGGGGTCGAGAGAGAGTGAGGGAGCTAGAGAGAGAGAGAGGGAGGAGGCTAGAAAGAGAAGGCGGGGTGTGTGAGAGAGAGAGGGTTGGGGAGAGAGACAGAGGGAGGGGTGCAAGTGAGAGAGGGAGGGGTGAGAGAGAGGGAGGGAGGCTAGAGAGAGAGGGAGTACAGCGAGAGAGAGGGGGTCGAGAGAGAGAGTGGAGGTTAGAGAGAGAGAGAGGGAGGGAGGAGTGCGAGAGAGAGAGAGAGAGGGCGAGAGTGAGAGGGAGGGGGGCGAGAGAGTGGGAGAGGTCGAGAGAGAGAGAGTGAGGGGGCTAGAGAGAGGGAGACGTGCAAGAGAGAGAGGGATGGGTCAGGAAGGTTAGATCACATGGGATAAGGGAGAGCTAGCCAACTGGATACAAAATTGGCTTGACAGTTGGAGACAGAGGGTGGTGGAAGGGGATTGTTGTTCAGACTGGAGGCCTGTGACCAGCAGAGTGCTATAAGGATCGGGGCTGGGTTCACTAAAATGTATCATCTACATAAACGGTTTGATTGAGAATATAGGAGTCATTGTTAGTAAGTTTGCAGATGATCAAATTAATAGCGACGTGTGCAGTGAACATGGTTATCAAAGGGGCTCTTGAACAACGGGGCCAGTGGACCAAGGAATGAAAGATGCAGTTGACGTATGGTGTTGGGTTTTGTTTTGACAAACCAGGGAGGACTAACACAGTTAATGGTTTGGTCCTGGACAGTGTTGTCGAACAGAGCGAGACCAAGGGGTGCAATTACAGTGTTCCTTGGAAGTGACATTGCAGTTGGACAGGGCGGTGAAAGCAGTATTTGACACACTTATCTTCATTGTCCAGAGCTTTGATATGATTTGGAGACATTTGTAACATTGTCCTAAATATTTGCCTTGGGCAGAGGAGGCTACGGATTGACCTTATAAAAAAGGTTTATAAAATCATGCGGGGCCTCTGTATGGTGAAAAGCCAAGGGTAGATGAGTCGAAAACTAGAGGGTATAAACAGGAGGTGAGAGAGCAAGGATTTAAAGAAGGAGTTGAGTAGCAACATTATCCACAGAGGATGGTGCATAGACAGAACGGGCCACCAGAGGAAACGGGAGAAACGTGTACAATTACAACATGGAAAAGACATTTGGGTTGATACATGGAGAGGAGAAGGTTTGAAGAGATAAGGGCTAAACACAGGCAAATGCGACACGTTTAGTATAAGAATCATCGTCAGCATTGATAAGTTGGTGTGAAGGTTCTGTTTCCGTCCTAAATGACTCTGTATCCAGTTAAAGAGGAGGAGACTACTGAGATAAGACATGTTGTAGACACTGAAGCAAGTTACAGCGATAGGGATGGAAGGCTGGAATGCAATACGCATCAAATTAGTGAAGTGACTATAAGGAAGGGAGGAGGTTACAAAGATAGCAACTATTATAGGATTTTAAAAAACATTGAAGACATTGGTCACCAAGATATAACATAGATTCAGTGTTGCAGTGTGGTTATTCTTAGTACAACAGACCTTACATTATGGGCAGGGATTGAGCCTGGGGTATGTCTGTATTGCGCTCCCCCTCCAGCACTGTATCTGTGTCATGTCTTGTTAGCCGATGTTTGGAGCCCTCTCATTGCTCTCTGCTCTTTGCACTGTGAGTGATCTTACCTTCCTGCAGGATTTATTGAAGGCTCCAGATCTCCCTGCCCTTTGTCTCTCTGGCTGACCAACCATCTTCAATGTTATGATTGACGAGACACCCAGCAGTTGGGAAGTCTATTGAGTCAGGACCTTCCTGAGTATGTGAAGGAGACAAAGAGATAGACGGAATGGGAAATTAGACTGATGCTGTGTGGGTTACACATGGAAAATGGCACTGTGTCCCACAGAGATCTGAAAAATCTCAGCTTCCATCTCTGCCCTGTACTGCTGCATCTCTCTGGAGTGGAGAATTCTGTTGGCTCAGGATCTAGAGATCCTGAGTGAGAGACACTGCCAGAGGCAGCAATTAGACCCACACAGTGAGGGATACCACGTGGACAGAGACTGAGTGATATCACCAGACTGCAGCAAGTTATCAAGATCAAATAATTGTATTGGAAGAACGGGTTTAGCTTCATGATGCACTGGTGACAGTGTTCAGGGATGGGCAACCATTGAGCAGGTGAAGTGACGGCCGAGTGGTATAACTGCTAGAGCATGTATCCAAAACCTCAGCTTATGTACAGGGGAGAAAGGTTTGAATCCCACCATCAGAAATGGTGGAATTTGAAATCAATAATTTTAAAAATAGTAATTAACAATCCACATGTAAGTATGAGACCATTGCTAATGTACAAAAAAACCCGAACACATCTGCCCATCCTCAAGTGGTCTGCACGACATAACCACAGCAAAGTGTTTGCCTCTCAATAACCCTCTGAAATGGCCGAGCACGTTACTCAGCTCAATGGCAGCTAGGGCTGGGCACGAAAGGCTGGTCAGCCAGAGACACCCACATCCCATAGCTGATTTTTAAAAAAAATAATCCATTAGGATGGACCCACTGGAACCGTGCTGGGATCAGTGTCCTGGCCAATCATGTCAGTAGGTTTATGGACAGGGCTTAAAACTGACAGAGAGGATGCAGGGACAGGGCTCAGGTGAAAGGAGCTTTCCAAATCCAAACAGAAAAGGTGAAGCATCAGAACAGAATGGGAATTTGGCTGAAGACAAGCAGAAAGGGACCGAAAGTGACAGAGTTTAACTAAACCTGTACATCAGCGAATAGGTATGTGACAGGACATTGTGGGAAAGAGTAAATTATGTCTTTTTTTTTCGCATGGACAAGGTCTCTGCAATAAGGTAGATGGGTTTGTGACACAGAGAAAAAAGAAATTTAGACACCAGGGAGAAATGGTTACAGGGCGAACAAAAGGTGAACATAAGTATTAAATAGCTCACAACCTTACGGAAACTCAGGCAAAATGTGCAACGAGAACTTTAATGGATAACAAAGGCATTACAGAGAAAGCATATGGCCGCAGATCATGAAGTAGAGTCGCAATGTAAATTCTGGCTACTACTTGCCAAGGAAAGGAACAGCAGAACAGTTTGAGCCAACGAACTGCATTTCATTGCACATCACTGCATTAAACAGGAATTAATTGGAACTTCTTTTTAACAAAGTTATTGTGATACTTTTGGGAAACTTTAATATTCGCATAATCTGGGACAATCACACTGACAACAGTCATAGTGGAAGGGGAGTACGGATAATTTTTTTTCAGTGTTTCTTTGAATAACACATATAGTTATGTCCCGAGCGAGTTGCAAAATGTCAGATCGATGGTTGTGTGATGAAACTTAGTGAGTGAGTAATGTCACCTGGAGAAATCCTCCGGGAAATTGTGATAAAGTGCAGTTTAAAGAAATATAAAGATTTAAAGTGAATCACTGAAAGGACAAGTTACAATGAAAAACAAAAATAGCCAATTGCATAAATTTGACAGGAGAAGTGACCAAGGTAAACAGGCTAAACAGACTGGAACATGTGTCTGTAAATGGACAGTGGAAAATATTTGAAGGAACAGTGTAAATCACTCAAAAAAAGTACATTCCATCGAAACAGACAAAACCTCAACAAGAAACTCACTTCTGTCCCTCACTCAGGACAAAATGGATCGTGTTAGATTATGAGGCTGACAAGATAAGCAAAATGTGCTTAAAATCCAGAAGTGAGAGTGTGCTTTAAGAGTAAGTTTTAAAGGGATTGCAAAGGGTCTGAGAGCAGGAGGATAGTTGAAACGGGAATCATTGTCAGGGTTTAATGACAACAGGAACAGGGAGAGGTGAAGGTGTTGGAGCTGGTGAGAGATTTACAGAGAGTGGTCAGGGCCTGAAATGTGTTACAAAGCCATTCCAGATTGCTGCAGCTGGAGGGGTTTTCAGAGGTAGGAGGGACATTGGAGGAGGAGGATCAATCAGCTGCTCATCCAAAACCACCACGTCAGTGGCCATAGGATTTTTCGTACATACTATTGACCATCCTCAGGCCATAGGATTATTCACACACAATATTGTCCGTTCTCCGCCCACAGGAGCATTCACATAAAGCATTTACGAATTACAGGCCAGAGGATAATTCACACACTGTATTAACCGTCCTCAGGCCACAGGATTATCCACACAGTTTTGAGCATTCACAGCGCACAGGAGTATTCATACTCTGTATTGACCATGCACAGGCCACAGTATAATTAACAAACAGAAATGACCATGCAGAGACCACAGATTATTAACACACAGCATTGACCATCCACAGGCCACATTATTACTCACACACGGTATTGACGATTCACAGGCCACAAGTTTATCAACACACAGTATTGACCATTCTTAGGCTGCAGGATTATTCACACACAGTATTGAATAACCTCAGGTAACAGGATTATTCACACACAGTACTGAACATCCTCAAGCAACAGGATTATTCACACACAGTATTGATCATTATCAGGCCACAGGAGTATCCACACATAGTATTGACAATCCTCAGGTCACAGGATTTCTCACACACTGTATTGACCAGCCTATGGCCACAGGAATTTTGAACACACTGTCTTGAACATTTACAGGTCACAGGATTACCCACAAAGAGTATTGACTCCCCTCAGGCCACAAGTTTATTCACACATAGCATTAAGCATTCACAGTGCACAGGATTATTCACATACAGTATTGACAATCCTCAGGCCACAGTATTATTAACAAACAGAGACAACTACACACAGGCCACAGATTATTAACAGACGCTATTGACCATCCACGGACCACAGGATTATTAACACAGAGTATTGACCATCCTTAGCCAAAGGTATTCACACACAGTATTGATGATTCACAGGCTATAGGATTATTCACACACAATACTGACCATCATCAGTCCGGAAGATTATTCACACAGTATTCTACATCTTCAGGCCTCAGGATTATTCCCAAACTGTATTGACCATCCTCAGTCCACAGGATTACTCACACACAGGATTGACCATCTGAAGACCGCAGGATTATTCACTCACCGTATTGAGCATTCACAGCCCACAGAATTATTCACACACAGCATCGACTACACTCAGGCCACAGATTTATTCACACACAGTATTGACCATTGACGGTCCAAAGGATTAATTGCACATGTTGACCATCCTCAGTCCACAGGATTACTCACATACAATATTGACCATCCGAAGACCACAGAATTATTCACTTCATAGTATTGATCTTTAACAGCCCACAGGATTATTCACACAAACATTGACCATTTACAGGTAACAGGATTATTATCACACAGGACTGAACAACCTCAAGCAACAGGATTAATCACACATCGTATTGATCATCCTTAGGCTACAGGATTACTCACACACAGTTTTGATCATCCTCTGGCCAAGGGTTAATCACACACAGTTTTGACCACCCTCAGGCCACAGGATTGCTCACACACAGTATTGACCATTCACAGGCCAGACGATTATTCACACATGGTATTGACCATTCTCTGTTCAAGGATAATTCACAGACAGCATTGACCATCACAGGCCACAGGTTTATTCACTCACAATATTGAATATCCTCAGGGCACAGGATTATTCAGTATTGACCATCATCAGACAACAAGATTATTCACACAATGTATTAACCAGCCTCCAGCCACAAGATAATTCACAACAGTATTGACCATCCACAGGCCACAGATTATTAACACACAGTATTGACCATTCACAGGCCACAGCATTATTCACACACAGTATTGACTATCCTTAGGCCACTGGATTATTCCCACACTTTATTGACTACTCTCAGGTCACAGGTTTATTCACACAGAGTATTGAGCAGTACAGTGCACAGGATTATTCACACACAGTATTGAATATCCTCAGGGCACAGGATTATTCAGTATTGATCATCACAGTGAGCAGTCACAGTGCACAGGATTATTCCCACACAGTATTGACCATCTTCAGGCTACACTATTATTAACAAACAGAAATGACCATCCACGGGCCACAGGATTTTTCACCCGCAATATTGACCATCCTCAGACCAAGGGTTATTCACACACAGTATTGATCATTCACATGCCAGAGGATTATTCACACGTGGTATTGACAATTCACTATCTAAGGAAAATTCACACACAGTATTGACCGTTCACGGGCCACAGGATTATTCGCACACAGTATTGTACATGCTCAGGCCTCAGAATTATTCACACAATGTATTGACCAGCCTAGGTCCTCAGGATTATTCACACACAGTACTGACCATTCACATTACAAAGGAATAATTACACATTGTGTTGACCATCCTCAGTCCACAGGATTACTCACATACAATATTGACCATCCGTAGACCACAACATTATTCACTCACAGTATTGACCATTTACATGTAACAGGATTATTCTCACACAGGATTGAACAACGTCAGGCAACAGAATTAATCACACATAGTGTTGATCATCCTCACGCCACAGGATTATTCACACATGGAACTGACCATTCACTGCCCAAAGGATTATTGACACACAGTATTGACCATTCACAGCCCACAGCATTATTCACACACATTATTCAACATCCTCAGGCAACAGGAGTATTCACACGCAATATTGACCATCCTCACACAAAGAATTATTCACACACAGTATAGACCACCCTACTGCCACAGGATTATTCACACACAGTATTGACAATCCGCAGGCCACAGATTATTTTCACATATTATTGACCAGCCTCCAACCACAAGATGATTCAGTCAAAGTATTGAAAAACCTTAGGTCACAGGAGTATTCATAAACAGTAGTGAGCATTCATAGTTCCCAGGATTATTTAAACAAAGTATTGACAATCCTCAGGCCTCAGGAGTATACACACACTGTATTCTCAATCCTCAGGCCTCAGGATTATTCACACTCTGTATTGACCAGCCTACTTCCACAGGATTTTTGAACCTACTGACTTGTCAATTTACAGGTCACAGGATTATTCACACAAAGTATTGACCATCCTCAGGCCAATGGTAATTCACACAGTATTGACCAGCCTATAGACCCAGGAGTAATGAAAACTGTCATGACCATCCTCATGCCACAGGATTATTCACACACAGCATTGACGATTCACAGGCCACAGGATTAGTGACACACATTATTGACCATCCTCAGGTACCAGGATTATTCACACACGGTATTGACCATTATCAGGACACAGGATTATTCATACATGGTATTGATTTATCTCAAGCAACGGATTTTTCTCACACAGTATTGAGATCCTCAGGCCACAGGATTATTTTCACAAGGTATTGACCATCATCAGGCCACAGGATTACTCACACCCAGTATTGACCATCCTCAGGCCAAGGGTTATTCACACACAGTATTGACCATTCACAGGCCAGAGGATTATTCACACGTGGTATTGACCATTCACTGTCCAAGGATAATTCACACACAGCATTGACCGTCACAGGCCACAGGTTTATTCACACACAATATTGAATATCCTCAGGGCACAGGATTATTCACGGTATTGACCATCCTCAAACCACAGGATTATTCACACACTGTAATGACCAGTCTACAGCCACTGGAGTTTTGAACCAAATGCCTTGACAGTTTACAGGCCACAGGATTATTCACACAAAATATTGACGATTCACAGACCTCGGGAAGATTCACACATGGAACGAACCATTAACTGTCTAAAGGATTATTCACACACTGTATTGACCGTTCTCAAGCCACAGGATTAATGAACACACTGTCCTGACCAACCTCAGGCCACTGAATTATTCACACATGGTATTGATAACCCTCAGGCCATGGGTTATTCAAACACAGAATTGACGATTCTCAGGCCAGTGGATTATTCACACAGAGTATTGACCATTTTCAATCACAGTATTGTTCACACACAGTATTAACTAACCTCAGGCCATAGAAATATTCACACACAGTATTGACTACCCTTAGGTCACAGGTTTATTCACGCATGGAACTGACCATTCACTGTCCAAAGGATTATTCACACACTGTATTGACCAACCTCAGGCCACCGGATTAGTGGCACACATTATTGAACATCCTCAGGCAACAGGATTATTCACACACAGTATTGACCATTTTCAAGTCACAAGATTGTTCACACACAGTATTGACTAACCTCAGGCCATAGAATTATTCACACACAGTATTGACTACCCTTAGGTCACAGGTTTATTCACACATGGAACTGACCATTCACTGTCCAAAGGATTATTCACACACTGTATTGACCAACCTCAGGCCACCGGATTAGTGGCACACATTATTGAACATCCTCAGGCAACAGGATTATTCACACACAGTATTGACCATCCTCAGGCCACAGGATTATTCACACACGCTATTGACCATCCTCAAACTACAGAATTATTCTCACATGGTATTGACCATCTTCAGGCCACAGGATTATTCACAAACTATTGACCAGCCTTACTTCCACAGGATTTTTGAACCCACTGCCTTGTCGGTTTACTGGTCACAGGATTATTCACACAAATTATTGACCATCCTCAGGCCAAGGGTTATTCACACACAGTATTGATCAGTTTACGGAGTAATGAACGCATTGTCATGACCATCCTCATGCCAAAGGATTATTCATACACATTATTGACACTTCACAAGCCAGAGTATTATTTACACACAGTATTGACGATTCATAGGCCACAGGATTATTCACACACAGTATTGACCACCCTCATGCCACAGGATTATTCACACACAGTATTGACGATTCACAGGCCACAGGATTAGTGACACACATTATTATCCATCCTCCGGTACCAGGATTATTCACACATGGTATTGACCATTATCAGGACACAGGATTATTCATATAAAGTATTGACTTTCCTCAAGCTACTGGATTTTTCACACACAGTATTGACGATCCTCAGGTCACAGGATTATTTTCACAAGGTACTGACCATCATCAGGCCACAGGATTAATCACATAATGTACTGACCATCCTCATTCAACAGAATTATTCACATAAATTATTGACCATCATCAGGCCACAGGATTATTTACACACAGCATTGACCATCCTCAGGCCACAAGATTACTCCAACACAGTGTTGAGCATTCATAGTTCCCAGGATTATTTACACACCACATTGACCATCCTCAGGCCACCAGATTTCTCACACACCTTTTTGACCTTCCTCAAGCCAAAGGATTATTCCCACACAGAACTGACCATTCTCAGGCCACGGGATAATTCCCACACAGTTTTGGCCATCCTCAGGCCACAGGATTGTTCACAAATAATATTGACCACCCTCACACTGCAGGATTATTCACACACAGTATTCACCATTCACAGCCCACAGCATTGCTCACACACAGCATAGACCATTCACACACCACAAGATTATTCACACAGAGCATTGGACAATGCCAGTCAACGTGATTAATCGCACACAGTATTGACCATCCTGACGCAACACAATTATTCACACACAGTATTGACCATCCTCAGGCCAAGGGTTATTCACACACAGTATTGACTATTCTAAGGCAACAGGATTATTCACACACAGTATTGACCATCCTCAGGCCAAGGGTTATTCACACACAGTATTGACTATTCTAAGGCCAAAGGATTATTCACACACAGTATTGACCATCCTCAATCCACAGGATTATTCACACACAGTATTGATGAATCTACGGCCACTGGATTTTTGAACCAACTGCCTTGGCAGTTTACAGGCCACAGGATTATTCACACACAATATTGAAGATTCATCGGCCACAGGAATATTCATACATGCAACTAACCATTCACTTTCTAAACGATTATTCACACACTGTATTGACCATTCTCAAGCCACAGGATTAATGAACACACTGTCCTGACCATCCACAGGCGACAGGATTGTTCACACATGGTATTGATAACCCTCAAGCCATGGTTTGTTCACAAACAGTATTGATGATTCACAGGCCATTGGGGTATTCACACAGAGTATTGACCATTTTCAAGTCACAGGATTGTTCACACACAGTATTGGCCATCCTGACGCAACACAATTATTCACACACAGTATTGACTATCCTCAGGCCACAGGATCATTCGCACACAGTATTGACCATTCTCAAGCCTCAGGATTATTTATACATGGTATTGACAGTCATCAGGCCACAGGATTAATCACATAGTGTATTGACCATTCTCTGGCCACAGGATTATTCACACATGGTATTGACCATTCACTGTCCAAAGGATTATTCTAACAAAGTATTAACCATCCTCAAACAACAGGAGCAGTGCACGCAGTATTGATCAACTCAGGCCACATAATTATTCACACACAGTATTGACCATCTTCAGACCACAGGATTATTCACACACAGCGTTGACCATTCACAGCCCATAGCATTATTTACACAGTATTGAACAACCTCAGGCAACAGGATTAATCATACATGGAACTGACCATTCACTATCCAAAGGATTATTCACACACTGTATTAACCATCCTTACGCAACAGAACGATCCACACAAAGTAATGACCATCCTGAGGCCAAAGGATTAATCACACATGATATTGTCTGTTCACTGTCCAAAGGATTATTCAGGATTAAAGAACACACTGTCTTGATCATTTGCAGGTCACAGAAATATTCCCACACAGTATTGACCATTCTCAGGCCACAGGATTATTCACACACAGTACTGACCATTCTCTGTCCACATGATTATTAAATCACAGTATTGACCATCCTCTGGCCACGGGATTATTCCCACACAGCATTGACCATTCTCAGGCAAACAGGATTATTCCTATACATTGTTGACCATTCTAAAACCACAGGATTATTCACACACACTATGGACCGTCCTCAGGCAACAGGATTATTCACACACAGTATTGACAATCCTCAGGCCACTAGATTATTCACACAGTGTATTGAACATTCTCAGTTCACAGGATTATTCGCACACAGTATTGACCACCATACGGCCAGAGTATTAATGAACACACTGTCTTGGTCATTTACACGTCACAGGATTATTACCACGCAGTATTGACTATTCTCAGGCCACAGCAATATTCACACACAGGATTGACCATTCACAGGGCACAGGATTATTCACACACAGCATTGACCAGCACACGGCCACAGGATTAATGAACACACTGTCTTGACCATTTACAGGTCACAAGATTATTCCCACACAGTGTTGACCATCATCAAGCCACGGGATTGTTCACACACTGTATTGATCATCCTCAGACCACAGGATTATTTACACGCAATATTGACAGTATCCAGGCCACAGGATTATTCACACACTGTATTCACAATCCTCAGGCCATAGGATTATTCGCAGACTGTATTGAACATCCTCAGGCCACTGGATTATCCACACACAGTACTGACCATCCTTAGGACACACTAGTATTCACACACAATATTCAATATTCCCAGCCCACAGCATTATTCACACACAGTATTGATTGGAACACGGCCACAGGATTAATGAACACACTGTCTTAACCAGTTACATGGTCACAGAATTACTTTCACACAATATTGACTATCTTCAAGCCCCAGGATTGTTCATCACAGTATTGAACATTCTGAGACCACAGGAGCATTCACACACTGTATTGACCATTCTCAGGCCACAGGATTATTCACACATAGTATCGAGCAGCATACGGTCACAGGATTAATGAACACACTGTCTTGACCATTTACAGATCACCGAAATATTCGCACCCAGTATTGACCATCCTTAAGCCACAGGATTTTTCACACTCAGTATTGATTGTCCTCAGACCACAGGATTATTCTCACACAGCATTGATCATCCTCAGACCACAGGATTATTCACACAGTATTGACTATCCTCAGGCCACAGGATTATTCACATACAGTATTGACCATCCTCAGACCACAGGATTATTCACACACAGTATTGACTATCCTCAGGCCACAGGATTATTCACACATAGTATTGACCATCCTCAGGCCACGGGATTGTTCACATACAGTATTGACCATCCTCAGACCACAGGATTGTTCACACACAGTAGTGACTATCCTCAGGCCACAGGAGTAGTCACACACAGTATTGACCATCCTCAGGGCACATGATTATATTTACACGGTATTGACCATCATCAGGCTACAGGAATATTCACTCACAATATTGACAATTCTCAAATTACAGGATTGTTCACACACAGTATTGACGATTCACAGGCCAGAGCATTATGCATAAATGGTATTGACCATTACTGTCCAAAGGATTATTCACACACAGTATTGACCATCCTCAGGCCAAAGGTTATTCACACACAGTACTGACGATTCACAGGCCAGAGTATTATTCCCATACATTATTGACGATTCTAAGGCCACAGGATTATTCACACACAGTATGGCTGTGCTCAGGCAACATAATCTTTCACACACAATGTATGGACCATTCTGAGGCCACAAGATTATTCACTCGCTGTATTGAACATCCTCGAGCAGCAGGATATTTAACACACACAGTATTGACTGTCCTTCGGCCCAACGGTTATTCCCACACAGCATTGAACATTCTCCGTCCACAGGATTATTCACACACAGTATTGACCACTATATGGCCACAGGATTAATGAACACTCGGTCTTCAACTTTTGCAGGTCACAGGATTGTTCCAACATAGAATTGACAATCCTCAGGTTGCATGACTATTCACACACAGTATTGACCAGCCGAAGGCCACAGGATTAATGAACACACTGTTTTGATCATTTTGAGGTCACAGGATTATTCCCACACAGTATTGACCATCCTCAAGGAACAGGAATATTTACACAAAGTATCACCATCCTCAGGCCATGGATCATTCACACACAGTATTGACAATCCTGAAGCCACAGGATTTTTCCTACACGATATTGACCATCCACAGGCAGCAGGATTATTCTCACACTGTATTGACCATTCTCAGGCCACAGGATTATTCACACACGGTATTGAACGACCTCAGGCAACACGATTGTTCTCACACAGTATTGACCATCTGCAGGCCAAGGGTTATTCATGCACAGTATTGTCCATCCACAGGCCACAGGATTATTTGCAAACAATTATTGACCATGCACAGGTCACAGAATATTAACTCATAGTATTGACCATCCACAGCCCACAGGATTATTATCACACAGCATTGACCATCCACAGGCCACATCATTCACACACAGTATTGCCCACCCTTAGGCAAAGGGCTATTCACACACAGTATTGACAATTCACAGGCCACAGGATTATTCAAACACAGTATTGACAATCCTCAGGCCGCAGGATTATTCATACAGTGTACTGACCACTCACAGTCCAAAAGGATTATTTACACACAGTATTGACTATCCTTAGGCCAGGGTTATTCGCACACAGTATTTATGCTGCACGGGCCATAGGATTCTTCACAGACTTTATTGACGGCCCTCAGTCCACAGGATTATTCACACACAGTATTGAACATACACAGTGCACAGGATTATTCCCACACTGTATTCACAATTCTCAGGCTGCAGGTTAATTCACACACGGTATTGACAATTCTACATCTACAGTATTACTCACAGACAGGATTGACCATTCTCAGCCCACAGGATTATTCCCACACAGTAATGACGAACATACGGCCACAGGATTAATAAACACATTGTACTGAATGTACAATGTACAAGGCAAACAGTACTGAATATGCACAGGCCACAGAATATTGATTCACAGTATTGACCATCCACATCACAAAGGATTATTATCACACAGCATTGACCATCCACATCACAAAGGATGATTATCACACAGCATTGGCCATCCACAGCCCACACTATTATTCACTCACAGTATTGACCATCCTTAGGCAAAGGGTTATACACACACAGTACTGATAATTCACAGCCCATAGCATTATTGACTGCCCTCAGGCAACATTATTACTCACACACAGTATTGATCATCCTCAGATCAACGGTTATTCATACACAGTATTGACCATCCTAAGGCCATTAGATCATTCACACACTGTATTGACCAACCTTAGGCCACAGGATAAATGAACACATTTTCTTTACCAATTAACAGGTCACAGGAATATTCCCGCACAGTACTGACAATCCACAGGGCACAGGATTATTCACACACAGTATTGAACATCCTCAAGTTCAGGATGACTCTGACACACTATTGACCATTCACAGTCCACAGGATTGTTCACACATAGTATTGTTCATACTCAGCCCCAGGATTAGTCAAACACAGTATTGATGATTCACAGGCCAGAGGATTATTCACACATAGTATTAACTAACCTCAGGCCACAGGTTTATTCACACACTGTATTGACTAAACACAATCCACAGGATCATTCACACACAATGATCAATATTCTCAGCCAACAGGATTATTCAGATACAGTATTGACCAGCATACGGCCACAGGATTAATACACACACTGTTTTGTTCATTTACACGTCACAGGATTATTCCCACACAGTATTGACAATCCTCAGGCCACAGGATTATTCACACACAGTATTGACAATTGTCAGGCCACAGGATTATTCACATACAGTATTGACAGTACAGAGGCCACAGGAGTATTCACACACAATATACAACATTCTCAGCCCACAGGATTATTCCCACAAAGTATTGACGAACATACGGCCACAGGATTAATAAACACATTGCCTTGACCATTCAGTACAAACAGTACTGAACATGCACAGGCCACAGTTCATTAACACCTAGCATTGTCCATCCACAGGCCACAGTTTTATTAACAAACATTATTGAACATGCACAGGCCACAGATTATTGATGTAGAGCTAAGAGCAGCAAGGAGGGGACATGAAAGGTCCTTAGTTGGTAGGATTAGGGAAAACCCTAAGGCTTTCTATAGGTATGTTAGGAATAAAAGAATGACTACGGAAGGAATAGGTCCAATCAAGGATAGTAATGGGAAGTTGCGTGTGGAGGCTGAAGAGATTGGGGAGGCGCTGAATGAATACTTTTCGTCAGTATTCACTCAGGAACGGGACATTGTTGTCGATATGAATACTGCGGCACGAATAAGTAGAATGGATGGCTTTGAGATATGTAGAGATGAGGTGTTGGAAATTCTGGCAAGGGTGAAAATAGATAAGTCCCCTGGGCCTGATTGCATTTATCCTAGGATTCTCTGGGAAGCAAGGGAGGAGATTGCAGAGCCATTGGCCTTGATTTTTGTGTCCTCTTTGTCTACAAGAGTAGTGCCAGAGGACTGGAGGCTAGCAAACGTGGTTCCCTTGTTCAAGAAGGGGAGTAGGGATAATCCTAGTAACTATAGGCCAGTGAGTCTCACTTCTGTTGTGGGCAGAGTCTTAGAGAGAATTGTAAGGGATAGGATTTATGCACATCTGGATAAGAATGATGTGATCAAGGATAGTCAGCATGGTTTTGTGAAGGGCAGGTCGTGCCTCACAAACCTTATTGAATTCTTTGAGAAGGTGACGAAGGAGGTAGATGAGGGGAAAGCGGTAGATGTGGTATATATGGATTTTAGTAAGGCGTTTGATAAGGTCCCCCATGGTAGGCTACTGCAGAAGACACAGAGATATGGCATTGAGGGTGAGTTGGAGGTTTGGATTAGGAATTGGCTCTCTGGAAGAAGACAGAGGGTAGTAGTTGATGGCAAAGGTTCATCTTGGAGTGCCGTCACTCGTGGTGTTCCGCAAGGATCTGTTTTGGGACCATTGCTGTTTGTCATTTTTATAAATGACCTGGAGGAAGGGTTAGAAGGTTGGGTGAGCAAGTTTGCGGATGATACGAAAGTCGGAGGAGTTGTAGACAGTGAGGAAGGATATGGTAGGTTACAGCGGGATATCGAGAAGCTGCAGAGCTGGGCAGAAAGGTGGCAAATGGAGTTCAATGTCGCTAAGTGTGAAGTGATTCACTTTGGTAAGAGTAATAAAAAGATGGATTACTGGGCTAATGGTAGACTGCTTGGTAGTGTGGAAGAGCAGAGGGATCTTGGTGTCCATGTACACAGATCTCTGAAAGTTGCCACCCAGGTAAACAGTGCAGTGAAGAAGGCATATGGCGTACTGGCTTTTATTGGTAGAGGAATTGAGTTCCGGAGTCCTGAGGTCATGCTGCAGTTGTATAAGACTCTGGTGCGGCCGCATCTGGAATATTGTGTGCAGTTTTGGTCGCCATACTATCGGAAGGATGTGGAGGCACTGGAACGGGTGCAGAGGAAGGTTACCAGGATGTTGCCTGGTATGGTAGGAAGATCGTATGAGGAAAGGCTGAGGCACTTGGGGTTGTTTTCTTTGGAGAAAAGAAGGTTTAGGGGTGATTTGATAGAGGTGTACAAGATGATTAGGGGGTTAGATAGGGTTCACAGTGAGAACCTTTTTCCACGTATGGAGTCAGCTATTACAAGGGGGCATAGCTTTAAATTAAGGGGGGGTAGATATAGGACTGATGTTAGGGGTAGGTTCTTCACTCAGCGAGTCGTAAGATCATGGAATGCCCTGCCAGTAGCAGTAGTGGACTCTCCCTCTTTATGGGTATTTAAGCGGGCATTGGATAGGTATATGGAGGATAGTGGGTTAGTGTAGGTTAGGTGGGCTTTGATCGGCGCAACATCGAGGGCCGAGGGGCCTGTACTGCGCTGTATTGTTCTATGTTCTATGTTCTATGTTCAGTATTGACCATCCACATCACAAAGGATTATTATCACACAGCATTGACCATCCACAGGCCACAGGATTATTATCACACAGTATTGGCCATCCACAGCCCACATTAATATTCACTCACAGTATTGCCCATCCTTAGGGAAAGGGTTATACACACAGTACTGACGTTTCACAGCCCATAGCATTATTCACACACAGTACTGACTGCCCTCAGGCCACATTATTATTCACACATAGTATTGAACATCCTCCATCCACAGGATTACTCACACACAGTGTTGATCATCCTCAGATTAAGAGTTATTCACACACAGTATTGACCATTCACAGGCCAGAGGATTATTAACACAGTATTGACCAACCTCAGGCCACAGGAATATACACACACACAATTCAATATTCTCAGCCAACAGGATTATTCTCACACAGTATTGACCAGCCTACGGCCACAGGATTAATGAACACACTGCCTTGACCATTTACAGGTCACAGGATTATTCCCACACAGTATTGACCATCCTCAGGCCATGGATTATTCACACACAGTATTGACAATCCTCAAACCACAGGATTATTCCTACATAGTATTGAACATCCTCAGGCCACATAAGTACTCACACACAATATTCAACATTCTCAGCCGACAGGATTATTCCCACACAGTATTGACTCGCATACAGACACAGGATTAATGAACAAAATGTCTTGACCATTTGCAGGTCACAGGATTATTCACACCCCAGCATTGACCATCCTCAGGCCACAGAATTATTCATACACAGTATTGACCATTCTCAAACCACAGGATTATTCTCACACAGGTAAAAACAATGACTGCAGATGCTCGAAAGCAAATACTGGATTAGTGGTGCTGGAAGAGCACAGCAGTTCAGGCAGCATCCAACGAGCAGCGAAATCGACGTTTCGGGCAAAAGCCCTTCATCAGGAATATTCCTGATGAAGGGCTTTTGCCCGAAACGTCGATTTCGCTGCTCGTTGGACGCTGCCTGAACTGCTGTGCTCTTCCAGCACCACTAATCCAGTATTATTCTCACACAGTATAGTCCATCCACAGGCCACAGTATTATTTACAATCAGTATTGACCATGCACAGTCCAGAGATTATTAACACATAGTATTGACCATCCACAGCCCACAGGTTTATGATCACACAGCATTGAACAGCCACAGGCCATATTATTATTCACACACAGTATTGTCCATCCTTTGGCAAAGGACTATTCAGACACAGTCGTGACAATTCACAGGCCACAGGATTATTCACACAGTGTATTTACCATCCTCAGGCCGCAGGATTATTCATACAGTGTATTTGCCATTCACAGTTCAAAGGATTATTCACACACAGTATTGACCATTCTTTGACCAAGGGTTATTCACACACAGTATTGACAATCCTCCGTCCACAGGATTACTCTCACACAGTATTGACAAGTTCACAGTTTACAGCATTTTTCAACACAGTATTGACCATTCTCAGACAACACGAGTTTTCACACACATCATTGATTAACTTCAGGCCACAGGATTACTCCCACACAGAATTGACCATCCACAGGCCACTGGATTATTAACAAACAGTATTGACCATCCACAGGCCACATTGTCAATACTGTGTGTGAATGATAATCATTAGACAAATGGTTAATCACACACAGTATTCAGCATTCACAGTGCACAGGATTATTCACACACTGTATTAACCATTCAAATTCCAAAGCATTATTCTCACACAATACTGACCATCCTCATTCCACAGGATTACTCAGTCACAGTATTGATCATTCTGAGTCCACAGGATTATACACAAACTGTATTGACCAACCTCGTGCCACAGGATTATTCCCACACTTTATTGACCATGTTCAGGCCCCTGGATTATTCACACGACGTATTGAGCATCCACAGTGCACAGAATTATTCACACACTCTACTGACTATCCTCAATCCACGGGATTACTCACACACAGTATTGACCAGCATACGGCCACAGGATTATTCACACACAGTATTGCCCATCTTTAGACAAAGGATTATTCACACACAGTATTGCCCAACTTTAGACAAAGGATTATTCACACACAGTATTGACGACTCATGGGCCACAGGATTATTGACACACTGTATTGACCATTCACATTCCAAAGGATTATTTACACACAATATTGACCATCCTCATTTCACAGGATTACTCATACACAGTATTGAGCATCTGAAAACCACAGTATTATTCACACACTGCATTGAACTTACACAGGCCACAGGAAGGTTCACACAGAGTGTTGACCAACTACAGGCAACAGGATTAATTACACACGCTTTTCACCATCCACAGGCCAAAGGATTATACCCACACTGTATTGCTCATTCTCAGGCTACAGGATTATTCAAACACAGTATTGATCATTCTCAGTCCACATGATGAATCACACACAGTATAGACCATCCTCAGGCCACAGGATTAATCACACACAACATTGATCATTGTCAGTACTCAGACTTATGCACACACTGAACTGACCAACGTCAGGCCACAGGATTATTCCCACACAGTATTGGCCATGTTCAAGCCTCAGGATTATTCACACACAGTATTGAGCATTCACAGTGCACAGGAGTATTCACACACTATATAGACCATCCTCAGTCCACAGGATTACTCACACGCAGTATGGATCATCCTAAAACCATAGGATTCTTCACACACGGTATTGACCATTTACAGTCCACAGCATTATTCATACACAGCATTGACCATTCACAGGCTAGAGGATTATTCACACACAGTATTCTACATCCTGAGGCCTCAGTATTATTCAAACACAGTACTGACCATCCTCAGTCGACAGGATTACTCACGCACAGTACTGATGATTCAGAGGCCAGAGCATTATGCATACATGGTATTGACCATTCACTGTCCAAAGGATTATTCACACACAATATTGACCGTCCTCTGTCCACAGGATTTTTCACACAAAGATTATGACCACACTCAGGCCACAGAATTATTCACACATAGTATTGACCAACCTCAGGTCACAGGATTACTCCCACACAGTATTGACGATCCTCAGGCCAGAGGAGTGTTCACACACAGTATTGATAATCCTTAGGCCACAGGATCATTCGCACACTGTATTGCCCAACCACAGGCCACAGAATTATTCACACACAATATTCAACATTCTCAGCCAACAGGATTATTCACACACAGGATTGACTAGTTTATGGCCACAGGATTAATGAACACACTGTCTTGACCATTTACAGGTCAAAGGATTATTCCCACGCAGTATTGACCATTCTCAGGCCATAGGATTATTCACAGATAGTATTGAACATCCTCGGAGCACAGGATTATTCCCACACAGTATTTTCCATACTCAGGCCACTGGATTATTCCCACCCTGTTTTGACCATTCTCTTGCAACAGGACTTTTCACACACAGTATTGAACATCCTCAGGCCACAGGATTATTCACACACATTATTGACCTTTCTCAGCCCAGAGGATTATGCACATACTGTATTAAACATCCTCAAATCACAGGATTATTCTGACACTCTATTGACCATGCTCAAGCCACAGGATCATTCACACATAGTATTGACCATACTCAGGCCAAGGTATAGTCACACACATTACTGACCATTTACATGCCAGAGTATTATTCACACACAGTATTGACCAACCTCAGGCCACGGGAGTAGTCACACACAATATTCAATATTCTCAGCCCAGGATTATTCACAAAGTATAGACCAGCTGACAGCCACAGGATTAATGCACACACTGTCTTGATCATTGACAGGTCACAGGATTATTACCACGCAGTTTTATCCATCCTCAGTCCACAGGGGTATTTACAAAGTATTGAACATCATCAGGCCACAGGATTGTTCCCACACAGTATTGTCCAACCTTAGGCCACAGGATTATTCTCAGGCAACAATATTTTTCACACACTGTATTCACCATCCTCAATCCAGAGGATTATTCACACACAGTATTGAATATCTTCAGGCCACAGGATTGTTCCCACACAGTATTGTCCAACCTTAGGCCACAGGATTATTCTCAGGCAACAATATTTTTCACACACTGTATTCACCATCCTCAGGCCAGAGGATTATTCACACACAGTATTGAATATCTTCAGGCCACTGGATTATTCCCACACAGTATTGACCAGGATCAGGCCAGAGGATTATTCAACACAGTATTGATCATCCTCTGGCCACTGAACAATATACACAGTGTTGGCAGTACACAGGTCACAGGATTACTCACATACAGTATTCACAATCCTCAATCCACTGGATTATTCTCACACAGTATTGACTATTCTTCGGCCAAAGGGTTATTCCAACACAGTATTGGCCATTCTCAATCCACATGATTATTCGCACACAGTATTGACTACCCTCAGGCCACTGGATTATTAACACACGATATTGACCATCCACGGCTCACAGGATGATTATCACACAGCATTGACAATCCACAGTCCACATTATTATTCACACACAGTATTGCCCATCCTTATGCAAAGACTTATTCACACAGTATTTACGATTGACAGGCCACAGGATTAGTGACACACAGTATTGACTGGCCTCAGTCCACAGGATTATTCACACATGGTATGGAGCATACACACGGTACTGAACATTCACAGCGTACAGGATTATTAACACAATGCATTGACCATGCACAGTCCAAAAGGATTATTCCCAAATAGTATTGACCATCCTCCATCCACAGCTTTGCTCATACACAGTATATATCATCCTAAAACCATAGGATTATTCACACAGAGTATTGACCATTCACAGTCCACAGCACTATGCACACACACCATTGACCATTCATGGGGTACAGGATTATTCACACCCAGTATTGAACAACCTCAGGCAACAGGATTAATTACATACAGTTATGACCATCCTCAGGCCACAGGATTGTTCACACATAGTTTTGATCATCCTCAGGCCAAGGGGCTTCCACACACAGTATTTACGATTAACAGGCCACAGGATTAATGAACACAGTGTCTTGACAATTTACAGGCCACAGGATTATTCATACACATTATTGACTATCCTCAGGCCAAGAGTTTTTTTTACACACTGTATTGACCATTCACACTGCAGAGGATTATTCACACACAGAATTGACCATCCTCATACCACAGGATCATTCATTCACTGTACTGACCAACCTCAGGCTACAGGATTATTCCCACACAGTATTGACCAGCCTATGGCTACAGTATTAATGAACACGCTGTATTGACCATTTACAGGCCACAGGATTTTACACACACAGTATTGACCATCCTCAATCCACAGGATTATACACACACAGTATTGACAAACCTCAGGCCACAGGAGTATACGCACACATTATTGACCAGCCTCAGGCCTCAGGATTAATTACACACAGTATTAAACAACCTCAGGCCAGAATAATATTCACACACAGTACTGACTATCCACAGAACACAGGATTATTCCTACAAGGTATTGTCCATCCTCAGGCCAAAGGATTTTTCACACACATTATTAATCATCCTCAGGCCACAGGATTATTTTTACACAATATTAACAGTACACAGGCCACAGGATTACTCACACACAGTATTAACCATTCACAGGCCAAGGGTTTATTCCGACACAGTATTGATCATCCTCAGGCCACAGGATTATTCACACACATTGTTGACCATTCACAGGCCACTGTCTTATTCACACACAGTATTGGTCATCCTCAGACCAAAGGCTTATTTACAAACAATATTAACCATGCACAGGCCACAGGATCACTCACACATAGTATTGACCATTCACAGGCTACAGGATTATTATCACACTGCATTGACCATCCACAGGCCACGGATTATTCACACACAGTATTACCCATCCTTCGGCAAAGAGTTTGTCACACACAGTATTGACCATACTCGGGCCGCAGGATTATTCACACTGTGCATTGACCATTTACAGTCCAAAGGATTATTCACAAACAGTATGGTCAATGGTTATTCACACACAGTATTTACAATTCAGAGGCCATAGGGTTATTTACACACAGTATTGACTGCCCTCAGGCCACAGGATTTTTCACACTCTGTGTTGAGTATTCACAGTGCACAGGATTATTCACACATAGTACTGAATAATCTCAGGCAACAGGATTAACTACACAAAGTTTGGACCATCCACATGCCAAGGGTTATTCACACAGAGTACTGGCCACACAAAGTGAGAGAGTTAGAGGTGCTCGGAGGAGCAGGCAGAGATGTGAAGTGTTGTTGCGACTGGAAAAGGGTCTGAAAAGGATTTTACAGTGACAGGGTGGACTGTAGTTATTGTGAAAAACTACAGAAATAGCGATTATTTTACTGAGTGCAGGATGAGATTATTGAGATTCGGCAAGTTATCAAGACTAGAGCAATTTCCAAATATGAAGAATCATCAGTATTGGAGTAGGGATCAAATTAATAGTGGGATTGTGGGCAGGGTTAAGGTTACAGAAATAAGAACTTTTCTGGGATTTACAATCATTCATGGCCCTGGCACAGATAAGTTGGACCGAAAGGTATGTTTCCTGAATTAATGACTCCATCCCATTACAAAAGTCAGCGTGATATGGGGAAGTGTGGAATAGAAAGATCCCAGGATTCAAAACCATCTCCTTGGGGGAGGCCTGCTTTTCCCGCTTGTGTACTGATCCTCACTAAGACAGCACAGGCCTGGATTGATAACTGTCAACTTCCTATGTGACATAGGAAGACTCAATACAGCAGAGAAGAAAGTAAACAAGAGAGTGGAGATTGAGCCTGGGACCATCACACTCTGTGTTCGCCCTTCAACTCTGTACCTATGTCATGTCCTCCATACCAAAGATCGATCACTGAAATGCTCTCTGCTCTGTTCACTGTGAGTGGTCCTATATCGCTGCAGGATTTCTTGAAGGCTCCAGGTCTCCCTTCCCTCTGAATGAAATGTATCCCAATCTGCTTTGGGAGGTAAGGGAGGAGATTGCTGGGGCCCTGGTGGATATATTTAATACATTGCTGACCACGGATGAAATGCCGAATGACTGGAGGATAGCAAATCTGATTCCTTTGTTCAAGAAGGGCAGCAGGGATACGCCAGGAAATGACAGAACAGATCGGTCACCCCATTAGAGGAACGATGTGTAAGATTTGGAAAGGATTCAGTGGAGATTTACTAGAATGTTACCTGGTATGGAGGGAACGTGATATGAGGAACTTGAAGCTGTTTTTGTTTGAGAGAAGACGTTTCAGATGAATTAATTCAGAAATTAAGATAATGAGAAAGTGAAATGGATTGGACAGTGAGAGCCTTTTCCCTCAGATGGCAATACCGAGCATGAGGGGGGATAGCTTTAAATTGAGGGGTGAGAGATATATGACAGATGTCAGAGATAGTTTCTTTACTCAGAGTCGTAGGGGCATGGAACAAACTGCCTGCAACAGGAGTAGATCTGCTAACCTTATGGGCATTTAAACGGTCATTGGATAGTCACATGGACAAGAATGGAATAGTGTTGGCTACTTGGGCTTCACATTGGTTTCACAGGTTGGCGCAACATCGAGAGCTGAAGGGCCTGTACTGTGCCACCATGTTCTATGTTCGAGAGGGAATAAATATAAGGTGAGAGAGGAAAGACTTAAAAGGGATTGGAGGAGAACATTTTTCACACGGAGGATGGTGCAGGTGGTAGAGAAAAGTACAATAACAACATGGAAAAAAGATTTGGGCAGAAACATGGAGAGGAGAAGGTTTGAAGGGATTTGGGTCAAATGCAGGGAAACGCGACTCGGTCAGGGACTCTGGTCAACATGGACGAGTTGGATCGAAGGAACTATTTTCGTGCTGCATGACTCAGTCTCCTCCTCCAGTAACTGGAGACAACCGAGACAAGGCATGTTGTAGACACTGAAGCAAGTTACAGCGATAGGGATAGTAATCTGGAATGCAGTACGTTTCAAATACGTGGAGTGACTATTGGGATAGGAGGAGGTTACAGGGATACGAACTGTTATTGGAGTTAAAAATTATTGAAGACACCAGTCCACAAGACATGCCAAAGGTGCAGTGTTGGAGTGTAGCAAGTTTTAGTACAACAGAACTTAAAGTAGGGGTGGGTATTGTGCGTGGGGTGGGCCTGTAATGTATTCCCCCTCCAGATCTGTATCGATGTCATGTCTTGTTAACAGAGGTTTGCAGCCTTCTCATTCCTCTCTTCTCAGTTATCGAAACTGGATGAAGTTATCAATACTGAGGGTTGCAGAGTTAACAAGGACTCTTCAGACTGGCCAAGGTTACAGGTAGAGAGAGCTGTTGGGATTGGAAGTGGTGACAGTCCTCAACAGGATGGTACACATTCACGGACGATTTTAGTGACTGCAGGATGTTACAGAGTTAAGAAGGCTAGTAATGATGGGAGGAGGTCACAGAGATAGATAAGATTTCAGAGATTGGCCAAGGTTGCAGTCTGGGGAACGGTCATGTGGCTTCATAATTTACACAAAGGGAGGATGGGGAGGAATGGCTGTGGCAGCTGGAGGGGTTTACACAGATAAGAAGATTTATAGGGATGGTAGAAGGTTCATGGGAGTGAGGTGCTGTAGGATAGGATGGAGGAGTGCTGTGGGGACTGGAGAAGTTTGCAGTGATCTCATATGATGGAAAGGCTTGAGAAAGGTACAAGCCTTTGGTAACGGCTGGCGGATATTAAAGAGACAGGGTGGGCTATAGGTACTGAACATTTTGACAGAGAGAAGGATAAGGTAGTGTTTGGGGATAATGATCATAATTCTGTACGTTTTGAAGTCATGATGGAAAGAGCTAAGGATCATGCAGAAGTTGTGTGTCCAAATTTGGGGAATGCTACTTATCATTTCATTATCACTATCACTATCATTATTACTAGCATTAGACAGGATTTGAAAAATATAGACTCAGAGGAGTCGAGCCTACAATTGGAAAGCGGGAGTATTTTCAAGTGATACAGTGAGAATTCAGGGCCAGCGTGTACCATGAACAGTGAATGACAAAGACACCAAGTTCAGCAAATACTGATCAAGTGATATTGTGAGTTTGGTAAAGAAAATACAGTGCAATCAAACCAGGTGAAGCCCTTCAACAACTATAGAGAGTGCAAGGGGGTCCTTAAAAGTGAGGGGCACTCAATGGCCATGAAACCTATTTGGCAGACACTAGTTTGGAAAAGCTACAAGATATTTTATGACGAGAGTCAGAGTAAGAAGATTCCCAGCTAAAGAGTGCGGCCTGTTGGAAACCAAAGGGACGATCTGCTCATGGAGCCAGAGGAAGTAGCTGAGGTCTTCAATGTATGATTCCCATCTGTATTCACACAGGAGAAAGACACTGTAGCTGGGGATTTCAGTCGGGATGGTGAGACTCGAGAACATGTTAAGATCAATAAGGAGGTATTAAATGCTTTCACAGGCATAAAGGGGGAGACATCCCCAGAGCCCACTGAAATGTATTGCAGGCTGCAGTGGGAGGTAAGGGAGGAGATTGCTGGGGTCCTTTTGGATCTCTTTAATACTTTGCTGGCCACAGGGATATTGGGTAAAAATTGGGAACAATTCTGAGGGACAAGATGTATCAACATTGAAAAGGAAGGAATAGATTCAGGACAGATTTTGTAAAGGAAAATCCTGTCTGATGAATTCAATTGAGTTTTTTTGAAAAGTTATCTAAAAATATTTATAAGAGCAGTGCAGCTGATGTGGTTATCCTGGCGTTCGGTCAGGCCTTTGACAAGGTCTCAGTCAATATGTAAATGGCCCAACTGGAGAAAGGAGCGAAACCTAACCTCCCCTTGGGAAACAAGGTAGGGAATAGGACTAAGGTGTTAGTGAGGGAACACTTGGGCAAAGTGACCGCAATTCTATTAGTTTGAAAATAGTTTTGCTGAAAGACAGGCCTGATCCAAACGTTAAAGTTATAAAATGTGGCAAGACAAATCTTGATAGTATTAGACATGAACTTTTTTTTAAAGTTGATTAGAGAGTCTATTTGCAGGTAAAGGGAATTCTGACAATTGGAAATATTTTAAATGTGAGATAAAAGGACCGTTCAGCACCAGCATGTTCCTGTTTGTGTGCAGCTCAATGCTGACAGCTTTCGGAAACACTGGCTGTCGATTGAGACTCTGCTCAAGGAAAAGGGGGCACATGTCAGGTATAGCCAGCTGGATCAAGGGAATCCATGAGGAGCATAGGGGCTGTAGGAATACTCTTTGGATGGAAATCAGGAATGCAGAAAGGGGACATGAAATAACTTTGGTAGATAAAGTTAAGGAGAATCCAAAGTGTATTAAGAGCCAAAGAAGAGCTAGGGACAAAACCGGTATTCTTAATGATCAACAAATCCAACGACGTGTGAAACTACAAGATCCTAAACAAATATTTCACTTTGGAACTTACTGTGAATAAGGTCTGGGGCGCTCAGTGTTTGGCCGAACCACTATTGGAATATTGTGTGCAATTCTGGTCTCAATGCCATCGGAAGGATGTTGTGGAACTTGAAAAGGTTCAGAAGAAATGAATAAAGATGTTGCCAGGGTTGGAGGATTTGCACTACAGAGAAAAGCTGAAGAGACTGGGATTATTTATACTTTAACATGGGATGCTGAGGAGTTATCTTATAAAGGTTTCTTAAAATCATGATAAGCATGGAAAAGGGTCAATAGATAAAGACTTTTCTCCGGTCGTTGGGGGGGGGGGGGGGGGGTGAGTCCAAACCTACAAGGCATAGCTTTAAGGTGAGAGGAAAAGATTTAGAAGGGACCAAAGGGACAGCTGTTTCCTGCAGAGGTTGGTATATATATATGATATAAACTGCCAGAAGAAATGGTGGAGGCTGACAGAAATATATTTAGCAGGCATCTGGATGTGTATATAAATAGCAGGATTTTAGAGGGTTATTGGCAAAGTTCTGGCAAATGGGATAAAAAAACGTCTCGGAGGAGTTGGACCAAAGGGTCAGTTTCCATGCTGTACATCTCGATGACTCCATGTGTTGAAATGAGTCCACATTATAGAAGAGGCGGTGTTGGAAGTTTTAAGACATAGAGGTAGATAAATCCTCAGGATCTGATCAAGTGTATCTCAGAACATTGTGGGAAGCTGGGGAAGAAATTGTAGGGGCCTGAGCAGTGATATTTGTGGCATTCTGGGCAGTGATGGAGGTTTTCTGAGATTATAAAGGGATCTTGATGAAATGCGTGAATGGCTGAAAAACTGCAGACGGAGTTCAATTCGGGTAAATGCGAGGTAATGCATTTAGGTTACAACAAACAAGGGTCGAGCTTTCACAATTAATGGTAGGGTCTTCAGTATTGTTGTACGCCTTGGGGTTCAGGTACGTAGTTCTTTGAAGTTTGCCACAAGGAGAGACAGGATGGTTATAAATGGTACTTGCCTTCATTGCTCAGTCATTCGAGTTTAGGAGTTTGGGGAGTCGTGTGTAGATTGTCCAGGACATTGGTAAGGCCTGTTCTGGAATACTCTGCCCAGTTATAGGAAGGATATTAAGCTGGAGAGGGTTCAGATCACATTTACCAGGATTGTGATGGGTATAGAAGGTTTCAGTTATAAAGGAAGGTTGTATAGTCTGGGACATTTTTGACTTGAGCCTGGAGATTGAGAGGTGAGCGTATAGAAGTCTATAAAATAATGAGGGGTATAGATAGAGTTAACGTGACTTGTCTTTTCCCAACAGCAGGTAATTTTAGAACTAGGGGCTACATTTCTTAAGGTTAGAAGGGAGAGATTTAAAATCAGAAAACATAAGGAGCAAACTGTTAGAGTGTGTTTTGTGTGTGGAATGAAATTCCCAAGGAAAGGGTGACTGTGTGTACAATTACAATGCTTTAAATATTAATACAGGAATAGGAAAAGTTTGAAGGGATGTGATCCAGGAAGAGGCAGGAGGGACGAGGTTAGTTTAAGATTATGGTCGGTATCAACCGAACAGTCAGTTTCTGTGCTGTATGACTGTCTGACTATGAAAATAATTTTGTGCCCTATTTAAGAAAGACTGCAAGGGGAAGCCAAGGAACTGCAGACTGAGGAGACAGAAATCAAGGATGGGTAAGGTGTTGGAGATGATTCTGAGAGTACGAGTTACATGCATTTGGAAAGACAGGACTGATTGCAGACAGTTAGAGTGGCTTTCTGCGCAGGAAAACATGTCTCACAAACTTGCCTGAGTTTGTTGAAGATGTGACCAAGAAAATAGATGGAAGCAGAGCAATAGACATTGTTTCTGGGTTCAGCAAGGCCTTTGACAGGGTTGAGCAGGCTTCATGGGTTAGTATGATTCGGTCACATGCGTTCAGGGAGAGCGACCCAACTGGAGACACAATGGGTTTGATAGGAGGAGGTAGAGGGTTGATATTCAGACTGGAGGCCTTAGACCAGCAGTGTGCTGGAGGCCTTAGACCAGCAGTGACCAGCAGGATTGGTGCTGGGGCCACTGTTGTGCATCATTTATATAGAGGATCTGGGTATAAATATAGGAGTCACTGTTTGTATGTTTGCGGACACCAAAATTAGTGGACGACCGGGCAGGGAATATAGTTATTGAAGGGGATGTTAATCAACTGGGCCAGTGGGACAAGGAATGAAAGATGGAATTTAATTCATGTGTTGGATTTAGTTAAGACAAACCAGGGAGGACTAACACAGGTAATGGTCAGGCCCTGGACAGTGTTGTCGAACAGAGAGAGACCAAGGGGTGCAGTTACACTGTTTTGGAATGGAATTACAGGGGGACAGGGTGGGGAAAGCAGCATTTGCCACACTTGTGTTCATCGGTCAGAGCACTGAGTACATGAGTTGGAGATATTTGTAACATTGTCGTCAATATTTTTCCTGGGCAAAGGAGGCCACGGGGTGGCCTTATAAAGGTTTATGAAAGCATGTAGAGCCTCAGTAAGGTGAAAAGCCAAGGGTAGGTGAGTCCAAAGCTAGAGGAATAAACGTGAGGTGAGAGATCAAGGATTTAAAGACGGAGCTGAGGGGCAACATTTTCCACAGAGGATGGTGCATAGATGGAATGGACTGCCAGAGGAAATGGTAAAAACAAGTACAATTACAACATGGAAAAGATAATTGGGCAGGTACATGGAGAGGAGAAGATTGGAAGGGGTATGGGCCAAACACAGGCAAATGCAACTCATTCCGTTTAGGAAACCTCGGCCGAAGAGTCATGCCGCACAGAAACAGACCCGATGACTCCAGTTATTGGAGGAGGAGACTATCGAGACAAGGCATGTTGGAGAGACTGAAGCAAGTTACAGTGATACGGATGGTCATCTGGACTGGAGGTTTCAAATATATGAAATAATTGGTGAGAGGGAGGAGAAGACAGAGATAGGAACTGTTATAGGAGTTAGAATGATTGAAGACACTGGTCCACAAGATGACCCATAGATACAATGTTGGAGAGGGAATAGGGAACAGAAAGATCCCAGGCAGCATTACCACTTTCTCATGTGAGGCCTGCATTCCCTTGTGTTGTCCTAGTGCTCACCAAGACAGCATACGTCTGGATTGAAAACTGGGAACTCCCGATGCTGTCTCAGTGCAACAAAACTTAAAGTAGGCGTGGTGATTGAGCCTGGGTTGTGCCTGTACTGTGCTCCCCCTCCATCACTATGTCTATGTCATGTCTTGTTAGCTGATGTTTGGAGCGCTCTCATTGCTCTCTGCTCTGTGCATTTGAGTGATCTTACCTGGCAGCAGGATTTATTAAAGGCTCCCAACCTCCCTGACCTTCATCTCTCTGACTGACCGATCATCTTCCCAACCAGCAGTTGGCAAGCCTATTGAGTCAGGAACTCCCTGGGTACCTATAGTAGACACATAAATAAGCAGAATGGAAAATTAGACTGATGCTGTGAGGGTTACACATGTAGAATGGCAGTGAGCCCACAGAGATCTGGAAAATTCCAGTCACCATTCCTCGCCTGTGCTGCCTCATCTCTCTGGAGCGGAGAATTCTGTTGGCTCAGGATCTGGAGTAGCTGCAAGAGTGAGAGACACTGACAGAGGCAGCAATTAGACGCATATAGTGAGGGATCACACATGGAGAAATACTGGCTGATATCATCAAAGTTCAGGATCAAATAATTGTGTGGGAAGAAAGGGTTTTGATTCATGTTGCACTGTGATATACAACCTGTAAGCAGGCGAAGTTATACCGAGTGGCATTATTGTGTGACAATTTATGCAGAAACTCAGCAAGTGTTCTCTGGACATAGGTTCATATCCCACCATTGCAAATGATTGAATGTGAAGTAAATGCTTCAAAAATGATGTAATTAAAAACCTGTAAGTGAGTACTAAACAATTGCTGATGTTAAGAAAAATCCATCGGGTGCATTCCTGTCTTTAGTGAAGTAATCTAAGGTGGGACTGGGATATCACAGGTATTACAGAAACAACAGCTGAGGGAGGGACAGGACAGGCAGCTCAATGTTCCAGGGGACAGATGCTGCAGGAAGGACAGAAGGGGAGCTGAGAGAGGAGGAGAGCTGCTGGTTCTGATTGGGTGAAACATCCCAGCAGGACTGAGAGAGGATATTCCTGCAGGATCGCCCAGTGAAGCTGTGTTCGTGGAATTAATCAATAACAATGGGGCTTCCCTTTCCTCTGATTGTTCTACAGACCTCGATAACCCCGCCCTCCTGCACCTTGACCTTCTCAAGATGGCGGCCCTAAGGCCCGTTCTCCCTCTTCCCTCAAACAAATGGCGGCCGTGACCCTTGCTCCCCTTCCCTGATCAGAGACCGCCACCTCCTTACCTGGGCTTGGAGGGTCTTTTCCGAGTTTTTTTTTAACCTTTACCCGGGACTTGTGAATTCTCTCCGCTCCTTTCTCCCGTCAAAGCTCCCACGTGCCGCTCTCTGAAGCCGATCGCAGCCGCTGCCAGAGAAAACAGCTCCATGTCTCTCTCTGTGTCCTGACCAATGTGACACTGCGCATGCTCTGCATAGAAACCAAATTGCGCGTGCGTCTGAGGTTATCATTGAGTTCATAGAGAATATTCATAACTGCAAAGCCTGATGGGTAGAATATTGTTCATTAACAATTGCTTTGTCGAGTTATAATCATAGAGATGTCTAACATGTAAATTGTCTGGTCCAAATGAACCATAACGGCCAGGTATGTAAATCACCAACTGTTCTGCGGGTTTGAAAAGAAGTTTCTTACTCGAGTCGTGTAAATCGATTGGAAATATGTACATTATCAGATTTACATTTCAACTACAGTATTTTTTATAATCTCACATTGATTTATGAGAGACGTTTAATTCTCCACTATGTCGTGAGAATGATCAATCCTGCAAAATAGTTTGCTCTCTGACCAATCTTGAAGTGATCACTCTCCGAGAATGCTTTGGCCCCTCTCCTCATTCACCTGGTTAAAGGACCGGCCGCTACTCGGTCCTCCTGTTCCGCCCCTTCCTCCCAATTGCAGAGTTGATTCAGGTGTGACTTAGCAGGCAAGGGACAAAGGAAGTTCGAGTCGATGTTTTGTGTCGCGGTGAAAATATCCCGAATCTTGGACGAGAGGCTTGGGTTCAATTCACTGCTTGTGCAGATGTGTGTAATAATAACTTTAGCAGGTTCATTAGGAAAACTAAGGGAAGTCAGGAACAGTGAAAACAAGAGAAAATGCATTCAATGTGATGGGGCTTTCAATGCTCAGATGATTTGACTCTTTACCAAGCGTTTCAGAGTCCCAGTACAGACTATTGCACTGCTCTTCGTGCGCAGCCAGATACCACGATTGTAGGGCAAAGTGGTGGGATATAGAGGTGCTTTTCTGGAAGGCGCTTGGTTTTCGTGGTGAAAACAGTTGAGAAGGAGTCGGGTTTTGTATGGAGCTACCTGTCCCCCTCCTGTTGCAGCCTCTTATTATTGCCCTGACTCTACCTCGTACATGGAGAAAGTGAGGACTGCAGATGCTGGAGATCAGAGCTGAAAAATGTGTTGCTGGAAAAGCTTAGCAGGTCAGGCAGCATTCTGTACCTCGTACATGTTTGGTAGAGATCAGTGACATTTCGTAAGCCCACAATACAAGATCCATCACTCTGTTTAAGTCAGTAAAAATCACTTGTAGCACAATAGTCAGAGAACAATACAGCGCAGAACAGGCTCTTCAGTCCTTGATGTTGCGCCAACCTATGAACTATTCTCAGCTCATCCCCCTACACTATCCTGAAATCACCCATGTTCTTATCTAAAGGATTGTTTAAATCTCGCTATAGTGGCTGAGTTAACGACATTAGTAGGTAGTGGATTCTATGACCGAACCACTCTGAGTAAAGAACCTGCCTCTGACATCTGTCTTAAATCTATCGCCCCTCAATTTGTAGATATGCCCCCTTATACACACTAATGTCTTTATCCTAGGAAAAAGACTTTCACTGTCTACCCTATTGTCAGACTCTGGCTCAATCTACTAACTTACTTTCTTCTATGTGTGAGCCAAGTCCTGCGTGTTCTTTAAAATGAAGCAATAGGAGAAGGTATTCGGTGTCACACTTTTTGAGTTTATTTTACAGTAAGTGGATAAAGCATACAGAGCTCTGGGTCTCGACCTTTCCGTCCCTGACAAACTATACTGTGTGTCAGTTCAGAAAAATACCACACCCTTGTCCCTGACCCAGTCTTTTTATATAGTAAAAAATATCATGCAGTCACTGAGGTGGGATTATCTTCTGATTGGTTGTTAGTCTGACTCCATTCTCCGCCTCCTTCCATTCCCGGATGTTCGACCCCACGTGACCTTGTTTTGCGTGCGAAACGGAGTACCATGTGAACCCATTTTGCCCGCGATATGGAGGACCACGTGACCTCCCTGCACGCCTCCGGCGAGTGAAACAGTGCATCACGTGACCTTGTTTTGGAACGGTGCGATGCACCACGTGACCTTATCCTGCACGCGCATGTAACGGAGCGTCCTCAAAGGCCTCCGAATGCCGTGTATACTTACAGTGGCAGCCAGCCATATACTTATAAGTAAGCCATATATTTACACTATCTAAGCCTCTGATCATCTTTTTTGTCTCTATCAAATCCTCTCTTCGCCATCTTCTTGCCAATGAGAACACGTTCAATTCTCTCAACCTTTCCTCCAGACCACACGACATCCTGGTAAATATCCTCTGTGCCTTTTCCAATGCTTCCACATCCTTCCAGAAATATGGGCACCAGAACTGCACACAATATTCCAAATATGGCCACACCAGTGTTTTGGATAGTTTCAGCATGATATTGCGGCTCCAGAACTCAATCCATCTATGAATGAAATCTAACACACTGTATGCCGCCTTAACAGTACTGTACACCTGGGTGGCAACTTTCAGGCATCTATGTATATGGCCTCCAACATCCTTATGCACATCTACACTACCAAGAATCTTTCCATTGACCCAGTACTCTGCCATCCTGTTATTCTTCACAAAGTGCATCACATCACATTTAGCTGCATTGAACTCCATTTGCCACATTCAGCCCAATTCTACAGTTTATCCAAGTCCCCCTGCAACCTGTAACATTCTTCCACACTGTCCACTACTCCACTGACTTTGCTGCCATCTGCAAATTTACTAATCCATCCACCTATGCCTGCGTCTAACACCTTTATAAAAATGACAAACAGCAGTGATCTCAAAACAGATCCTTGTGGCACACCACTAATAACCGCACTGGAGACTGATTATTTTCCATCATCCACCACTCGCTGCCTTCTTTCAGAAAGCCAGTTTCTAATCCAAACTGCTAAATCACACTCAATTCCATGTCGCTGCATTTTCTCTAACAGCCTACCATGTGGAACCTTATCAAAGGCATTACTGAAGTCCACGTATACCGCGTCAACTGCCCTATCCTCATCTATATGCTTGGTCACCATCTCAGAAAACTCAATGAGATTTGTGAGACACGACCTGCCCTTGACGAAACCATATTGACGATCTGAAATCATATTGTTGTTTTTTCCAGATGATTACAAATAGTGTCTCTTATAATCCTTTCCAAAACCTTTCCTACAACAGAAGTAAGGGTCACTGGTATATAATTTCCTGGGTCATCTCTACTGCCCTTCTTGATCAAGGGCATAACATTTGCAATCATCCAGTCCTCTGGTACTGAACTTGGAGGCAATGACAGCTCAATATCAAAGCCGAAGTATTTGCTATCTTCTCCCTAGCTTCCCAGACAATCTACAGATAAATCCCATCCAGCCCAGGGGACTTGTCTACTTTCAATCCTTCTAGAATTGATAACACCTGTTCGTAACTAACCTCTATCCTTTCTAGTCCAACGTCTTCTACCTCATTATTATCTACAATATTCTAATTTTCCTGAGTGAAAACCAATGATAAATATTCGTTTAGCACCTCTCCGATTTCCACAGTGTCCACACTCAACTTCCCACTTCTGTGTTTGATTGGCCCGATTCCTACCCTATCCTTTATTCCTCAATACCTATAGAAAGCTTTAGGGTTCTCCTTTATTCTATTCACTAAAGACTGCTCGTGTCCTCCCTTTGTTCTTCTTAACTCTCTTTAAATCCTTCCTAGCTAATCTGTAAGTCTCCATCGCCTCATCTGTACCATTTGCCTCATCAAAACATAAGCCTCCTACTTCTTCTTAACAAGAGATGCAATTTCTGTGCTAAATCACGGATTCCCTTACCTTATCACTTCCTCCCTGCCTGACAGGGACATACCTATCAAGGCCACACAATATCTGTTCCTTAAACCAGCTCCACATTTCCATTGTCTGCATCCACTGCATTTCGGTACTCCATCCTATGCATCTTAATTCTTGCTGAATCACATTATACTTGCCACTGCCCCATCGATAAGTTTTCACCTTGACACATACCTATCCCTTTTCATTGCCAAACTAAACATAACTGAATGATGAGTATAGTGTGATATTGATCAGATGGGCCAATGGGCTGAGGGCAGGCAGACAGGATTTAATATCGATAGATTCGGTTAGGATATCTGGTTGGCATCGACAGGTTGGACCGAAGAAGTGATTGATGTCAGCGGCGGACCAATGGAAAGGCAGGGGAGGAGCTTGAGGACCTGGCGGGTCAGTTGGCCCTCCGGCCAATCAGTGAATGAGGGCGGGACTAGACTATACCACGTGATCATCCTCGCTGTGAGCGCGGATGTTCGGAATGTCTGCGCGGAGAGCTGTCGGTAAGGAAAGAAATAAACAGCAGGAAGCGGGAGGGAAATGGTGTTGGTATGGGCTGAGAGGTTTTACAATCATTTGGTACACATCGGAAGATACAAATTTGAAACGTACAGTTCTGTTTTTGCAGCAAACGGGAAGATGCCTCGTTGAGTAATCGGCCCGAGTGAGCGCCGCCATCTTTATTCGGGGCAATGATTCACTGGACACGTGCGCGGCCGCCAGCTTTGTAGGGGGCAAAGTTCAGAGGGATGTGTGTGCAGCCTTCCCTGGTAAAAAGAGACATAGGGCAGGATTTACACAGAGCACATTCAAACCCAGAGAAATGGATCTTTTTTCTGGATTTGTTTCGTCGTTCATTTAAATGATTTGGATGTGAGTAGAGGCCGTATAGTTAGTAAGTTTGCAGGTGACACCAAAATTGGAGGTATTGTGGACAATGAAGGAGGTTATCTCAGAGTACAGTGGGATATTGATCAGATGGGCCAATGGGCTGAGAAGTGGCAGATAGGATTTAATTTAGATAGATTAAGCTAGGATATCTGGTTGGCATATCTGGTTTCGACCGAAAAAGCCTGTTTTTGTGCTAGACATCCTTGACTGTGGGATCATAAAAGTGAACTCTGCTCTGGTTCACCTCTGGGTTCTCTGATGTCCACTTGTTCATTATCTAGCTTCCTCAGTCTCTCATGGGTGTATTTTTGCTCTATATAGTATTTTACAATTACTTTCACAGCTGTTTTGTAAATGAATTGAAAAATGTAGAGCTGGAAAAACACAGCAGGCCAGGCAGCATCCGAGGAGCAGGAGAATCGACGTTTCGGGCATAAGCCCTTCTTCAGGAATGTAAATGAATTGTCCACTGCTGCCCGGCTCCTGACCATATGCTGTTCCATTATCAGGTTATTTTTTTCCACAATATCTTTGACAGTCAAGAATTCTTTTTTCCAATAAGCGAGTGCATTTTCCTTCAATTTCTGACAGTCAAATTCTGCACCATTTTCATTCCCTGTAATTCATATTGCACTTCCTGAAACATCAACTGTGTATTTCTCCTTCCACAGAAACCAGTGATCAATGCCAAAGCCTTGTTGCCTGTGGAGAGGGTGATGTTTGACTTCCTTGTACTGCTGCAGTTTGTATGGTGAAGGTGCTCCCACAATGTGGTTGGGTAAGAGACATTACAGAATATTCACTCAGCGATATTGAAGAGTAGAAGATATCTGTACAAATCATCATGGTTTTAATTTCACAAAAATATTATTGAGAAGTTTTGACATAAGGCTACAGATGGAGAATATTGTGTCCAGTGACCAAAACCATTGCCAAATAAGCAGTTTTTCAAGAATGCCTTAAAGGAAGAAAGTAGATCTTGGAGAGTTAGAGTGGGGATTCCAGACCATGTTCCCTTGGAGTCTATAGTAACAGTCACACAGGTGAACTCAAAAATAAACGCATCATTGAGAGTCTGAACTAAAATGAGTTATTGAGATATGAATGGGTGTGTGGTACAGGGAGATAGGAATGATTACAGCCAGGAATTAATTCAAAGGTACGAAAGTAAATTGTTGTTGCTTACAAATGGGCGTCTTTTGATTGATCAGCAAGTTTTGGTACAAGTGAGCACTTCGGCAGTAGAGTTTTCAATATTCTTGAGATTATCGGGAGGGTGAATGTGGGATGCTGGCCAGGAGTGGGTTTAGACAATGAAGTCTAGAGTTAACAAAAGGAATGAATGAGAGTTTCAGCAAATGAGCTGAGACTGTGGTGAGGTCAGGTGATATCACTGAAGTCGAAATGGTGGTCTTGGAGTGGGTCTGGCCTGTCATCCTCACCTCATTCAGCTGTTTGTCAGTTTGTGAATCAAGTCTGTAACAAGCTCAGGAACTGAGTGGCCCTGGCAGAACCCAAACTGGGCATCACTGAGCAGGTTATTGCTGAGCAGTTGCTTGACAGCACTGTTGATGACACCTTCCATCACCTCACTGCTGAGTGAGTGTGGACTGATGGAGGGGAATTGGCTGAGTTGGATCTGCCCTGTGTTGTTGTGTTGGAACATCCCTGAGCAATGTTCCACAAAGTCGGTAGGTGCCAGTGCTGAAACAGTACTTGCTTTGTTGGCAGCAGGTTCTGGAGCACAGCCAACAGTATTATTGCCAGAATATTGGCAGGGCCCATACCTTTACACTGCTTATCCATTTCTTGATCTGATTGGAAATGAGTTTTCAGCCAAGTCGATTCATATCTGTGATGTGAGGGACCAATGGAGAAGGCTCATCCACTTGACACTGCTGGCTGAAAATCGCTGCTAATGCTGTCCTCTTATCTATTGCATGAATGTGTGAGACCCCTCCATCAGTAAGGGTGGGGATGTCTGTGATGCTTCCTCCAGTGTGTTGTTTAATTGTCTATCACTATTCTTGACTAGGTGTGGCAGAACTGCAGAACTCCGATCTAATCTGTTGGTTATGGGATCACCTAGTTCTATTTGGTGTTGCTTGTGCTGTTTGGCATGCAGGTTTGGTTGCTGCACCAGGTTGGCACCTCATTTTTAGGTATGCCTTGTAGTGTTCCTTACATGCCCTCCTGCATTCACCATTGAACCAGGGTTGATTACCCTGGCTTGATGTTAATGGTTAAGTGGGAGATATCAGGCCATGAGCTTTCAGATTGGGCTGGAGTACAGTTCTGCTGTTGTTGGCCCACAGTGAGGCAGAAGTTGCAGGGTCAAGAGGGCTGATTGTGTGGTTGTATTTGCTAGTGCATTGGTAGATGTAATGTGGACCATCCAGTTTTATTCCTTTGTTGAGACTGTGCAGTGATTAATACAATGAGTGATTTGGTGGGCCACTGTCGGGTTTCTTTCCCTCAAGGACATTGTCAATGGCAGAAAAACATCCACAATGGTTCCATGGCAAAAAGTAGATTCTTCATTCCAGTTATTTTTTTCTTGACTTCAGAGCCACCCTCTACCGATTTGGGATTCAAACCTGAACTTCAGTTGTATATTTTAATATTCTTGATAAATGATAAATACGACAGGTTTGTTCACTTATTTTTAGAATCACTATCACAGGTTTTGTTTATTGTTTTGGAAATAAAAACACTGTCCATTATCCTGTCTCCTCCATCCTCCCCTCCAACAACAAGAGTGAGGAGCACATGGAGTTTCTCTGTCCATAACATTGAGACAGTCCGACCAGCTGCCTCTGCTTCTTTCCTCCTTCTCCACTAGCCCACCGAGGCAAACTGCCTCACAAGGGTGCTCCTCATTTTAGTCCTAAACTTGCATTTCCTAGAGTCTCTTGTCAAGCCTTATTAGAGGTCATCTCGACATTTACCCTCCTGTAGCTAAATCACGGACATTCCAAATCTCTGTCTCATCCTCCTGCTTGTCACCACCCTCCCTCCCTCCACACCCCCCCCCCCCCAACCTTGTAATTCACAGATATTGTTCCATGATCTGTCTGTCTTTTCTGGTTATGTCCTTCTCTCCCATTCTGCTAAGACCTAATATTTGACCTCACCATCTTTGGAAATTCCTGCTCCATCTCCACTCTCCCTTTCCTTTCTGAATTCATTGTATTTGGTGTCCCTCCAGGATCTATCCTTGGTCCGTCCTCTTTCTCACCTACATACTGCCAGGAGGTAACATCGCCCAAAAGCACCGTGTTAGGTTTCACATGTACACTGACAATGCCCAGCTCTCCCTCCCCATCATCCCTCTCCATTACTCCACTATTACTCAGTTATCAAACTGCTTACCACGCTTTGATTAGCTGCAATTCACTCCAATGAAACACTGTAATTGTTAAACCCATTGCCTTCAGTTGCTATTCCAAATTCATTTCCCTTACTGCTGTGTCCCTCCCTCTCACTGGGAAGTGTCTGAGGCAGAACTACATTCTTCACAATATTGCTCTCATATCTGACCCCAAGGTGACCTTCTGATCAGACATCTACACAATCACAAACACCACGAATTCCAATCTCCTAAAACGTTGCTTGTCTCCTTCTCACCCCAGCTCCATTGCTCCTGAAACCCTAACCTGTGTCGATGTTGCCTTTAACTTGACAAATCTGAAACAGAATCCTTGATTCCTCGACTGACCCAGATTCTGGTTCAAGACTCACCCGTGATGGGACACATCCTCTCCATATTTACCCTGTCAAACCTCGATAGAATCCTGTATGTTTCAAAGAGATCACCTCTCATTCTTCCAAAGTCCAGTGAGTAGATTCCCAACTTATTCAGCCTTTGCTTACAGGATAATCCTTTCAAAACAGGGATCATCCCAATGGATCTTCTCTGAAATGCCTCCAATAACCTGCTCTATTTCATTAACTAAAGCGACCAAATCTGTTCACGTTACTCCAGATGTGGTCGCACTCGCCATTTTTTTAGTTGCCCTAAGGTATATACTCCAAACCCTTGTATTGCAAACTCTTTGAAATAAGGGACAACATTCCATTCCCCTTCCTGATTCCATGTTGTAACTGTGTGCTAGCTTTCTGTGTTTCCTGCTCAATTTCCCCCAGTCTCTTTGTGGTGCAGCTTTCTACAGTTTATCCCAAGTTATACTCTATTTGACAACTTGTTGCCCACGTTTCCTGTGAATATCTCTCTGTAAACTGTTTATAATCCTTTTGGAACTTTCCTGTTATGCCTTTTCTAGGAGATTTCCCCCCTCATTATTCGAAACATGTCCTGTGAGCACTGGGCAGAGGGAAGCATGCACAGTTGCTATTTTTCAGGGATACTCTGTTTCATGACTGGGAGGAGCTTGCTGCCCATTGGTCAGAATGGAGACACCTTGCCCATTAAGCTGCATGAGCCTTTCACACCCCATGTCTTATTGAGGAGGCACAGCAGCAGAATGGAAGGAAAGAAAAGGAAGCAAATCCTGCTCTCCATATCTCACTGAATCTTGGGATATTCTGTCCCATGTTCAGTCACATGAAGTCCCAAGGTGGAAACTCATAGAAACCCACACAGATTTGCCCTTGAAGTGCCTGCTGACCTCCACCAGGGGTAATGTGTACAGTCATCCTGGGCCAGGAAGAGGGGGTTGTATGAGTTTCAAACTTGAACTGACAGTGACGGATTTTATAATCTTGTATTACAGGCAGATATTCAGATGGTAATCTCAGTCATTGTAACACCAAACTCTGACAGAATTACTCAATACATCACGCCTTGGATATTCGTATTGTGTGAGAGTATTGTGTTCCGGATCAATACCATTTGCTGAATAAAAGTTCTCCTTTGAATCAAATCATCCTCTCAATATATCTTCCCAAATCTTCAACATGTGTCCTGTAATCCTTGTATGATGAGCTGACGGGTGTAAGGTTTATTATTACAACGTGTAACTTTTGTAAACCGCTTTGTCACAGCTCCCCAAATTTCCTTTGCTACAAGGAGAACTCCTCAGTTTCCCCAAACCCCTGATTCCCCAATGTCTGTTTGCTCTCTGTAAGGCACACATCAGGATTGTGTTGGAACATTCTCCACTTGCCTGCATCAGTGCACCCCCCCCCCCAACAATATTAAAGAAAGTGAACATCCTCCAGGATAAAGCACCGTACCTGAGTGGTTTCCCATCCACCACCTTCAGCATTCCCTCTCCCGACCCTCGAGGCAGAGTGGCATCACTGTGTAAAAGATCAAGTCAGCATTGTCCTCCTAGACCATAGGACTGCTCGCTCATTAGAGAGAGATATCTGGTATTGGTTAACCTGAATATTACCACAGCACAGGCAAGGGGAGAGGTTGAAAAGGAGAGTCCATTAATTGTGGCTGGTTTTTCTTGATATGTATTAGCAACACACATGTCACGTGAACAATTAATGTTAAAAAAGCCCCACAAATTCTCCAACTAAAATCCCCCATTCCTTGAACCATCCTGGTAAATCTCCAGTGCCCCCTCTCAGGGATCCTGCCATCCTTCACAATGTGTGGGCGATCTGTGGTTCACGCAGACCCAGCTGCTCTGAACCTTGTGGGTGATGGCATAGAGCAACAGTTGCACTAAACCTCACTGTCTGGAAGAAATCTCGATGGCATTTAAAATCTATTTAGGTCTATGTGCACTGTGCTGGAAAATGGGATTAAAATAGATAGCTGGGAGATTTCTTTACAGCATAAACCCGATGGACCACAAAACCGTTTTCTGTCCTGTAGACCACAGATGCGTAATATAGGAATATGACAAGCCACAATAGAAACCAGGTCAGAGAAGGTGATATTAGAATAGATGATACGCGATTGATTAATGTTTTTTGGAGGAAAATGTGACAGAGGTTAAGCGGGACATTGTGGAGCTCTGGGTGCAGGAATCTGAAATAGAAATGGGTTATCCTGAAGGCTGGAATTAAAGAAAGGCACATCACAGAGATTTGTGAGGGGGGACAAGATTAAAGATAGTGTGTTGAGACTGGAGGAGATTAGAGATTGGAGGATGTTGCAGAGATTGAGATGTTTTTGATGCAGAGATAGTGATAGTTCTGAGGCTAGAGAGGAATTATAGAGATAAGGATGAGTTGTTCCCTTTCCCAACCCGACCTCTTCACTGATAATGATTGTTTCTCTGTCCTCATCTGCCATTGCCTCCATAGACCTTCATCAATGAGAGTACACAGACAGTATGTTCCTGTTAAGGCCAAGGCTGGGAGGCGTCGAGAATGCTGCATGACCTGAGAAATTGAGGCTCTGGTCAAGAAAATGAAGGAAGGATATGGCAGGTACAGACCACTGTGTTTGTGTGAATCCCTAGAGGACGATAAGGGCAGTAGGAGTATACTCGTGGAAAACCAGGAGGCAAAAAAGGGGACATGAGATAGCTTTGGGAAATAGGTTTAAGGAGAATCCAAAGAGATTCTACAAATACACTAAAGACAAAAGAATAACTAGGCAGAGAATAGCGACCCTCAAAGATCAACAAGACTGTCTATGGAACAGCAGGAGGTGGGAGAGATTCTGTAAGTATTTCATGTCAGTTTTTACTGAAAGGGGATATGAAAGTTAGAGAAGTTGGAGAAATAAATAGTGATAACTTGGCAAGTGTACATATTACAGAGGAGGAGGTACTGGATGTCTTAAAATGCATAAAGATGGATAAATCCCTGGAATCTGATCAGGTGTATCCCAGAACTTTGTGGGTAAATAGGGAAGCTTTTGCTGGGTCCCTCGCTGCGATATTTGTATCATCGATTGCCACAGGTGAGGTGCTGGAGGATGGGCGCCATTATTTGAGAAAGGTGGTAAGGAAAAGCCAGGGAACTATAGACCGGTGAGCCTGAAGTCAGTGGCAGAGAAGTTGTTGGAAAGGATTCTCAGGGACAGGATTTACATGCCACTGGAAAAGCAAGAGATGATTAGAGAGAGTCAGCATGGCTTTGTACATTGAAATCATTAACTTGGACTTGAGAAAGACACCAGGTTTCACATAACACACTGGTTAGCAGGTTCAATACCATAGAATTCTGGCGGAACTAGCTGTTTGGATACGGAATTGGCTGGAAGGTCAAAGAGTCATAGATGGACAGCACAGAAACAGAGACCTGTCGGTCCAACCAGTACATGCTGATCAGATATCCCAATGCAATCTCTCCCACCTGTCAGCACCCGGCCCATATCCTTCCTATTCATATACACATGAAGATGCCTTTTAAATGTTGCAATCGTAATGGCCTCCACCACTTCCTCTGGCAGCTCATTCCATACACGTACCACCCTCTGTGTGAAAACGTTGCCTCTCAAGTCTCTTTAAAGTCTTTCCCCTCGTACCATAAACCTATGCCCTCTAGTGCTGGGATCCCCCACGCCAGGGAAAAGACTTTGTCTATTTATCCTATCCATGCACCTCAAGTTTTTATATACATAGATAACCTCTCAGCCTCCGACGCTGCAGGGAAAACAGCCCCAATCTATTCAACCTCTATTCAACCCCCAGCCTAGTTCAAATCCTCCAACCTTGGCAACATTCTTGTAAATCTTTTCTGAACCCTTTCAAGTTTCACAACATTCTTCCAATAGGAGAATGACCAGATTTGTACGCAACGTTCCAAAAGTGGCCAAACCAATGTCCTGTTCAGCTGCAACATGATCTCATAACTCCTGTACTCAATACTTTGTCCGATAAAGGCAAGCATACCAAATGCTGCCTTCACTAACCTATCTACCTGCACTCCAAGGTCTCTTTGTTCAGTAAAACTCCTCAGGACCTTACCATTAAGCATATACGTCTTGCTAAGATTTGCTTTCCCAAAATGCCACTCCTCAGCCATTTACCCATCTGATCAAGATCCATTGTACTCTGAGGTAATGTTTTTCACTGTCCACTACACCTCCAGTTTTGGTGTCATCTCACTAACTATACCTCCTATGTTCACATCTAAGTCATTGATGAAAATGACGAAAGGTAGTGGATCCAGCAGTGATCCTTGTAACACTCCACTAGTCACAGGCCTCCAGTCGGAAGAGCCAGTTCTGTATCCAAATGGCTAGTTCTCCCTGTATGCCATGAGCTCTAACCTTGCTGAGCAGTCAGTGTCATAGTGGAGGGTGCTTTTTGGACTGGAAGCCTGTGATGAGCAATATGCTGTCAGGCTGGGTACTGAGTCCACTGCTTTTTGCAATTTATATAAATGATTTCTATGTGAATATAGGAGCTATGGTTAGTAGGTTTACAATAGACACCAAAATTGGAGGTGCAATGGATCGCAAATTTACCCGAGAGTACAATGAGACTCCGATCAAATGGGCTGAGGAGTGGCAGATGCAGTTTAATTTAGATAAATGTGAGATTCTGCATTTTGGAAAAGCAAATCAGGGCAGGACTTCTACACTTAATGGGAAGGTCCTGGGGAGTGTTGCTGAACAAAGAGATCTTGGAGTGCAGGTTCATAGTTCCTTGAAAGTGGAATCATAGATATGCAGGGTAGTGAAGAAAGTGTTTGGTGTACTTGCCTTTATTGGTCTGAGCATTGAGTACAGGTGTTGTGATGTCATTTTGCGGCTGTACAGGACATTCATTCAGCCACTTCTGGAATTCTGCTTTCAGTCCTGGTCTCCCGCTATTGGAATGATATTGTGAAACTTGAAAGGATTCAGTAAAGATGCAAAGATGTTGCCAGGGTTGAGGGATTGAGCTATAGGGAGAGGCTGAATAGACTGAGGCTATTTTCACTGGAGAATCGGATGCTGAGAGGTGACCATAGAGGTTGATAAAATCGTGAGGGGCATGGATAGGCTAAACAGCCAGGGTCGTATTCCTGTTTAGGTGAGTCCAAAACTAGAAAGCACAGGCATGAGGGAAAAGATTGAAAAGGGATATTAGGGGCAAAGTTTCAAGCTGAACGTAGGATGTGTATGGAATGAGCTGCCAGAAAAAGTGTGGAGGCTGGTACAGTTACAACATTTAAAAGGCATCTCATTGGATATGTGATTGGGAAAGGTGAAGAAGGCTATGGGCCAAGTGCTGGATTATGGAACGAGATTAATTTAGGATATCTGGTCGGCATGGACAAGTTGGACTGAAGGGTCTGTTTCTGTGCTGTACATCTCTATGGCACTAATAAATTAAAATTAAGACAGATTTCTCTTTTATGGTGAGTTAGCAGAAGGTCAGATAATTCTCCTTGGAGCTGAGAAGGTTAAACAGTGCTTTCGAACAGGAGTTGATTTGTTTCCAGGGTATTTCATTTACAGAGAGACAGAGTGAGAAATTTTTAACGTCACAATTTTTAGTAACTATTTTCAGGTAACTGGCAAATAATGCAAAGAAACATGTGAAGATTATTTTACTCAGTTAGTTCTGAGCATCTGGAACAGTTTGACCAACAGCTGGATGCAGATTCAGTAGTTATTGTCAAAACAAATTTGAAATTTAACATTTTTAAGGAAGGATTTGGAGGGCTATGTCCAATTGGGAGGTGAGTTGGGATAGACTGGCACCATCTCCAGAAGGAGAGAGTACAGCCCCAATGGGCTGAATAGCCCCAAACCCTGTGCTCTGTGATACTGACCCATTCACTGTGAATGATGAAGCTCATCACAGGGCAGAGCCGCAGAGATGTACAGCATGAAAATAAACCTTTTGGTTAAACTGGTCCATGCTGACCAGATATCCCAACCTAATCTTGTCCCATTTGCCAACACTTGGCACATATCACTCTACACCCATCCTATTCATATCCCCATCCAGATGCCAAATGGTTTAATTGTACCAACATCCTCCACTTCCTGACAGAAGATTCCATACATGCACCAACCTCAGTGGGGAAAAATATTGCCCCTCAGATCCATTTTAAATTCTTCCCCTCTCATCTTAAACCTATGCCCTCTCATTCTGGACTCCCCGACCCCAGGGAAATGACCTTGTCTATTTATCCGACCCAGGCCCCTCATGATTTTATAAACCTCTATGAGGTCACCCCTCAGCCTTTGATGCACCTGGGAGGATCCCACCACTCATGTCACAATGGGGCCTGGCTGATTGACACAGCTTCAAACCAATAGGAGAGTTGGCATGATCCTCCAGCCAATGGGAGTGAATGAGGGGTGGGTCCAGCAGGCCAACACATGACCATCAGCTTTGCAGGCGCAGTGTCACTGTGAGGGGGGGACTGAATGTGAAGGAGTGGGAGAGACAGCAGATATTGGGAGAGAGATGGAGTTAGTGTGGACTGGGAAGGTTGATAAACACTGTTTCCGTCTGCTAGACCTGAATTAGATACTCCGGGTAAATTAGAACCAAAAGAACTTCGGATGCTGTAAATCACACACAACAACCAGAAGGTACTGGAAAAGCTCAGCAGATCTGGCAGCATCTGTGAAAAGAAATCAGTTCGCATTTTCGATCCAGTGACGCTTCCTCAGGAACTGATGTTACTGAGGAAAAAAAAAGTCTGTTTTTATGCAGAAGGTTGGGGTTAAGGAGTAAATGATAAGTGGGGATAGAGTCCAAAGAGAGAGATAAGAGCAGTTGGACAAAGGAGTGGATAACGATCTGATGCGGGGGGAGGGTGAATAGCTGTTTATGGGGACTGTTAGTGGCTAACCATAGGTAGTGTGTAATGGCAGGCTACGTAATAACAAGGCCTGGTATGTGGGGTAGGGGGCAAAGACACTAGGACGTGGGAGAGTTCAGGACCTAAAATTATTGAATTCGATGTTGAAGCCAGAGGGTTGCAGGGTCCCCGAGTGGGAGATGAGGTGTTGTTCTTCCAGCTTGTGTTAAAGTGTGATGCTGGAAAAGCACAGCAGGTCAGACAGCATCCAAGGAGCAGGAGAATTGACGTATTAGGAATGTCAGCACTTCATCAGAAATGTGGGTGGCGGAATACGGCTGAGAGATAAATAGGGAGGGGTGTTTGGGGTTGGGGAAGCGAGCTAGGGAGGCAATAGGTGGTTGTAGATGGAGGGTCGTGGTGAGAGGGTGGAATAAATAATTGGGAAGGAAGATGGACAGGTGGGACTGTTCAAGAGGCCAGTGCCGAGTTTGAGGCTTGAATCTGAGATAAGTTGGGGGAGGGGAGATGAGGAAACCTTGATGCCGTGTGGCTGAAAGTTCCCAAAGTGGAAGATGAGGTGTTCTTCCTCCAGGTGTCGGGTGGCTCGGATTTGGGGATGGAGGACTTGCATGTTCTTGGCAGCGTGGTGGCGGAGGGAGTGGGGGGAAGCCGAAATGGTCGGCCACAGGGCGGTGGGGTTGGTTGGTGCATGTGTCCCAGAAAAGTTCCCTGAAATATTCCACAATTTGGCGTCCCGAGAGCAAGGGACACACTAGGTGAGGTGTTTGGGTGGGCAGGGAAATCTCTGCTGGATGTAGGAGGATGCAGTGGTGCCTTGGATGGAGTTAAAGGGAAGGTTTGGGCAAAGATTTTCCATCTCTTGCAGTGGCAAGCGAAGGTGCCTGGAGTGGAGGGTGGGTTGGTGGGGACCGTGGATCTAACGTGGAAGTCACAGAAGGTATGGTCTCTGTGGAATGCTGAAAGGGGTGTGGAGGGAAATATATCTCAGGTGGTTGGATCTGATGGTGGAAAGAGCAGAGGATGATGTGTTGTATCTGGGTGGAAGGTGAGGATGGTGGGATTCCATCTTTGTTGCATTTGGAGGGGTGGGGTTCAAGGGCAGTGGTGTGGGAAGTGGAGGAGATACACTGGAGGGCATTGTTGACCACATGTGAGGGGAAATTGCAGTCCTTGAAAGAGGAAGCCATTTGGGTATGTTCTGAAGTGTTCTTCCAGCTTGCATCAAACTTCACTGGAACACTGCAGTAAGCATGAGACAGAGATGTTGGACAGGGAACAGTTTTGTGTGTTAAAGAGCAGGCAACTGGAAGCTCAGGGTCTTTTTTGCAGACACAATGTAGATCATCAGCTGCCATTTCCACCACTGCCACTGAGATGCGAGAAGGATCCTGTCTCCTCCATTAACAGATTTCCACCTTCCCACTCCTTTAACTTTCCAAATGTTCCTGTCTCTCTTTGGGCTCTGTCCCCACTTATTATTTACTCTTTAACCCCTATCTCCTGCAGTCCAAAGATCTGTAGGTTCGGTGAATTGGCCCAGCTAAGGTTCCCGTAGGGTTCAGGGATGTGCATTAGTTCGGGGGAAATGGAGAGTAATAGAATAGGAGAATGGGTCTGGGTGGGATAAACTTCGGAGGGTGGGTGTGGAATTGTTGGGCCAAAGGGCCTGTTTCCTGAAGGGATTCTAATTTTCCCAGCTGTCATCGGTTCTGAGGAAGGGTCACTGGACCCGCGGTAACCCATGGTGTGTGCAGGAGGCGGAAAGGGGAGAGTGGCAGCAGAAACCGGATGAAATGTATCAGTGTAGACTGGGAGGGTTTAGTTACACTCTGGGCAGGGAGTTAGTCTGAATTAGAAACTCTTGGACCCAAATTTGCAGCAAAGGGGAAGATGGCTTGGGCCTCAGGCAGTGAGAGGACCTGGGTTATGGCCGCCATCTTTATTTGGGGCAAGGTACAGCAAGGAGCATGAACGTGTCCTCTTCCTGGGTGGGGACGGGGTGATTTGAAGAGGAGCATTTACACATCAAACACATACCAAGAGAAGTGTTTACCTTCACTGTTCATCTTGCACTTATTGAGCTTTGTTTTGTGAATTCATTTTATAGAATAATAATTGAGAATAATTGAGACTGGGATCTCAAAAAACAAGTTTCTACAGTCAGCGGAGTCATCAGGATCAGAATATCATTGGCATTTAACTGTGGAAGGAGAAAAGTTTGTCTGTTCTGTCTGTGGGAAAACATCTTCAATATTTTTGTCAAGCCAAAAGCAGAAAGATGTTCAAGTTCATGGTTGGATCACCCTTGGGGTATGTGTTCAATTCTTAGCCCTGCAGCTGTGGAAGGGGGTATTGGCCTGAGAGAGAGCACAGATTTATCCAAATTACACCTCGTCTTTTTGCAGGAACTGTCAGATTTAGTCTCAATCATCCACTTTATAACGTTAATCTGTAGATTCCCTACTTCCAATTCTCTGCAAATTTCTCATTGAATTTCCTTGTGGAATCAAATTCCAGCACCATTTCAGCTGGAACGTTCCAGATCCTGACAACTGTCTGTTCATTCAGAAACTGCTGAAGTCCATTTTGACTCTGGGGTTACAAAGGGCTGAATTGAAAGATGATTTGCTGTTCCTGAGCTCCCATTGTGTTGTATTGGAACAGTACAGGAGGCTGAGGGCAGTGTAGGTGTGAGCAGACAATGCAAATGCCCGGGCTACACTGTGATTGCTGTTTGGCTCAGAGAGAGTGTTTTGGAGTTGGGTGTAAATAGTTAGGTGAGACAGGGAGAAGGTGAAGCTGAAACTCCGTTTTAGTTCAGGCCTTTCAGAAATTCACAGTCCCAATGGGAATAGCCAATTTTTCAGTGATACCTGTGGAGTATTTAAGTTTTTAAAGTATGACATATCAGCTTAAGTAAAGATATTTTTTGTTATTATAATGGACATGGTTGAAGTGAAGGAAGGTTACTCACTCATTTAAATTCTCTTAATGGGAGTAACTCGATGAATGTAGAGAGACGTTGTGACAGGAGCCCTCAGGCCCGTGGTGTGCTCCTCTTGCACAATGTGGGAAATAAGGGCAGCTTCCAGTGTCCCTGATGGCTATGTGTGCAGGAAGGGTTCCCATCTGCAGCTACTGGGAAACTGCCTTTCAGAGCTGGAGCTGAGAGTGGACTCACTGTGGAGCACTGTGGAGCAATACTGAGAATGTTATGGACAGCACGTTTAGTGAGTTAGTCACCCTGCAGGTGAGGGTTACACAGTCCGAAAGGGAATGGGTGACCATCAGATCTAGTAAAAGGCTCAGGAAGTGAGTACAGGAGTCCCCCGTTGTTCTCCCCTTCTCATTCAGATACTGTATACCACTTGGGATTCTGTAAGGGCGGGAATGGGTGGGGTGGCTTCTCGGGAAATCAGCATCAGCCAGGTTCATGACACCACAGAGAGCTCTGCTGATCAGAACAAGAGGAATGAGAGTGGATGGGCTATCGTGACAGGGGATTCAATAATCAGGGGTACAGCCAGGCACTTCTGTGCCCACAGACATGAATCCAGGATGGTATGTAATCTCCCTGGTGCCAAGATCCGTGATATCATGGAGTGGCTGCAGGACATTCTGGAGCTGGAGGGTAAACAGCCCGTGGTCGTGCAACACACAGTCACCAACGACATCGCTAAACAGAGGGATGAGGGCCTGAAAGCTGGACATAGGGAGAGCAGTGATGCATTAATATAGCTCCTGAAATGTAATAATGTCAGACTTACTCCCTGTGCCATATGCTAATGAGAGCAGGAATGAGAAGGTGGATCAGCTGGATGTGTGGCTGGGGAAATGGTGTACCACAGAAGGGTTATGATTCTTCAGGCACTGGGACTGTTTCTGGGTGGGACCATATACCAGCCTGACTGGTTACCCCTGGGCAGAGCTGAGACAAATCTGGTGGGGGCTTTTGCCAGTTCTGTTGGTGAGTTTGTAACTAGTCTGGCAGGGGGATGGGAACTAAAGTGTAGGCTTATATAGGTCAGATTCAGGACAGGGAATGGGAGGTAGAATATTAGTGATGTAGATAGCAGCTCAGAAAACCAAAGGAAAGGAGGATTAAACGAAGATTGAGTCACTCTTCAGCCATCAGTCCTGACATCCCTGGAAGGTGAGTCAACAAAATCTGGAGCTGTTTACATGTCTATGACTCTGTGTGCTTCAGCAAAATGGTGGAGATCTGCAATAAAAACTAAAAGTGCTGGAGATCCTCAGCAAGTCTGTCAGCATCTGAAATGATGACAGATGCAGGAAACATTGCAGCCTTAAAGAAGTGTTCAGATGATCACACCAAGCTCTACAATATCGATTACACGCTGAGTGCCAGAACGTGGGACTAGAATTAATAGGTGCTTGATGACCAGCATGAATACGATGGGGCTGGAAAGTTGACGTTTCGGGTCAGCGCTATTTATCAAGACTGACAAAGGGTCCTGACCCAAAACATCAACCTTCCTGCTCCTCTGATGCTGGCTGACCTGCTGCACCTCCCCAGGTCCACATTGTACAGACTCTGACTTCCAGCATCTGCAGTCCTTAACTATCTTCACATCCCAGGACTCATCTGGTGATCCTCCTTTACACTCTCTCAATAACCAGGAGAGCCTTCCGTGGAAAAGGGGAACAAAGGTGTATACAGTACTCCAGGTGTGGTCTCACCAAGGCCCTTCCAGAAAGGGATCCCTGTCCCCATCTTATCCATAATGGTCATCAAGCACACATGCCTGGTGTGATCATCTAAACACTTCTTCAAGGCTGCAATGTTTCCTGCATCTGTCACCATTTCAGATGCTGCCAGACCTGCTGAGGATCTCCAGCACTTTCTGTTTTCTCTGTTATAGAGTATTGAAAGGGGGGATTTGCAGTTGAGAAATTCAAATTGAACTTCATGTTACTTGATCCGTGCCGATCTGAATATCATTGGTCTTTTTATCTGGAAGGAAAGGTTTGCATTCTGTCCGTGGGCCAATATTTCAAATCTCAGTGTGACTGGAAAAGTACTGAGACAGCGAAGTCCATGTTAGCATGGGGACTGTGGAGAGAGATTTCATTGGTTTTTGAAAGTCTAAACAATCATGGCACATTCCCCTGGAAAAGTTAAGACACAGATTGGTTTTGTATGAGGACAATTAACCATGAAACCAGAAAGACAACAGGATTCCTGCATCATGGAAAAATCTATGAAAATGGGATTGTTGTAATGGAGTGAGTTATCGATCAGTGATTGTAATCCATTGGCGTTGTCACATCGGTTCCAGTGCCGTGGGGAAAAACAGGAAATTTGATGAGTGCAGTGTAGGTTTATTATTCAACTGAAAAGGTGAAGAAGAAATTTGCAAGAATGATGCCAGGTCTCAGGGGTCTGAGTTACAGGGAGAGGTTGGATAAGCGAGGACTTTTTTGTTTAGAGTGGGGCAATATTTTATATAAGTGTATAAGACCATGAGGGGCATGGGTAAGGTGAATGCACTCGGTTTTTTTCGCAGGGTCTCAAGGATTGGAGGGCATCAGGTTAATGTTGGAGGAGAAAGAATACATGGGAAACTGAGGGACAACTGTTCTCCACAAAGGTGGTATGTATATGGAATGAGCTGCCAGTGGAAGTGGTTGAGGTGGGTATATTAACAACACGTAAAAGACATTTGGACAAATATATGGATAGGAAAGTTTCAGAAGCAGATGGGCCAAGTGCAGGGAAATGGGGTTAGCGTGGATGGACATTCTGATCAGCATGGGCCAGTATGGGCCAAAGGGCCTGTCTCTGCTGCAGGATGTTATAACTCTCAGTGCATTTGCTATTTCTCCCCCTAACTCTGTTGGTATCATGGGATGTATTCCATCGGGGCAAGGAGACTTGTTTATCTTTAGCTCCATTAGCTTGCCCAGCTCTAACTCTTTCGTGATAATGGTTGTTTCTTGGTCTTCACCTTCCTCAGTCTCCTTATCAATTACTGGCATTCTCTTCGTATCCTCCACTGTGAAGACTGACTGCTGTGTACTCATATTCCGAAACCCTGCTGGATAGGAATAACTGGGCACAGAACTCTGAGAGGTCTTCTTTGAGTCTTTATTGATGAGACACGGCAGCTCCCTGGACAGTGTACATGCAAAGCGCCTTCAGGCAGCATCGGGTAACTCCCCGCCTGTCCGATGTATGGCTCCCCTTCTTATACCTTTTGTGGTTTGTGACTTTGAATACAGACTGTCTCTCAATATTATCTCCATGGCAACGGCAGTTCAAAAGTCTAATTCAGTTCAGCACGTTGTGGTTAAACCACATACCCCTCCCCCACACCCCCATGGCTCCCTCAAGTACCTGACAGGCACTTCAGTTTCAGTGGGGCTTTCTATCGGGATGCTGATGTGGAATAACTGGTGTTGGAGCGGGGTGGGCAAAGTTAAAAACCACACATCACCAGGTTATAGTCCGACAGGTTTACTTGGAAGTACAAGCTTTTGGGGTGTGCTGTGATTTTTAATTGATCAGGATTATCTCTATGGTAACAGTTACGTGCTTCAACAATTACAGAGGCCATATGTTCCCCAAACAATAGGTTCCCCTCTAGCAGAGTAAACTGCTATTCTATCCCTGGGGATAGTTACTCATCACTTTTTATCCCCAATTCCATCATGCTTTCTGTTGAGCTTTGAAGATTTTCCAATCTCCGAATTTATCCTTGGTCTTTGCCAATTTGTATGCCTTCTCCTTCAATTTCATAGACTCCCTTATTGCCTTAGACATGGCAGATTACTCCTTTTCCTACAGTCCTTCCTTTTCACTGATATATACTTTTGCTGAGAAATTTGAAAAATTAATTCGATCGTCCTCCACTGTTCATCAACTCTCCCACAGTAAAGTCTTTGCTTCCAGTCTGCATTAGCCAACTCCTGCCTCATCCTATTGTAGTCTCCTTTGTTTCAGCACAGTATCTTGGGATTGGATTTAATCTTCCTGCTTTCCATCTGTGTTCCAAATTCACCCAGATTAATGACAAGTCTTTTTTATCAGATTACGAGGGGAGGCGAGGTATCCTGGGTGCTTTGGTTTCATTCTCAGTGATCTTGGCTTTGTAACAATGTACAGGATAGATATTCACAACAGAGTATTCTGGACGGTGTGAATGTACTACACAGTCTAAAACCATAAATCACTGTCACACCTCCGTTTAAAATTGCAAAACCATTATCTCCTACACCCTTCCTCACTCCCTAAGTTTGGAACGCTAATCCACCTGACTATCCTGCTGTTGCTGAAAATCTCCTTTGGTGAAGGTGGTGAGTTTTGGATTCAGCTTTCCAGTTATTACCGTAAGAAGATAAGCCCTGGGCACAGGGGAGGCAATGCAGCCCTTTGAACCAGCTCCACTATTTAATACGGTGATGATTGAGCTCACCTCGGTCTCAGCTGTATTTTCCCGCCTGCTCTCTCTCTCACTTCAACTCATTGCAAATTGAACATCTGTATCTCTTCATTAAATTGGCTCATGTCTTGGCATCCACCGCATTTTGAAATTCCACAGATTCACGACACAGTGAGATCGGTACATTCTTCCTCATGAGAATAGAATAGAGTCCCTATAGTGCAGAAACGGGGTATTCATACATCGATTCCACACCAACCCTGTGATGAGCATCCCATTCAGACCCACCCATTCCCTGTAACCCTGCATTTCCCGTGGCTAATTGTCTCACCAGCACACGCATGGACCCTGTGAGCAATTTGGCATGTCCAATCCACCTAACCTGCACATCTTTGGACTGTGGGAGGAAACTGGGGCACCGAACAAAACCATGCAGACATGGGGAGAATGTGTAAACTCCACACAGTTGCCTAACGCTGGAATCAAACCCGGGTCGCTGACGCTGTGAGGCAGCAGTGCTAGCCACTGAGCCACCACTGCTTAAAATTAGCTGCCCATTATTAACCTCCCCACCCTGCAATTGGCTGAATGTATATTCCTTACGTCAGAAATCGAGGTGTCTAAACGGATGTCTCAGTAAATCCCCGTGACAGCCCACATGTCCTGTATGTCTGAATAGATATCCTATACACAACACCCTCCAGCCCACACTTTCTTTCACTTTCCAGGGGCAGGTCTCCAGAGGATTCATGGGGACTACAACTCCCACAGTCCCTGAGGCAGGGACCACACGTGTGTGGGGAAACCCACCACTGTACATGTACAGAATGTGGGCGGGTTTAGAAGCATGTTCTTTGCAGTAACTCGCGGAAAGCATTTCACACTGTGATTGACAGGAAAAGGGACGCATCTCCCTATAGTATTGATCAGCTGGTGGGGGGGTCAAAGTGTCACTACGCCCAGATGGGACCAAGTTCCATTTGCAACTTGTCATAACACTGGGAATTGACCAATGGGAAACAAGGAAGAATCTGACCCATTTTCCCAGACTGAAGGTTCCTCTTCTGTCCAGGATCTGCCACCTCCCTTTCTGTTTCCTTTTGTTTCATTCTGCTGTTACATTATTGACTTGCAGCAACTGAAGGGAAAGGAAGTGAACCCAGAAAGGGTGCAGACTGTAACCAGGGACGGGAAGTGGAGGCATGGATCTGTTTATCAGTTACTCCATGAGAATGGGGAGGGTGTACATTAGGGGGCAGTAGAGTCAGAACGGTGGGAGAGAGTAAATGGGCTGGAGGGTTACAGCTTTGGGGGAAGAAAGGGGCAAAAAGATATTCCAGAGAAACTAGAATTGTCTGTTCTGAATTTCTAATCTGTACATATTCCTTTTATACAGGGTGCTAGATGGTGAAGATTTGCGGACTGAAATCTCGAAATCACGTGCAGATAGTGATTAAGTTGACCAGCGTTTGATGAACCAAAGATGGAGAATCACTGGGCCAAAATCCTGCAACACTCTCCCTCCCAGCACTGTCGGTCTATCTGTGACAAATGGACTGTGAATGGTTCAAGACAGCAGCTCACTCCCATCTTCTGAAGGGTAACGAGAGATGGGGAATAAATGCTGGCTGAGCCAGTGATGCCCATATCCTGGAAACGGTTTCTATCTCTCGTTGCTGAAACCCAGTTGATATTACTGCAGGATAATGAGGGATGCTGAGTGCATCCTCAAGGAGGCAGCACCATCACATTACCCCTGCCTACACCCACACAGTAACACCACAACGCCTCTGGAACAAAAGGCAGTGAAGCTAAATGAGGACTTAGATATAGTTCTTCAAGGTAAAGTCATGAAAAGGGATTGGAACACAGCAGGAACAGGAGACTGAGCTGGATGGTCAGCTGTTTCCCATTGAATGGTGGAGCAGGATTGAAAGGCTGAATGGCCTCCTCCTGCTGCTATCTCCCAGGTATGTATATAACCACGGAGCCCGGGTAGGAAGGAGTAGGCAGGGATTCTCCAGGCGATTGCACTTCCACAACAGTTTTCAGTGAGGGATAGTTTGATGGATTTTATTTAACATTTAACTTTAACACAAGGTTTCTAAATTTTGGCTTTAAAATGTTACAAAAGCTTTTTGCACAGCAAAGAAAATTAAAGAAAATAACGTAAACTGTCTGAATATAACAGTTTAACAACCTTCAACCTCCTGTAAAACAAAAACCTGTCTATTCCCAGACACCATCACTTTCCAGCTACTCAAACTCCAGGGAAATATTCCCTCCCTGTCTGAACCTTTGGTTTGATTTAACAGCTTTTCAGTTCTTGTTCTGTGAGCTGTGAAGGGTTCTTTTTCCCCATTTCTCTGACCCAGAAATGTGAGCACAGCAACCTTCCCACCATCAAAATTATCATTATGCCATTTTGCTTTTGGTTAACCTATAATCTGCAGCAGTGCAAAAGTGAGGACTGCAGATGCTGGAAACCAGAGCCTAGATTAGAGTGATGCTGGAAAAGGCCTCTCGCCAAAACATTGAGTTTCCAACTCCTCGGATCCTGCCTGACCTGCTATGCTTTTCCAGCACCACTGTAATCTAGACATATAATCAAGAGCAGTAAACCATTTGTGTAACCAATTGAATATTTCCAAACAAAGGCTATTACGGGTCAACCAAACCATTACAAGTGACAGAGTGAGAAGGGACTAAATCAAAGTAGAGTTGTGGGGAGGGGGCAGGGGTGGAGATAAAGTACCGTATCCCCTGCGGTGCCCACCTCTATCTAAAGGCATCGAGAGCATTGATCCACACCACATGCTCCTTCTCCAAGGACACCCTGCTGTGTATCCTTTATCCTCTATCATAGAATAAAATCCTTACAGTGTGGAAGGAGAGCATTGGTCCATCAAACCCCACTGACCATCAAAAGAACATCACGCCCAGAGCACTGTAACACTGCATTTCCCATGGCTGATTCACCTAGTCTGCACAATCCTGGATACTGTAGACAATTTAGCACGACTGATTCACCTAACCTGCACATCTTTGGACTGTGGGAGGAAACCAGAGCACCTGGAGGGAACCCACACTATAATGGAGAGAATGTGGGAACTTCACGCAGGGCGTTGGACAAGGCTGGACTCCAACCTTGTACCTGGTGCTGTGAAGCAGCCATGCTACAATCACAATTTAAATCAAAACAGATGATCCCTGCTCCTAGTCACATTGCTGTGTGTGGAGACTTACTGCCCAGAGAGACATTCTGAGGTTCAGAAAGTGGCAATGTAAGTTCAGTCACCTCCAGCCCAGTTAATGTGGTTCACAACAACAACATCAATACTCCAACAGTGTCATCATGTACAAGGTCCACTCCTGACTCTGATGGACAGTAACATCAGAATCAGAGTCCTGCAGTCCACATGGAGCAGGGGGATGACCACTTCCCTGTGAGCACTCACTGGGCTCTCAATCCTGTTGAAGACGCAGCAAATCCCTTGTCACACAGAGGGGTGAACAGCTCCTACCCAGTGTGAACACGCTGGGGTCTTGGGGGCAGGATGAATCACTGAATCCCCACTCCCACACTGACCATCTGAATGGCCTCTCCCCCTGTGTAGGCTCACTGGGGACTCTGCATTTGAGTGAATCGTCCCCCCACACTGGGAACAAGTGATTGATCTTTCCCCACAGTGAGCTCGCTGGTGTTTAAGCAGGTCGGAGGACTGAGTGAATCCTTTCCCACACACTGAGCAGGTGAATGGCCTCTCCCCGAGGGGAATGCACTAATGTCTCCGCAGGTGACAGATTTGAATGAATCCTTTCTCACACATGGAGCAGGTGAAGGGTCTAAATCCATTGTGCTATCTCTGTTGTCTCAGCAGATTGTAAGATTGAGTAAATCCCTTCCCATACGTGTGGCAGGTAAACGGCCTCTCCGCAGTGTAACTGTGTCAGTGAGTGTCCCACTGGGAGGGTTAAGTGAATTCTTTATTCTAATTGAGCCCGTCCTGTTTCTCTCAGTTATTAATGACAACCTCATTCCCCTCGCACCAGAACCTGTTCCAGAGAGTGTTCCAAAACAGGCAGAATGGTCAGCTGCAGCTGGTCACCTGACCAGTCACCATTCCTGAAAGGTTCACTCTCCACAGATGCTGCCAGATCTGCTGAATTTTTCCAGCAATTTGTATTTCATTTCTGATTTCCCAGCATTTGCAGATGTTTAGTTTTCCAACACTCATCTTGTCTGTTGCAGAGGAGTTTTCTGATGAAATTAGAGGGTTTTGAAAATTGTACGTTAGGTAACACATCAGCTATGATCATCATGAATGGCAGAGCAGAGTTGATGGGCTGAATGGCCTCCTGCTGTTCCAATCAAAGTTATCCATCGTCAGCTTGTGGAAACATTTCCCCTCACTGCTCACTTCACCTCCATGTCGAACACATTGTTACTCACTGAACAAACCTCCTGTGTTTGAACTAAACCTGCTAATATTCAGTGGCTCCCTCTCCTGTCACCCGGATTTAACTCTCATCATGGAATGCTGTCTTGTATTACTGCAGGAATGCCCACAAGGACTAATCCTGGAGTCTGTATCCCCTGCGATCAACAATCACCGTTTATTTCCTTCTTCCTATTTCATTCTGGCTATTGAACTCTCTGTTTCAATCCAATCTCCTGTCATGCTCTTCAACATGTCCATGTGGGTGCACTAGAGGCAGCTGGGATTTAATGAAGGGAAGTGAGGATTAGGCAGAAGTTCGAGGAGCGGTGACAGCAAATAAAGCTCTCATTGTAATGGCAGAGTTTCTCCATGACCCAGTGAGTGGTGAGGCACCTACGTTTGTGGGCGGAGACAGATTCAATCAGGGATTTGGTAAGACACTCAGACATTGTCCTGTCCATCTGATTGTTAACTCAGACAGATAGAAAGAAAGATGCACATTTAGATAGCACCTTTGATGATCTGGGGAAATGAAACATATTTCCAACCAATGATTTCAACCTCAAATCTCTGAAAACACAGACACAAAGCTTTCTACTTGTAACAGGTTGTCTCTGTGCCTCCTCTTTTCTTGAGAAAAGCGTTTTGAGCAGTTCAGCCTTTCCTGGTGATTATACCCGCTATGTTCCTGTAAGATTTGTGACTGAACCTTTATTTCCCTGTTCCTTATGAGTGATGAAAGTAGCAGAAACAATTCCTGACCTGTGAGGGGTTTCGTTTGGAGTATTTATATTTACAAATCCATTCTCACCCTCACATGCAGTGTGAAATTGATGTAAAACTGAAGGAAATGAGTGAGTGAGCACCCACAGAATCATAAAGGAATCATATGTATCTGAGCTGAATGAACCTGGCATGAGGAAAACATGACTACAATCTCAACTAGTTAGAATCACAGAATCCTGTGGGTGCAGAAAGAGTCTATTCAGCCTTTCGAGTCTGTAATGACCTGTTTACCCACCCTACCCCCATGACCCCACATTAACCATGGCTTACCCAACCCACCTAAATTGCACACTATGACCATGTTAGCATGGCCAAACCAGTAACATTACACATCTGTGGGAGGGTCACAAATTATATCCAAATGCTGGGAATTGTGGATGAAGGCTCACAAATACTTGACTCTGACACAAATGCTCTGCTTTTCAAAATAAAATCTGGGGGACACCTGCAACTGGAAAAAATTCTGATTATCTCAGGAGGAAGCGAAATCAAACTTCACGCCTTTGACCCAGGGGGCGCAGTGAAAGTTACAGAGGTCTAGGAACCATGAGAAATGTAACAGATTGTGAGAAAGTCGGGGTGAGACAAGGACCTAAAGACAGTCTGTCACACGGGGGAAGGCAGGAGAGATTAAACAGCAGAAACAGTCGTCCCTCAAGGCCACAGGGAATGGAGTTAGAGCTGGGAAAGAAACAAGGAAACAAGGTGTGCAGCTGCCAAAGTAATATGTTAAAAAACAGATTATAAAAGCATAGAGGGCAGAGATCAATCTGAATTTTTTGCTCTCAATGGTGAGTACCAAAAGCTGTAAAGCCTGGAGAATTCTATTATATTCTGGATTAGTGGTGCTGGAAGAGCACAACAGTTTAGGCAGCATCCAAGGAGCTTCGAAATCGACGTTTTGGGCAAAAGCCATTCATCAAGAATCAGGTTTCCAGCATCTGCAGTCATTGCTTTTACCTCAAGAACTATTACAGCCAACACATACCCAGGATTGGCCAAGTGTGCTGTAACTTTCTGATTATTTTTTTCTGACATTTGTAGTTCAAGTCTGATGACACTATTAACATTTCAAATTCGACTGGTGTTTAATATTCTGGAGAAATGTCAATACATCACATTGATCACATTCTGCAGATCTTAGTCCATTACCCTGCATGTTCCAGCATTTCAGTTACATGTCCTGCCGGTGGGACAGGACACACAGGGATGGTGATGATGGTGTCTAGGACATTGTAAGGTATGATTCTGTGCGTATGACTGTGTCAGCTTGTTGCTTGACTAGTCTGCGTTCCAGCTCACCCAATAAGATGCTAGCAGGGTGAGACACTGCAGTTGGAGCTCCTCTGCTCGCCAGTTCCTTTCCTTTCTGTTTTTTTGGAATTTCATTCTCTCTCACTCTCCCCTTTGCAGACTCTGACACAAGTGTCTCAACCTTGAATCATGACAATTTTTTTAAAAAGTCCCTACAAAAAACCAATGGAGGAAAATATATTATTCTTGCATCAACTGCATTTTTAAACAAAAACAATTCTGTTCAATTAACACTGTCTCATTTTTTTCCTTCAATTCTATCAAGCAAGCTATTGTATTTTGTCCCTCAGTTTACCAATCTTAATAAATATCCAAACAATTTCAGAGTAACATGCTGACAAAGTATTGAACCAATTTATCTGTTTAGGTTTTAGCATTATTTATCTAGTCATTACCATTAAAATAATTGCATAATAATTGGTCTTGGTAACAAGTATACTGAGGTTCACAATATAATTTATTGACTTTTTGAAAAATGGTACAATATATCCTTTATTCAGGATTCTAACAGTAATTGTTAAGGCATTTGCATGACAATAATTATAGTATGCCTTAGATTAGTCTTGCTAACAACTACAGTGAAGTGTATATTTGAATTTATTCCAATCTTCCCTAGTACCTATACAGTAATTTAAATATCCGTTTTATTTCCAATCAACACACCTACAAAAGAATCCATTATTTCTGATGCAACGCACACTGTTAAAAATATGACTTTTGCTCATTTGAATGATCTATGTAATCCCAGCCTTATAAATTTAGAAAAACCTAACTACTTTTCCCTGCAACAATTCCTGTTCATTTTTGCAGATTGCACAGTCAAATGGCAAGATGAAATTTATCATTATTTGTAAGTAAGCTAATAGAATTTTGAAAATCTATATGTTGCTAATATATAATAATTGTTCATTTCAATCCATAGAATACAGAACAGTACAGGACAGTACAGGCCCTTTGGCCATGATGTTGTTCTGACCTTTTATCCTACTCTAAGATCAAATTAACCAACATGCCCTTCATTTACTATCATCAATGTGCCAATCCAAAAGTCGCTTAGATGTCCCTGATGGATCTGAATCTACGACCACCACTGGCAGTGCATTCCACACACTCACCACTATCTGTAAAGAAACTATCTCTGACATCTCCCCACAACTTCCCCCATTCATCTTAAAATTATGCCACTTTGTCGGGAAAAGTCCTTCATTCTCCACTGTATCTATGCCTCTCATCATCTACACAATGCTATCAAGTAAACTCATTCACTGAAATGACCAAAGGCACAGCTCTGTCAACCTTTATTCATAAGACATGCCTTCCAGTCCAGGCAACATCTTGATAAATCTCATCTGCTCCTTCTCTAAAGCTTCCGCATCCTATGTCTAATGAGGTGATCAGAATAGAACACAATATTCCAAGTGTAGTCTCACCAGGGATCCATAGAACTGCAGCATAACCTCGTGGCTCTTATACTCAATCTCCCCGCTAATGAAAGCCAATACACTATGCACCGTCTTAATAAACCTATCACCTTGGATGTCAGCGATGAGGGATGTATGGATGCGCACACCACGATCCCTCTGTTTCTCACATTGTTAAGAATCCTGCATTTAATCTGAAAATATGCATTCAAATTTGAAATTCCAAAATGAATAACTTCACATTTTCTCAGGTTGAACTCCATCTGCCACTTCTCAGCCCAGCTCTGCATCCTGTCAATGTCCTCGAGCAACCGACAAAAGCCCTCCACACTATCCACAACTCCACCAACCCTGGTGTCATTGGCAAACTTCCTAACCCACCCTTCCACTTCCTCATCCAAGTCGTTTGTAAAAATCACAAAGTGCAGAGGTCCCAGAACTAATCCCTTCAGAACACCATTGATCACCGTGCACCAAGCTGAAAACTATCCATGTAATCTCACCCTGTCTTCTATGGGTCAGCCAATTTATTATCTAACCTGGCAGGTTTCCATATATCCCATGCCTCATTACTTTCTAAATGAGCCTACCATGGGGAACCTTATCAAACACCTTGCTAAAATCCATATACACCACATCCACTACTCTGTCCTCACCAAAGTGTTTGCCACAACCTCAAACAATTCAATGAGGTTTGTGAGGCATAACCTGCCACTCACAAAGCCATGCTGACCATCTCTAATCAATCTATGCTTTTCCAAATAATCATAAATCCTGTCTCTCAGAATCCTCTCCAATAATTTGCCCACAACTGATGAAAGACTGACTCATCGATGATTCCCAGGATTATCTCAATTGCCTTTTTTGAATAAGGGAATAATGTTTGCCACCCTCCAATCATCTGGTATGACTCCAATGGACAGTGAGGATGCAAAGATCATTGCCAAAACACAGTAATCACTTGCCTCCCTTCTCATAACAACCTAAGTTATATCCTTTCTGGCTCAGGGGACTTATCTATCCCCATGATTTTTCAATATTTTCAGCACATTCTCTGTCTTAACATCGACCTGTTCGACCATATCAGCCTTTTTCACGTTGTCCTCACAAGGGACAAGGTCCCACTCACTTGTGAAAATTGAAGCAAAGTACTCAGTAAAAAACTCCCCTACCGCTCAGACTCCTGGCACAAGTTTGCTTCACGAAAAGGGGGATAAATGTGGAATTATTTCTCAGCAGTGAATTAATGTAAATATATTGCAGTGTACAATCACTCGACTACTTTGAATATTGAACGCTATTTTAACTGAGAAAACACAGTTGAATTGATTTTATTATATTTCACTTCATGCTAATGTTTATTGTATTTCAAACCACAATAAGAGTTTCATTTTTACATATAGGAAACTTACTTAAATTAATCACACGTTTATGTGAAGGAAATAGAATTAACATCTGATTGTTCCTTCCTTTATCAATGACTGTTCATTTTGAAATTGTGGAAATTGTACATTGTTGAAAGGAAGGGAGCTTGTCTTCGGCAGAATATTCACATGGAATGACTGATGCATTTTTAAAATTAAAGTACAATGATCACGCAGTTTTGTCAATTTGTCTTTCAAAGAATTGTCATGAGATTCCTGTTTATTTAAATCCATCATTCCATCATTCTATTGTTATTGTAAAATATTGTTTAATTTCCAGTCCAATACACACAGAAACGACCTAATTAATTCCCATTCGAATTACTACAATAAACAGCTGATTAGTTTTCATTTGTGTAGCCACTTTAAACATAATATTGCAGTCCTACCGTACTGATTGGGAACATTATGAAAGGAGCCTGTGGAGCTGTGGCAATGTCTCTATTACAAGACCCGAGGGAAGGTTTCAAATCACGCCTTCACCAGAAATATATCAAGAGCTATCTGAATGTTGATTAGAGAGCACCTAAACACAGATTGAACTGCTTTTCAATCCAACATTAAATCTGCTTTTATCTATTATATCAATAATCACAAAATCTGATACTTATTTGTGTCAGCTTACCAAGAAATATGTGTTGGAAAATTCGCTTTAGCCACTTTGCTTTTACAAAAGACTTACATCTGTCCCTGTTTTCTCTAAGTGAAAGAAATCTAAAGAGAATTTTCACTTTTACAAAAAAAGGGGAGGGGTTTCTCATATAAATTAATGCTTCTTCGATCTACGTCTTTTCAGTTTATGTAAGGTTTCATAATAATGCTCTACTTTCGGCTAGTGGGGATACCTGTATCTAATTCTGTTGCTTATAAGTTCCTGGAGAATATTTGAAAAAGTTGCAGAATTAAAGATTACGATGTCTAAGAAATGAGAATGATCTTTTTTTGTTGCAAAGGGGCAAGTCCAAAAAATTGAAACACATTAAACATTATTCTCTCGTGCTATAACTTTGAAATAAAGTTGATATCTTCTTCAGTAAACTAACAAATGCAACCACCTATTACTTGTCAGTCAGCTGATTGCCTACTTTGTAACTAAATGTTGTGATTCATCTAAATATTACTCTGTCCTTTGATCAAAGTGAATTTGTAATTGTTGTTCAGTTTATGAATTGTCAGAAACTTGTTTTTATTTTTCCATTCACCTGGTCATTTTGACCGTAAGCTTGAAATGCTTTGAAAATATTGGAGTTTGTTCACTTAAAAATAAGGTTTGCACATCTCTCACAGATCTCACTTCTTATAGTAAGATTCAAGAATGTTTCCTGGTGGAATTCAAGTAAATTCCAAACATTTGTTCACTTCAAAAAAGGTCTTTAACACCCAGTTATCAATCTGTTGTTCATGTTTCAGCTGTTACATTGACATTGATTAGGTACTCATTCAGTGAGACCAACTGACAATTATAAACGACTTGCAGGATGATTGAATTGAGAAAAAGATACAGACGTGGAAACATTTTTTAGAAGGAATTGCTTTTTCATTCAAATGTGTATGCTGTTCAAGAATGCTATATCGCCTTCCATTGGTTTTCTTGTCGAGTATGCAAATTTATAATTCATGTGAATTTTAATGTGTTCTGTAGTTTGAAATTTGTATCAGATTTAAGAACAAAAAGAGGAGCAAATAACATGAAAACTTCAGTGAATAGAAAGCACAGTGAATTAAATTGACAGAGGTAACTTTTAGTGTTGTCTCTGAATATTTCGTCAAATATTTCTAATGGCAGGAGCGTTGTGCCGGTAAAGCACAGCAGGTCAGGCAGCATTCAAGGAGAAGCAGAATCGACGTTTTGGGCATAAGCCCTTCATCAGGAATCTTTTCGATAGTCCTGCTCTTTGAATGTGCCTGCGCCTTTCCAACACCACAGCTTTCCTCACTTTCTGCAAATATGCTTAATGAACATGAACTGAAAATGTTCGCATCAGCAGTTGAACAAGACCAAATAAACACATTTTTTGTAATATTTATATTGAAAACTTGTTTGAGAACATGCATCAAATCAGATGGAACAACATCTCTCGCCGTTAGAACCCTTGGCCATTCAAAATAAAGAATAACCATGCTTTGAACAACCAGTATGGTGTATAATGGCTGAACTGAAATACCAGAGGACAACGATTGCATTTGTTGAAGGGAATGATAACCAGATCCTTACTGTGATAGTGGGGATTGATCTCAGAAACAATACATTTTACTGTGATTATTCCACTGAACAGTAATTAGATGGTCATGTGCAGTGTTTTGTTTGAACATTGATTTCAGTTACATTTACATATTTTACAAGATTGACAATTGACAGTTAAAGATAAGTTTTAAATGCAACATTTAAAAAAAATGTCAGTTTTGTTTAGCGAAACACAATTCTAAGTTTATGGAATCCCTACTATGTGGAAACAGGTCATTTAGCCCAACAAGTCTACACTGACCTTCCAAAGAATAATCCACTCAGCACCATTCTGCTCTCAGATTACTGGACATTTACCCCTGACTCATGCACATAACCTACACATCCCTGAACAGAACATGCAGTTTAGCATGGCCAATTTACCTAACCTGCATATCTTTGGATTGTGGGAGAAAACCAGAACATGCAAACTCCACACAAACATGTGACCGAGGATGGAATCAAACCCAAGTGCATAACACTATAAGGCACGAGTGCTAACCACTGATCCTCTGTTCTCAATACCCAGCCCCCATTTTCAAGAGGTCGATATAGCTGTTCATTGATTCTCTTGTCCAGATACTAATTTATAATTCATATCACTTTTATTATGCCCGGCAGTTTGAGGTTTGTCTCAAAGTTAAGAAGAAAATGAAGAGCAATTAATATGAGAACTTGAGAGAATAGAAAGTACAGTAAATTTAAATTACAGACTGTGAGAATCAAAGCTCACTTACTTCAATAATTTCAGCCCAAGACAAGATCTGAAGCAATAACTTTGTTTATTAGATGCTTGCAAGCATGGTGCCTGGAATAAGGCACACAGAGTTTAGCAAATACATATCTTATATAGGACTCACTACTCCAAACCCAGTGCCCATTACTATTGTTTCTCGCTTGCCTTATCCGGCCTTGTGCTTAACAAATGACAAGCTTTACTTGGCCATTTCACCACATCCTGCTGTGGTCCATTGTTAGGTATATCCTCCATCACTACTATCTAATTCCCCCACTTGTGACATTTCCTCCCTTTCCCCAACTATATTGATCCTTATGACTTTTTAATTGTGGTTTGTTTTTGTGTTTTTGCGAAAGTGGGCAACAGATGCTTATAACTATTGCATGTATAAGCAAATCCCGCTTAACCTACATCCTCACAGCACCTTACCTCGTTGTCTGTAACATCTACCATTGTTTGCAGCCATTGTTTGCAGGCACGTTTCATTCTTGTATGCACATTTTAGTTAATACAAAAAGTAATCTAATCTAATCTAATCAAATATTTCCTTCGCATAGTTTTCATTCTCGTTGACTCAGCTCTTGGTTGAAACAATTATATATTGGTGTGAGTGCATTTACCTTGCATCAATAATTACAATTGCAGAAGTGACAATATCCCAAATTTCCCCCTTTTTCTTTAATTACCATTTGTTATCTTCTGCATTTTTCTTTTAAGCATTGCCCCCAAGATTCGCAAGCATCATTCTGGATATTTCATCCATCTTGGTCTCACTCATCCCCTCATTATTTAATCGACAAAGTTCCTCTGCCTGATTCCATTTTAGGGGTATCTGTTTTATTAAGGCTGTCTGAATCAGCATTTCGGTGAGTCCTTGTATACAGGGCATGATACAACAGCCAATGGCTACCAATACCCCGGCTACTACTATCAGGGAAGTAAGGATCGAAACCACCACCCCCTTCCATTTCCCAAATCATGATTCACGCCATCCCGTGAGAGATGTGTCTACTCCTGAATTCTCATCCAGTTCCTCTGCTAAGGTCGTCAATCTGCTTAATGCCTGAGTAATTGAACCATCAGGTGCAGTGTTATTAGGAATAAAGGTGCAACAGCTTCCTCCTAACATCACTCACACACACAGACACACACACACACGCTTTTTCCGTTAAAATCATATCAAGGGCCATTCTGTTTTCCCATGCCATCCTACTTGTCACATCAAGCTGTTCTGATATTCCTTTAACCGCATCTCTTGTATAATTTATAAATCGCTGTTGATTATAGAAAATGTAATTTATCCAATCTACATTTTTATTAATTGTTACCCATCAAAAGAAAGCTGACTCAAAGCCTTCTGCAATCTGATTACGAGGCTTGAACTCATCATGTACCCTCCTAGGGACTCCTTCAGAATCGAAATAAATCCTGCTATTGAAAGAAGTGTCTAACAGTGATCTCTTACTCCTGCCCTTTTCCCCCACTATCTTTCCCTTCTCAAATGCCAAGGTAAATGGAATTACCAATTGTACACAGTACCACCACAGATCCGCTCGGGGAGCCTTTGGTGCTGAGTGGTTCCCTCCCTTGTCCGTTTCGGTGACATTCTTAATCTCTGTACATGCTTTCAGCTCCCCCAAATCTCTAGGGTGATTTGCACCTTGTCTACGCACACACGTCGTGTGATTTCCGACTGCAGCTGAAAAGGTGGGGGGTGTGGGGGCTTTTGAATCTTTCTTCTCCAAGGGAGCGAACGTCAGAGATAGGGAGGTACAATTCCTATCATTCCATGCAGTCTTATCCTGTTACAGGGCTCTTATACATTGCATGCCCTTCCTGTCTCGCTAACACCCGAGTGGAAAGGGAACCTTGGTCACTCGTCTCCTGGAGACACATGCATAGCAATTGCTCTTGTTCAGACTTTTTACAATACACTTTACCCATTCAACCCAGGCATTTGCATCCCAATATCCAGTTTCTATTTCGATGATCTGTTTCAAGTCCTTTGTTTCTATAATTTTTACTACTGTCGGATCATCAGGAAGGGTGAAAGGTTGCACCTTATTATCCAATAGTTCTGCCCGTTTTCCCTGTCCTACACTAATTTGAAAACAACAGCCCAAGAAGTCCTGCCCATTTGCTTACATTTCTATCCCAAATGTTTCATCTAATTGTATCTCATAGGTGCCCCCCCCCCCCCCCCCCACACCCTGAGAATTCCTTTGTGGCATGTGGTTTTCTTTATCATTAGATATATTGGTTTACGCTCTTTATCGGGACAATTGAGAGGTGATCGGAAGGTGGCCCTGTGTATTGTAACAAGACCATTATACCAAGTACCATCCCCAAAGGACTTAAGATGTATCTCTGAGCTGCGGTACTGTCTCTGATTATCTACATCACACAATTTCCTATACTGCATGCATCAGCGTCTATTTCTTGCAGATTATCAGATGCAGGAACCGTTAATAATACATATGAAATTATATTTGACAAAATCCGAATACTAAGGGAGCTAGCATCATAACTCTAAGCATCCACAGCACTCTAAAAATTCTGCTGCAGCACAAAAAACTTAATACACAATCCAACAGAAATAATCCCGCAATCGTGTCGCCACTCTATAATCAGTTACTCTAAGTCTCTTCAGCATGAGTTTCAGCGGGTCTTCCGTTGATTCGGCTGTCCAGACTTCTTCCTCAACTGGAGATTTCACTGGCCCTTTGATCCGAGTGTAGTGAGTCCAGCCTTTCTCCGCTGTCCTTATTGTCGTTTTGGTAATCAAAGGATCCTGATATGGCCCTTCCCAGTCCGGCTGCAATTTAGTCTCTGTCCATGATATTACTCAGGCCCAATCTCCCGGCCGGATGGAATGAACGGTGAATTCAAGGGGTGGAGTCTGTGTCAATAAACTCTGTTTCCTGAGGAGAGACAAAGAGGCGGACAAGCCCAGTATATATTTCTTTAGAACAAGTCTTTAGTTTCGGGAATTGTCAATTCTCCGTTCATTCCCAGGTAAGGTAATCCAAATATGATTTCATAGGGTATAGTCCCAAATTTTTCCTTGAGGCTGTTTGTACTCGCAAGACAGCTATAGGTAAACATTTGGTCCAAGGGAGTCTGGTTTCTATAATCAATTTAGTGAGCTGTCGTTTGCGTGTTTGGTTCATTCTCTCAAACCTTCCTGATGATGGCGGGTGCCAATGAATATGGAACTCCCAGGAAATTCCCAACCCTTTCATTATCTCCTGTAACACTTTAGAGGTAAAATGAGTTCCTTGGTCGAAATCTATATGGTTCACTAGCCCATATCGGGGAATTATGTGCTCGAATATTGTTTTACACACCACACTCGCAGTGCCAGTAGCTCGGGGTATACCTCAACACAACCAGACAGATGATCTACTATGACCAGTATATATTTGAGTCTTCCTACTCTGGGTAGTTCAGTATAATCTTCTTGTATACTCTGGAAGAGTCTCAATTCCGGGTCTCTTCCTCCCGGGGTCTGTTTTCTCAAGACTTTCTTATTTACCTTTCTGCATATGATACATCCCTCACACACGTGTTCAGCAATTGTATATATTCCTTTACATCCATATTCCCTCAGAACTAAACCACACATTGCTTGTACTCCCCAATGGCTGACTTGATGCAGGACAACCATAATTTCTCGCATCATCATTTTGTTTAAAATTTCCCTTCCATCAGGTAACATCCATTGCCCGTCTGCTGTTTTTTTTTCAGCCCCAAAATCTTTCAATTCTTTCAGTAAATATAAGAGATTCCAGGGATCAGGGACAGGAGATATTAGGGATAGAAGCAGCACTCCTTGTGTGCCCAGGCCTGCTTCCTTAGCCACTTCATCGGCTAATCTATTTCCCCTAACATCTGGTTCATTGCCTTTCTGATGACCATTTGCATGCACTACCACTATTTCTTGTGGGTATAATAGGGACTTGAAGACCGGTTTAATCAACTACTCTTGTGCGAATTCCTTCCCCCAGCTATTGATCAGTCCTCTTTCCTGCCATATCTTTCCCAAAGTGTGCACAACACCAAATGCATATTTAGAGTCACTGTATGCTGCTCCCTCTTTATTTTCTAACGACCTATGGACACTTTTCAATGCATAAAGTTCGCAGGTCTGAGCTCACCACCCATTTGGCAACATTCCTGCCTCTCCCACACGACCTTTCATTCCATCTACAACTGCATACCTATTATGTCTTTTCCCTTCAGTCACCCGGCATGATCTGTCTATAAAGAGTCAGTCTCCTGCATGAAGCGGAACATCTCTCAGGTCCATGTGGACCGTACAATTGCAGAAGTGACAATATCCCAAATTTCCCCCTTTTTCTTTAATTACCATTTGTTATCTTCTGCATTTTTCTTTTAAGCATTGCCCCCAAGATTCGCAAGCATCATTCTGGATATTTCATCCATCTTGGTCTCACTCATCCCCTCATTATTTAATCGACAAAGTTCCTCTGCCTGATTCCATTTTAGGGGTATCTGTTTTATTAAGGCTGTCTGAATCAGCATTTCGGTGAGTCCTTGTATACAGGGCATGATACAACAGCCAATGGCTACCAATACCCCGGCTACTACTATCAGGGAAGTAAGGATCGAAACCACCACCCCCTTCCATTTCCCAAATCATGATTCACGCCATCCCGTGAGAGATGTGTCTACTCCTGAATTCTCAGCCAGTTCCTCTGCTAAGGTCGTCAATCCGCTTAATGCCTGAGTAATTGAACCATCAGGTGCAGTGTTATTAGGAATAAAGGTGCAACAGCTTCCTCCTAACATCACTCACACACACACACACAGACACACACACACACACTTTTTCCGTTAAAATCATATCAAGAGCCATTCTGTTTTCCCATGCCATCCTACTTGTCACATCAAGCTGTTCTGATATTCCTTTAACCGCATCTCTTGTATAATTTATAAATCGCTGTTGATTATAGAAAATGTAATTTATCCAATCTACATTTTTATTAATTGTTACCCATCAAAAGAAAGCTGACTCAAAGCCTTCTGCAATCTGATTACGAGGCTTGAACTCATCATGTACCCTCCTAGGGACTCCTTCAGAATCGAAATAAATCCTGCTATTGAAAGAAGTGTCTAACAGTGATCACTTACTCCTGCCCTTTTCCCCCACTATCTTTCCCTTCTCAAATGCCAAGGTAAATGGAATTACCAATTGTACACAGTACCACCACAGATCCGCTCGGGGAGCCTTTGGTGCTGAGTGGTTCCCTCCCTTGTCCGTTTCGGTGACATTCTTAATCTCTGTACATGCTTTCAGCTCCCCCAAATCTCTAGGGTGATTTGCACCTTGTCTACGCACACACGTCGTGTGATTTCCGACTGCAGCTGAAAAGGTGGGGGGTGTGGGGGCTTTTGAATCTTTCTTCTCCAAGGGAGCGAACGTCAGAGATAGGGAGGTACAATTCCTATCATTCCATGCAGTCTTATCCTGTTACAGGGCTCTTATACATTGCATGCCCTTCCTGTCTCGCTAACACCCGAGTGGAAAGGGAACCTTGGTCACTCGTCTCCTGGAGACACATGCATAGCAATTGCTCTTGTTCAGACTTTTTACAATACACTTTACCCATTCAACCCAGGCATTTGCATCCCAATATCCAGTTTCTATTTCGATGATCTGTTTCAAGTCCTTTGTTTCTATAATTTTTACTACTGTCGGATCATCAGGAAGGGTGAAAGGTTGTACCTTATTATCCAATAGTTCTGCCCGTTTTCCCTGTCCTACACTAATTTGAAAACAACAGCCCAAGAAGTCCTGACTACTGGATCCCCTGTCACTATAGCTCGTTTTTCTCCCTCCTCCCGTTCTGAGCAGCGGAGCTATCTGTGGTGTCATGAACCTGGCTGTTGCTGAGTTCCCCTGAGAGTCCGCCCCACCTGTTCCTCCCATATAGAATCCCAAGCGGTGCACAATATCTGTTTGAGAAGGGGAACGATGACTGGGGAGTCCTGCACTTCCTTCCTGAGCCTTTTACTTCATCTGATGGTCACCCATTCCCTTTCTGCCTGTGTAACCCTCACCTGCAGTGTAACTAACTCACTAAACATGCTCTCCATAACATTCTCAGTATTGCTAAACAGTGAGTCCAGGTCAGAAAAGCAGTTTCCCAGTAGCTGCAGGTGGGCCCACTTCCTGCACACATAGCCGTCACGGACACTGGATGTATCCCTTATTTCCCACATTGTGCAAGAGGAGCACACCACTTGTCTGAGGTCTGCTGTCACAATGTCTCTCGAGTTTCAGCTAGTTACTCCCATTAGGAGAATTTAAATGAGCTAGCAACCTTCCTTCTCTTCAAACATTTCCTTTATAATCAAAAGTCCCGATCTTTACTGAAGCAGACATTATACACTTTAAAAACTAAAAAAAACCTCTTGGCTGTTCCCTTTGGGACCATGTGAATTTCTGAATGGCCTGAACTAAAACTGAAGCTGTGGTTCACCTTCCCCCTGTCTCCCCTCGCTCTGTTTACACCCAACCAAAATACTCTCATTGAGCCACGCAGCCCTCACAGTGCAGCCCTGTCATTTTCATTGTCTGCTCACACCTACACTGCCCTCAGCCTCCTGTACTGTTCCAATGCATCTCAATGGGAGCGCAGGAACTGCATCGTCCATAAGGAATTTTAATGAGAAGTCTGCAGGGAATTGAAATAACATCATGAAGTGGGTGATTGGGTCTAAATCTGACAGTTCATATAAAGAGACGAGGTGTAATTTGGACAAATTAGTGTTCCCTCTCAAGTTAATACCTCCTTCCACAACTGCAGGGCCCAGAATTGAGGACAAATCCCAAGGGTGATCCAACCACAAATTTGAATATCTTTCTACTTTTTGTTCGAAAAAAAGATACTTTCCCACTGACAGAACAGACACACCTTTCTCCTTCCACAGTTAAATGTCAATAGTATTCAGATCCTGATGACCCTGCTGACGATAGAAAATTGCTTTTGAGATCCCTGTCTCAATTATTCTCAATTAATTTCCTATTAAATGAATTCACACAACAAAACTCAGTCAGTGCAGAATGAACAGTAAAGACAAATATTTCTCTTGGTGTGTGTTTGATGTGTAAATGCTCCTCTTCAAATCGCCCCACCCCCACCCAGGAAGAGGACATGTCTATATGCCTCACTGTACCTTGCCCCAAATAAAGATGGCGGCCATAACCCATGACCTATCACCGCCTGAGGCCCACAGCCGTTTTCCCATTTGCTGTAAACATGGGACAAAGAGTTTCTAATTCAGGCCTAACTACCTGTAGAGAGTGTAATTAAACCCTCCCAGTCTAAACTGGATCCAACTCCCCTTTCCAGTTTCCTCCTCCTATACACACCAAAGGTCATTCTAGGTCCAGTGACCCTCCCTCAGAACACATGGCCGCTGGGAAAATTAGAATCCCTACAATGTGGAAACAGGCCATTCGGCCCAACAAGTCCACGCCTACCCTCTGAAGAGTTTCTCAACCAAACCCATTCCCCGACACTATTATTCTACATTTCTCCTGACTAATGCACCTAACCTATACATCTCTGAACACTACAAGAAATTTAGCTTGGCCAATTCACCTAACCTTCATATCTTTGAACTGCAGGAGATAGGGATCAAAGAGTAAATAATAGGCAGGGACAGAGCCCAAAAGAGACAGTAACATTTGGAAAGATAAAGGAGTGGATTACGATCTGGTTGGGAGTGGGGGGTGCATAGCTGTTAATGGAGGGGACAGAAACCTGTGTCTGGCAGCATCTCAGTGGAGGTGCTGGAAATGGCAGCTGATGATCGACGTTCTGCTGCAAAACAGACCGCAAGCTTTCAGTTGCGTGTCACTTTAACACACGAGTCTGTTCCCTGGCCAATATCTCTGTCTCATGCTTACTGCAGTGTTCCAGTGAAGCTTGATGCAAGCTGGCAGAACACTCCAGAACATACCAAAACGCCCCGTGTTTCAAGGATTGCAATTACCCCTCCCATGTGGTCAACAATACTCTCCAGTGTATCTCCACCACTTCCCACACCTCTGCCATTGAACCACACCTCTCCATCTGCAGCAAGGATAGAATCCCCTAGTCCTCACCTTCCACCCAGATACAACGCATCAGCCTCCGCCATTTCCACCACCTACAATCAGATCGCACAGAGATATATATTCCCTCTCCATTCCTTTCAGTATTCCACAGAGCCTATTCCCTGTGAATTCCTCGTCAGATCCATGCACCCCACTAACCCACCCTCCACTCCCAGCACCTTCACTTGTCAATGCAAGAGGTGTAACAACCTGTGAAAACCTCCCTCATTTCAAAAGGACCCTATCACATCCAGCAGAGATTTTCCTGCACATCCAAACACCTCAACTATTATGGCCTTTGCTTTCGATGGGGTCTCCTCTCCACTGGGGAGTCAGGTCACCAACTTGTGGAATGTTACAGGGACCATTTCTGGGATGCATGCACCAACAAACCCCACCATCCTGTGGCCGACCACTTCAACTTCCCCACCCACTCCGCCAAGGACATGCAAGTCCTGGGCCACCTCCACCACCAAACCCCAGCCACCCGACGCCTCGAGGAAGAAAACCTCATTTCCACATTGGGATCCTTTAACCACAGAATCAAGGTTTCCTCATCTCTCCTCCCCTGCCTTATTCCAGATCCAACCCTCCAACTTGACACCAACCCTCTTGAACTGTACCACCTGTCCATCCTCCTTTCCATAAGACCATAAGACCATAAGACATAGGAGTGGAAGTAAGGCCATTCGGCCCATCGAGTCCACTCCGCCATTCAATCATGGCTGATGCGCATTTCAGCTCCACTTACCCGCATTCTCCCCGTAGCCCTTAATTCCTCTAGACAACAAGAACCTATCAATCTCGGCCTTGAAGACATTTAGCGTCCCGGCTTCCACTGCACTCCGTGGCAATGAATTCCACAGGCCCACCACTCTCTGGCTGAAGAAATGTCTCCGCATTTCTGTTCTGAAATGACCCCCTCTAATTCTAAGGCTGTGTCCACGGGTCCTCGTCTCCTCGCCTAACAGAAACAATTTCCTAGCATCCACCTTTTCCAAGCCATGTATTATTTTGTACGTCTCTATTAGATCTCCCCTTAATCTTCTAAACTCCAACGAATACAATCCCAGTATCCTCAGCCGTTCCTCATATGCTAGACCTGTCATTCCAGGGATCATCCGTGTGAATCTCCGCTGGACACGTTCCAGTGCCAGTATGTCCTTCCTGAGGTGTGGGGACCAAAACTGGACACAGTACTCCAAATGGGGCCTAACCAGAGCTTTATAAAGTCTTAGTAGTACATCTCTGCTTTTATATTCCAACACTCTTGAGATAAAAGACAACATTGCATTCGCTTTCCAATTATCCACTCCACCCTCTCTCCATTACCCTCCACCTACATCTACCTATTGCCTTCCTTGCTCCCTTCCCATCAACCCCACACATCCCTCTTATCTCTCAACCCTCTTACACCCCTCCTCTCTCCCCCTCCAATCCTGGCATTCCTGATGAAAGGAATATGCCCAAAACGTCGATTCTCTTGCTCCTGAGATGCTGCCTGACCTGCTGTGCTTTTCCAGCGCCACACGTTAACGCAAGCTAGAAGAACAACACCTCACCTTCTACTTGGGAACCCTGCACCCCTCTAGCCCCAGTATCAAATTCAATCATTTTACGTCCTGAACTCTACAATGTCCTAGCGCCCTAGCCTCTTAACCCACATACCAGGCCTTGTTATTACAGCCTACCATTACACATTACCTATGGTTAGTCACTAACAGTCCCCATAAACAGCTATTCACCCTCCCCCCAGCCAGATCGTTATCCACTCCTTTGTCCAACTGCTCCCATCTTTCTTTGGAATCTATCACCACCTATCATTTACTCCTTAACCCCTACCTTCTGCATATAAACCGACATTTCTTTTCAGTAACATCAGTTCTGAGGAAGGGTCAGCGGATCCAAAATGTTAATTCTGATTTCTCTTCACAGATGCTGCCAGACCTGCTGAGCTTTACCAATCCCCTTTGGTTGTTGAGAGATTTGCAGCATCCGCAGTTCTTTTGGTTCTAATTTACCAGGAATTTCTAATTCAAGTCTAGCAGCCTAAAACCATGCGTTTATAAACCCTCCCAGTCCACAATAGCTCCATTTCTTCCCCAGAGTTTGCAGTCTCTCCCCCTCACCGTGACACTGCGCCTGCACAGCACATAACCACGTGTTGGCCTGCTGGACCCACCCCAATTCACTCCCATTGGCTGGAGGATCACGCCAATTCTCCTATTGGTCTGAAGCTGCTGTCAATCACCCAGGCCCCATTGTGACATGAGTGGGCTCCTCACAAGAGCATCGGATGCTGAGGGGTGACCTCATAGAGCTTTATAAAATCATGAGGGGTATGAATGGGGAAAATAGACAAGGTCTTTTCCCTGAGGTGGGGGAGTCTAGAACGAGAGGGTGTAGGTTTAAGGGCAGAGGGGAAAGATTTAAAAGGGACCCAAAAGGCAACTTTTTTCACACTGAGATGGGTGTGCGTATGGAATCTTCTGTTCAGGGAAGTGATGGAGGCTGGTACAATTACACCATTTTGCATCTGGATGGGTATGTGAATAGGAAGGGTATAGAGGGATATGTGCCAAGTGTTGGCAAATGGGACTAGATTAGGTTGGGATATCTGGTCGGCATGGACCAGTTCGACCAAAGGGTCCAATTCTATGCTGTATGTCTCTATGACTCTGCCCGAGGATGAGCTTCATCATTCACAGTGAATGGGTAGTAACACAGATCACAGGGTTTGGGGCTATTCAGCCCATTGGGGCTGTACTCTCCCCCTCTGGAGATGGTGCCAGTCTATTCCAACTCACTTCCCATTTGTCTGTAGCCCTCCAAATTCTTCCTTAAAAAATTTAAATTCCAAATTTTGTTTTGACAATAACTACTGAATCTGCATCCAGCTGTCGGTCAAACTGTTCCAGATGCTCAGAACATAGTGAATAAAATAATCCTCACATTTTTAACCTGCATTATTTGCCAGTTACCTGAAGGGAGTTACTAAAAATTGTGATGTTAATAATTTCTCCCTGTCTCTCTGTAAATTAAATATCCTGGAAACAAATCTGCTCCTGGTCGAACTTACTGCCTAACCTTCTCAGCTCCAAGGAGAATTATCTGATCTTCTGCTAACTCTCCATAAAAGAGAAACCCATCTTAACTTTAGTAGTGACATAAAGATGTACAGCAGAGAAACAGACCCTTCGATCCGACTTGTCCATGCCAACCACATGTCCTAAATTAATCTCATCCTATATGCCAGCTCTTGGCCTATACCCTTCCAAACTTTTGCTAATCACGTACAACTTCTCAAAGTCATAATTGGGTAATTGTACCAGCCTCCACACTTCCTCTGGCAGCTCATTCCATGCACACACCATGTTCAGCTGGAAACGTTGCCCCTTAGATCCCTTTGAAATCTTTTCCCTCACACCTGATGCCTGTGCCCCAAGCTTTGTACTCACATATCCTGGGAATATGACCCTGGGATTTCACCCTATCCATGCCCCTCACAGTTGTATCCGATGGTCCAGAGAAAACAGCCCCAGCCTATTCACCGTCTACCTACATAGCTCAAACCCTCAACCCTGGCAACATCTTTGCGGATCTTTTCCGAACCCTTTCAAGTTTCACAATATCATTCCGATAGCAGAGAGACCAGGAGTGAAAGCAGAATTCCAGAAGTGGCTGTATCAATGTGCTGTGCAGCTGCAAAATGACGTCCCAGCTCCACTACTCAATGCACTGACCAGTAAAGGCAAGTACACCAAACACTTTCTTCACTACCCTGCCTATGATTCCACTTTCAAGGAACTATGAACCTGTACTCCAAGGTCTCTTTGTTCAGCAACACTCCCCAGGACCTTCCCATTAAGCGTATAATTCCTGCCCTCATTTGCTTTTCCGAAATGGAGCACCTCAAATTTATCTGAAATAAACTCGATCTGATAATCCTCAGCCCATTTGATTTAAGTCCAATTGTACTCTGAGGTAACCTTCTTCACTGTCCAGTGCACCTGCAATTTTGATGTCTACTCTAAACCCACTAACTGTACCTCATATATTCACATAGAAACCACTGATATAAATGATGAAAAGCAGTGGACCCAGCATCGATCCTTACACCATATTGCTAATCACAGGCTTCCAGCCCGAAAAGCACGACCCTCCCTCTCCAACCTTCCAGCCAATTTGTATCCTAATAGCTGGTTCTCTCCGTATCCCATGGTGTCTAACTTGCTAACCAGTCTGTCATGTGGAACCTTTTTGAATGTCTTTCAGAAGTCCAAGTTAGTGATTTATGAACAAAGCCATGCTGACTATCCCTAATGGAGAAAGTGAGGACTGCAGATGCTGGAGATCAGAGCTGAAAATGTGTTGCTGGAAAAGCGCAGCAGGTCAGGCAGCATCCAAGGAACAGGAGAATCGACGTTTCGGGCATAAGCCCATTCCTGAAGAAGGGCTTATGCCCGATACGTCGATTCTCCTGTTTCTTGGATGCTGCCTGACCTGCTGCACTTTTCCAGCAACACATTTTCCACTCTGATTATCCCTAATCACTTCTTGCCTTTCCAAATACATATAAACCTGTCCTTTAGAATTCCTTCAAACACCTTGTCTGCCACTAACCTCAGGCTCACAGTATCGTTCCCGGACCTTTCCTTATCACCTTTCTCAAATAATGGCGCCTGTCTTGCAGCACCTCACCTGTGGCTATCAGTGATAGAAATATCTCAGCGAGGGGCCCGGCAAACACTTCCCTAACTTCCCACAAAGATTTGGGATAGACCTGATCAAGTCACACAGATTTACTCAGCTTTATGTATAAGACATCCAGTACAACCTCCTCTGTAATATGGATAGTTGTCAAGTTATCACTATTTATTTCCCCAAAGTCTCTAGCTTCCATATCCTCTTTCAGTAAAAGCTGACATGAAATCCTCGGATAGTATCTCTCCCACCTTCTGTGGTTCCACAGACAACCTTGTTGATCTTTGAAGGTCCCTATTCTCTGCCTGGTTACACTTTTGTCCTTCGTGTTTTGTAGAATCTCTTTGGATTGTCCTTAAACCTCTTTCCACCCAAAGCTATCTCATGTATCCTTTTTGTCCTCCTGTTTTCCCTCGAGTGTACTCCTACTGCCCCTATACTCAGACCCAGCTGTCTGTACCTGCCATATCCCTCCTTCATCTTTTTGATCAGACCCCCAATTTCTCTAGACATACAGCATTCTCTACACCGACCAGACTTGGCCTTAACAGGAACATACTGTCTATGTACTCTTGTTGTCTCATTTCCACAGGCCTATGGAGGCAATGGCAGATGAGGATATGGAAACAGTCATTCTCAGTAAAGAGGTAGTGTTGTGAAAGATAACAGCCCAATGGTACATGGGTCTCCTGGCCGTGATGGAATGCATCCCAGGGGACTAAAAGAGATGGTGAAGGGTCTATTGTCCTTCCTTGCGAGAGCGATGGTTATGCTGCAGCTGTATAGGGTGCTGGTGAGGCCACACCTGGAGTACTGTGTATAGGTTTGATCTACTTACTTCAGCAAGGACGTACTCACACTGGAGGGGGTGCAGAGGAGGGTCACTAGTTTGAGTCGGGAGTTGACAGGGTTGGTGTATGTGGAGAGACTGAATAGACTGGGACTATACTTGTTGGAATTTAGAAGAATAGGAGGTTGTACTGGAAAAAATAAAATTAAGAAGGGTATAGATAAGATAGAAGCAGGGAGGTTATTTCGATTGGTGGGGGGTAGCGGGTCAAACTAGAGAGCATAGCGTCAAAATAAGGGGGTATCTGATTTAGGACAGAGTTGAGGAGGAACGTCTTCAGCTAAAGGGTTATGAATCTGTGGAATTCCCTACTGAGTGTAGCAGTTGACGTTATCAACTTGAATGTCTTTAAGGCAAAATGTACATTTGTAAACAGGAAAGGAATTAAGGGTTATGGTGAGAGAGCAGGAAAGTGGAGCTGAGGCCATGAAAAGATCAGCCCTGATCTTATTGAATGGCAGAGCAGGCTTGAGGGGCCAGATGGCCTACTCCTGTTCGTATTCCTTCTGTTCTTATTTTCCCACTTTCCAGCCGTCCCTTTACCTGGGGTTGCAAAGAAATATTGAAAGTTCTCACCTTGTACCGTCAAAATTCACCTTTGTCAAATAATGAACACCAACTTTTAGATCTGGTCTATTATTTTCTGCAACTATTTTAAAACGAGTAGTATTATCGTCAGAGAATCCCAAGTGTGGAAGCAGGCCATTCGGCCCATCACATCCACACTGACCCTTAGATCCTCCTATCTTATCCCTGTAGCGCTGCATTTCACATGGCCAATCCCCCTCGCCTGCACATCCCTGAACACTGACGGCAATTTTACATGGCCAATCCACCCAACCCGCACATCCCTGAACACTGTAGGCAAAATCACATGGCCAATCCACCCAACCCGCACATTCCTGAACACTGTAGGCAATTTCACATGGCCAATCTACCCAACCTGCACATCCCTGAACACTGCAGGCAAAATCAAATGGCCAATCCACCCAACCCGCACATCCCTGAACACTGTTGGCAATTTCACATGGCCAATCCACCCAACCCGCACATTCCTGAACACTGTAGGCAATTTCACATGGCCAATCCACCCAACCCGCACATCCCTGAACACTGTTGGCAATTTCACATTGCCAATCCTCCCAACCTGCACATCCCTGAACACTGTTGGCAATTTCACATGGCCAATCCACACAACCCGCACATTCCTGAACACTGCAGGCAATTTCACATGGCCAATCCTCCCAACCTGCACATCCCTGAACACTGTAGGCAATTTCACATGGCCAATCCACCCAACCTGCATATCCCTGATCACTATCGGCAATTTCACATGGCCAATCCTCCCAACGTGCACATCCCTGAACACTGTCGGCAATTTCACATGGACAATCCAGCCAACCTGCACATCCCTGAACACTACAGGCAAAATCACATGGCCAATCCACCCAACCCGCACATTCCTGAACACTGTAGGCAATTTCACATGGCCAATCTACCCAACCTGCACATCCCTGAACACTGCAGGCAAAATCAAATGGCCAATCCACCCAACCTGCATATCCCTGATCACTATCGGCAATTTCACATGGCCAATCCTCCCAACCTGCACATCCCTGAACACTGTCGCCAGTTTCACATGGCCAATCCACCCAACCTGCACATCCCTGAGCACTGTCGGCACTTTCACATGGCCAATCCACCCAACCTGCACATCCCTGAGCACTGTCGGCAATTTCACATGGCCAATCCTCCCAACCTGCACATCCCTGAACACTGTCGCCAGTTTCACATGGCCAATCCACCCAACCTGCACATCCCTGAACAATATGGACAATTCAGCCTGGATTATACACCGAACCTGCACATCTTTGGACTGTAGGAGGAAACCCGAGCACCTGGATGAAATCCCCACTGACAACCTCAATAAGGTGATCATCCTCTTCTTATTTCCCAGTTCCACTCAAGTAATTTCACCGGGCGAACCCCCATGATTATCCTCCCTGAGCACAACAGTAATGTTATCCCTAATCAAAAGCACCATTCCACCTTCTCTCTTATCCCCCTTTCTATCCTTCCTCTTACATCTATTCCCTGGGACATTAAGCTACCTGTCCTTTCCAACCTAAGCCACGTTTCTGTAATACCCACTATATCCCAGTCCCATGTTCAAAACCATATCTTAAGCTCATCTGCTTTCCCTGTCAAATCTCTTGCATTGAAATAAATGCAGTGCAGTGCTATCAAAAGGACAGACTGATAGGCAGAGGGGGTGGGATGGCCCTGTTGGTGAGGGATGACGTTCAGTCCCTTGCGAAGGGGGAGACACAGAATCAGGAGATGTAGAGTCAGATTGGAGGGTGGCTAATGTTGTCCGAATTTTCAAGAAAGGTGGGAGAGAGAAAACAAGGAATTATAGACCGGTTAGCCTGATGTCAGTGGTGAGAAAGATGCTGGAGTCAATTATAAAACATGAAATTATGGCTCATTTGGATAGTGGTAATAGGATTCGTCAGAGTCAGCATGGATTTACAAAGGGAAAATACTGACTGTGATTGAAAATTGGCTGGCTGTCAGGAAGCAAAGAGTAGCGATAAAGGCTTCCTTTTTGAATGGCAGACAGTGACTAGTGTGGTACCACAAGGTTCGGTGCTGGGGCCGCAGCTGTTTACAATATACATTAATAATATAGATGAACATATTAAAAGTAATATTAGCAAATTTGCTGATGACAAAAAGCTGGGTGGCGGGGTGAAATATGAGGAGGACGTTATGAGAATACAGGTTAACTTGGTCAGGCTAGGTGAGTGGACGGATGCATAGCAGATGCAGTTGAATGTGGATAAATGTGTGGTTATCCACTTTGGAGGCAAGAATAGGAAGGCAGATTACTATCTAAAAGTAGTCAAATTTGGTAAAGGGGAAGTACAACGAGATCTAGGTATTCTTGTACATCAGTCAATGAAAGCAAGCATGCAGGTACAGCAGTTAGTGAAGAAAGCTCACTGCATGCTGGCCCTCATAACTATAGTAATTGAGTATAGGTTCAAAGTGGTCCTTCTGCAGCTGTACAGGGCTCTGGTAAGACCGCACCTGGAGTGTTGTGTGCAGGTTTGGTCTCCACATTTGAGGAAGAGCATTGTGGCTATTGAGGGAGTTTTGGGTAGGTTCATGAGGTCAATTCCTGGAATGGCGGAATTATCATATGTTGAAAGATTGGAGCGACTGAGCTTGCATACACTTGAGTTTAGAAGAATGAGAGAGGATCTGATTGAGACCTCCAAGATTATTAAAGGGGTGGACACTCTGGAGGCAGGAAGCATGTTTCCACGGATGGGTGAGTCCAGAACCAGAGGACACAGTTTAAAAATAAGGGAGAGGCCATTTAAAACAGAGTTGAGGAGAAACGTCTTCACCCAGAGAGTACTGGACACATGGAATGCTCTGTTCCAGAAGGCAGTGGAGGCCAAGTCTCTGGATACTTTCAAGAAAGAGATGGATAGAACTGTTAAAGATAATGGAATCAAGTGTTACGGAGATAAGGCAGGAACAGGATAATGATTGTGGACGATCATCCATGATCATAATGAATGGTGGTGTTGACTCAAAGGGCAGAATGGCCTATTCCTGCACCTATTGTCTATTGTACCTTGTCAGTCCTACCTCATTCTGTGGCTTGCCCTTGCCTGCTTTGCCTGTCAAACTTTTCAACTGTATCAGCCACAGACTTACCTCCTATCTCACTATCTCTTTGGGTTTACTCCCACGCACTCACTGGTTTAATGTCTCCCGAGTAGCACGAGCAAATCTCCCTGCTTGGATATTAGACACCTTTCAATTCAGGTGTAATCCATCCTTCTTATGCACGTTAATTCTACCCCAGCAGAGATTCCAATGATCCAGAAATGTGAATCCTTCTCCCCTGTATCAGCTCCTTAGCCACGCATTCATCTGCTCTACCCTGCTATTCCTACTTTTTTCTAGCATGTGGCACTGGGAGTAATCCAGATATTACTACCCACAAGGACCTGCTTATTATCCTCCAGGCTAACTTGCTATATTCTCTCATCAGGACTTCATCCGTTTCTCTTATGTCATTGGTACCAGTGTACAGTGACCTCCCACTGATCATTCTTCCCTTTCAGAATATTCTGCACCCTCAGAGCCATCCTTCACCCAGGCAGTCGGGAGGCACCACCCCATTCTGATGTCTCACTGTTAGCTACAGGAACTGCAGTCTGTGCTGTAGACTAGAGAGCCCCCTGTCACCATCGATCGCGTGGAACTGGATATATCTCACATTAAACTAGTTACTTGGCTGTCAGTGCGATATTCCCCTGAGAGTGTGACGCTTTCCAAAACTGTATACTTGTTTGAGTTGGAAATAACCACAGGAGACTCCTGCACGACTTGCCCTCCACTCCTCCCTTTCTGAGAGGAAACCCATCTACCTGACTGGATTGGCTGTTTTCCTACCTTTCTGAAACTGCCACCTATCACACCCCCCGGCTCCTGTAAATTCTTCATTAGCTTTAACCGTCGCTCCATCTGATCCACGAAGTCCTCCAAGATTTGCATCCTCACTTCCTGCAGACAATTAGGATCATTGAAACTTTCCTGAAAATCTAAATCCAACAGGAAGAGCACATCACTGTACGAATGGCCATCTCTGCACCTTAACTGTCCACAGACCCAGAAAAAGGCGCACAGTCTTACAGCTTTACAAAACGCTACTCTAGAATAAATTAGTACCAATATTTTATAATTAAAAACTTAATCAAAGAATTATAAGATGTGTATTTAAAGAAATAAACCGTCACCCCACTGAATGTTGTAGCTTTACTAAAATAAAACAGACTAAGATTTATCTTTGAAGAGACCGAAACCCACCGAGCTGTGAGTCACAGAAGAACAGCACTAAACAGAACCTTTGGTCAAATCTGTCCATGCCGACCAGATATCCGAACCTAATCTTATCCCTCTTGCCAGCACCTGGGCCATATCCCTCTAAATCTTTCCTCTTCATGTCAAGTATCCAAATGCCTTTAAAATGCTATAATTGTCAGCCTCCACCACTTCTTCTGGCAGCTAATTCCATACACGCACCACTCTCTGCGTGAAAGGGTTGCTCCTTAATTCCCTTTTATATCTTTCCCCTCTCACCCTCAATCTATGCTCTCTATTTCTGGACTCTCCTACTCAGGGAAGAGACCTTGTCTGTTTACCCTATCCATGCTACTAATGATTTTATAAACCTCTACGGAGGTCACTCCTCAGTCTCTGATGCTCCAGGGAAAGAAAGCCCCAGCTTCTTTGCTCTCTTCCTGCAGCTCAAACCCTCCAATCCTGGCAATATCCTTATAAATTTTTTTTGAACCCTTTCAAGTTTCACAACATCCTTCCAATTGACGGAGAACAGAACTGCACACACTGTTCCAAAAGAAGCCTAACCAATGTCCTGTACATGACCTTGCAACTTCTATACTCAATGATTTCATCAATAAAGGAATTTATTCCAAACACTTTCTTCAATATCCTATCTACCTGCAACTCTACGTTCAAGGAAATATGAACCTGCACTGCAAGATATCTTTGTTCATCAACACTATCTAGGAATTTGCCACTAAGTGTATCAGTCCTGTTAAGATTTGCTTTTCCCAAATGCAGTACTTCACATTTATCTGAATTACACTCAATCTGCCACTTCTCACCCATCTGAACAATATCCTGTTGTAATCTGAGGTAACCCTCTTCGCTATCCATTGTACCTCAAATGTTGGTGTCATCTGCAAACTTACTAACTGTGACATGCTCATATCTAAATCATATATATACACGATGAAAAGTAGTGGACCCAGCACTGATCCTTGCGGCACTCCACTGGTCACATGCCTCCAATCTGAGAAACAACCCTCCACCACCACCCTGCCTTCTGCATTTTAGCCAGTTCTGTATCCCAACGGCTAGTTCTCCCTGTATTCCATGAGATTTAACCTTGCTAACCAGTCTTCCATGGAGAACCTTGTCGAGTGCCTTACTGAATTCCATAGATCATGTCCACCTCTCTGTCCTCAACAATCCTCTTTGATACATCTTCAAATAACTCAATCAAGTTTGTGAGACATGATTTCCCACGCACATAGTCATGCTGACTATCACTAATCAGTCCTTGCTGTTCAGAATACATGCGCATCTTGTTCCTCAGGATTCCCTCCAACAACTTGCCCAGCATCAATGTTAGGCTTACCAGTCGATAGTTCCCTGGCTTGTCCTTACGACCTTTCTTAAATAGCGGCACCACGTTAACTAACCTCTAGTCTTTCGGCATCTCACCTGTGATAATCAATGATACAAATGTCTCAGCAAGAGGCCCAGCAATCACATTCCCAGCTTCCCAGAGTTCTAGGGTACACCTGATCAGGTGCTGGGGATTAACCAAGCTTTACGGGTTACAAGACACTCAGCACGTCCTCCTCTGTAAGCTGGACATATTCAACATGTCGACATCTATTTCCCCAAATTCTATGTTGCCCATGTCCTTCTCCACAGTAAACACTGATGCAAAATATTCAGTTAGTATCTCTCCCATCTCCTGCAGCTCCACGTTTAGGTTACCTTGCTGATCTTTGCCCTATTCTCACTCGAGTTACCCTTTTGTTCTTAATGTATTTATAAACACCCTTGGGATTAGTCATAACCCTATTTGCCAAAGCTTTCTCATGTCCCCTTTTTGCCCTCCTGATTTTCCTCTTAAGTTTGGAACAACTCCTGCTTTGGAACAACTCCTGCATGACGTATCTAGTCACTTTTACCAGAACTTTGCCAGTATCCCTCTAAACCCTTCCTGTTTATATACCCATCCACATGCCTGTTAAATGTATTTCTATCAGCCTCCACTATTTCCTCTTATTCCATAGACTGCCGGAACCAGTTGTCCTTTAGGTCCCTTTGAAAAGATCCCCCCCACTTTAAAGCTGTGCCCTGTCAGTTTGGAATCCCCCAGCTCTGTGGAAAAGACCTTGTCTATTGACCCTATCGATGACCATCATGATTTTAAACACCTTTTATCGGTTAACTCCACAGCCTCCCATGTTCAAATGAAAACAGCCCCAGCCTATTCAGGCTTTTCCCTGTAGCTCAAACCCTCCAAAACTGGCAACATCCTTGTTCATTTCTTCTGAACCCTTTTATGTTCCACAACATCCTTCCGAGGCATTGAGACCAGAATTGCACACAGTATTCCAATAGTAGTCAGGCCAAACACTGTTTAGTTCCCTGACCGCCCCAGTCCTTATCCACAGTAAGTTCCAAAGTGAAATATTTATCTCGGATCTTGTAGTTTCACACATCGTTGCCTTCATTGATCATTAAGGAGACCGGGTTTGTCCCGAGCTCTTTTGCCCTTAATACACTTGTAGAGTCTCTTTGGATTTTCCTTAACTTTCTCTGCCAAAGCGATCTCGTGTCCCCTTTTTACATTCCTGATTTCCATCCTAAGTGTATTTCTACAGCCCTGATGCTCCTGAAGGGATTCACTTGAGTCAGCCAGTTATATCTGACATGTACCCACTTATTTCTTGACCAGAGCCTCGAAACTCAGCCAGTGTTTCCTAATTCTGTCAGCATTGAGCTGCACACTAACAGGAATATGCTAGTGCTGAATGTTCATTTTATCTCGGATTTAAAATATTCCTACTTGCCAGACTTCCCTTTACCTGCAAATAGCATTTAAACATTCATGACTAATACTATCTTGCTCCATTGTATAACTTGAGCTTGTGGACGAGGCCTGTCCTTTTCCATCGCTACTTTCAAACTAATACAAATGTCGTGACTTTCCAAAGCGCTCCCCCACTAACACCTCAGTCCCGTTCCCTACCTTGTTTCCCAAGGGAAGGTCACGTTTAGCCCTATTCTCCAGTTGGGCCATTTACATAATGACTGGGAGTTTCATGAACACAATTAACAAATTCGTTCCATACAAATGCTTAACAAAGTAATAATCCCGTTCCAGGTTTGGAAAGGTTAAAATCCCCTATCATTACAACCATATTATTCTCAGAGATATCTGAGATCTCCTGACATATTTGCTCCTTCATCTCCCATTGCCTATTGCTATAATACGACCATAACAAACTAATGACCAATTTCTAAGTTCCACCAATATCGCTTAACTGGGCGATCCTGCATGAATACTCCCTCTAGGTACTGCTGGGATGTTTCACCCAATCAAAACCACCAACTCTCCTCCTGTCTTGCCTCCTGCTCTGTCCTTCCTGAATCATCTGTCCCCTGGAACATTGTGCTGCCAGTCCTGTCCCTCCCTCAGCTGTGTTTCTGTAATACCTCGGATATCCCAGTCCCATGTTCCCATCCATGCTCTGGGTTCATCTGCCTTATCAGTCCGGCCCTTTACATTGAAATAAATGCAGTTTAATCCACCAATTTTCCCTCATTGTCTGCTATGTTCTTGCCTGCCTTGTCCATTTATATTGGTCTCTTGAACATCTGTACCAGCCTCAAATTTCTTTTGGCCTTACAACTGTTTGGGGTCCCACACCCCTGCGAGATGGTTTAAATCCTCTCGAGCAGCTCCAGCAGCACTCCCCATCAGGATATGGGTCCCCCTCCTGCTCCCAGTTCAGGTGTCTTCCCCACCCTGTCTACTTGTGCTGACACCTTTCAGACATCCAGGGACTGGTCCACCAAGCTCCATGTGTTCCTCGGTACTCCAGGAGGACCTATTATTCATGATCGATATCAATCCCTTATGAGACTTCCCACAGTGCGTAACCTCACAGTGATCAGAAGTAAACTCCATCTGCCATTACTCTGCTCAGTTTATCATCTGATCGATATCAGACTAAAGCCTGAGACCATCCCCCTCACTGTCGACAACACCCTCAGCTTTCATGTCATCTGCAATTCCACTGATGATACCTTCTGCTTTCACATGCGAGATATTAATGTACATAATATCCAGCAATGGTTCTTGCACAGATCCCTGTGGTACACCCGCAGGGCAAAGGTTTACAATCGTGAAAACACCCTCCACCAATTGTGGATCCAATTTGCCAACTTGCCTTGGATCCCATGGGCTCTTCCCTTTAGGACCAGCCTTCCATGTGGGACCTTGTCAAAGACCTTAATGAACTCCATGTCAACCATATCATCTGCACTGGCCTCATCAATATCAGAGGACAGTCCTCTACCAAATCCATACAGACAATCTCTAATGAATTCCTGTACTTTTGAATGTTGGTTCATCGTGCCCATCAGAATTGTTTCCAATAATTTCCCTCCCCCTGCTGTCAGACTATCTGCTCTGTAATTACCTGCCCATTCCCTTCTGCCCTTCCTCAACGAAGGAACCAAATTAGCGATTCTCCAATCATTCGCCACTTTACTTGTGGCCAGCAAAGTGTTAAATATATCCACCAGGGCCCCAGCAATCTGCTCCCTTCCGTCCCATAGCAGCCTGGGATACATTTTATTGTATGGGAATTTGTCTCCCTTTTTGCCTGTGAATACATTTAACACCTCCTTCTCATTGATCTTAACATGTTTGAGAACCTCACCATCCCAACTGAAATCCCCGGCGACAATGTCTTTCTCCTGTTTGAATACAGATGGAAAGTATTAATTGAAGACCTCGCCTACTTACTCTGGCTCCATGCACTGATTGTCGCTTTGGTTTCTAACAGGCCCCATCATTTCCACAGTAATCCTCTTACTTTAACTGGACTTATTAAATATCTTGTGGCTTTTCCTTAACATTATCTGCTCAGGATATCTTGTGACCATTGTTTGCCCGTTCATTTTTAAGGAGCCCCCCATCCCCATCCCCCCGTGCTTTTTATCTAATGGCTTTGTTTCCCATTATTGTTAGCGTCGTCCATTTTGCCTGAGTTTCCACAAGGTTTTGAATCTTCCACCTTTTGTTAGCCTGTAACCACATCTCTCTGGTGTCTAAATCTCTTTCATCTCTGTGTCACAAATTCAGCTACCTTATTGAAGAAACTTTGTCGACAGGGAAAATTAAAGTTCTGTACTCTTTTCCACAATTTCCTATCACAAAGCAGTTCGCTAATGTCGAGTTTTAGTTAAACCTTATCCCATCCTGTTCCTTTCTGCTTGTCTTCAGCAACATCCCCATGCTGCTCCGATGCATCACGTTTTCTATTTGGATTTGGATTTGGAAAACACTTTGCTGTGGGTATGTCGTATAGACCACGTGAGGATGGGCAGATGTCCTTCTCGAAAGGACAGGTGTTTGGGTTTTTTGTACATCAGCAATGGTTTCATATTTATGGATTGTTAATTACTATTAAATTATTGATTTGAAATTCCACCATTTCTGATAGTGGGATTCAAACCTGTCTCCCCTGAACATTAGCTGACGTTTTGGATACATGCCCTAACAGTAATATCACATGGACATCACTTCACGTGTTCACACGTTGCTCATCCCTGAGCACAGATACCTTTCTCCCCACACAACTGTGTGATCCTGACATCTTCCTGCACTCTGGTGATATCACTCAGTATCTCTCCATGTGGTATCCCTCACTGTGAGGGTCTAATTGCTGCCTCTGTCAGCACCTCTCCCTCTTGCAGTTACTCCAGGTCCTGAGCCAACAGAATTCTCTACTCCAGAAAGATGCAACAGCGCAGGCCAGGGATGGAAACTGGGATTTTCCAGATCTCTTTGGGACTCAGTGCCAATCTTCATGTGTAACCCTCACTGCATCAGTCTAATTTCCCATTCTGTATATTTGTCTGCCTCCTGCAGGTATTCAGGAAGGTCCTGACTCAATAGACTTCCCAACTGCTGGATGGGTCGTCCATCACCTCATCGAATGCAATTGGTGAGCCTGAAGGCAGGCAGATCTGGAGCCTTCAATAAATCCTGCAGCGAGGTAATATCACTCACAGTGACCAGAGCAGAGGACATTTAAAGGGTGAGAATCTTCAGCTCACAGGACATGTCATGGATACAGTGCTGAAGGGCAAACACAGGTCATAAAGCTCCCAGTCTCAATCTCCACCCTCTTGTAAGAGGATTATTTTCCAGCTCTGCTGTCCTAAGCCTTCCTGAGACAGTATAGCGAGTTCACAGTTATCAATCCAGGCCTGTGCTGTCTCAGTGAGCATCAGTACAACAGAGGGGAAAACAGGCCTCCCTTATGAAAGTGGTATTGAAGCGTAAGATCTTTCTGTTCCCTGGTCCCTCTCATACATTCTCTGTTGTCCTATCATCGAGTCATACAGCACGGAAACTTACCTTTCGGTCCATCCTTATCTGGGCCAGTGCCTTGAATGCTTCTTACTCTGAGAACAGTTCCTATCGCTGTAACCTCCTCCCTTGTCTCCAATCCCACTGTATATTTAAAACCTACTCCAATGCTGAATATTCTCCCTTCTCTGTAAACTGCTCCAATCTGAATAATGTTTCTAATCCCAGCAATCTCCTCCTTTAGTCATTACAATTATCCCTATTACTGTCAACTTGCACAATACCCATAGCCCACCCTGTCTCTGTAACATCCTCCAGCCTTTACCAACCACCCCATCTGTGTACCTTCCTCCAGCCCCTACAGTACATGATACCACTATCACCTTCAATCCCTATAACATCCCTGCCTCGTGTCCTACATCACCAATGACCTCTGAAATCATACTATCCGAACAGACCTCCCTATCTGAGTAAACCCCTCCAGTCCCTTCAGCCTTTCCTGCCAGTGTAATCTGCTCCAATCCCTGCAACCCTCCCTGTGTATAGTGTTCTGCAGGCAATTTAACCTTCCGCATGTCTGCAACCGCATCCATCCTCTGTGATATCCTCTGTTGCTGTGACCTTCTCCCATCACGACAATGTTTCGTTACTCTACTTCCTGCCATCAGTACTAGCCTTCCTGACTCTGTAACATCGTGAAGTCACTAATACCAACCATGTACCTGAAACATCCTCTTTGTGGCTGTATCCAAGCCCACTCCGTACAGCTCCCTCTTTCTGTAACCTCCTTCTGTCTGAAGAACCATCCAGTGTCAACACCCCTCTGTATTACTAACTTCATCCAACCTCTTCCAGCTCCTCGCTATCACTGTACGCCATCCTATCCCTACTCACCTCCTTATCACGTCATTTCATCTCTGCAAACCTCACGGTCATAATAAATCTCTTCTATCTCTACAAAATCGTCCAAATCTCAGTAAACACTTCTCTTCCTACTCCCCTCCCTGTGCATGTAATCTCATTGAATCTTTAGAAACATTTGCCTATTATCACTTCTGGAAGAGACGACAATATATGTTTCTCCAATGAACACTACATCCTATAATCCTCCCTGTCACGGTAACTTTCTCCAACCCATTCACACATCCCTTTTCAGTCACATCCTCCAGCCTCCACAGGATGATTGGCCGTCTCTATCTCATTAAATCTCGGTCAGACTCCAAAAGCCCCCCTATCTCTGTCACCTCCCATAGTTAATCCATCCCTTTCTATCTCTGTATCCGCCTCCATTCACTCCCTGCCTCCCTATCTCTGTCAACATCTGCAGCCATTCCTCCCGTCCCTATCTCTTTCACCTCTCCCAGTCACTGCTTCTCTCCCATCTCCGTAAGCTCACCAAATCACTCCTTCCACAACCTCCACAAATTGCGGGCCAAAGGGCCTATTGCTGTGCTGTACTGTTGGATTTTCTAATTTTCTGGCATCTACCTGGCAGAGCCTCTCGGAATCTTAGATGTTCTGTTCAATTTCTTTGCGATTTTTTGAAATGTCAATGGTTCAACCTCAGTCTACTCCACCTCTTTCTATGAGAAAATCCCACCATCTCCAGAATCAGCTGAGTGACCCTTCTCTGACCTGCCTCCAATACAAGAATAGCTTGCCTTCGGGAATTCACACTGTTCATAATATTCTAGGGGTGGGCTGACTGGTACCTTGTATAGTTTTAGAAAGAAATCTATACATTTTGACTCCATTCCATTTGTAATAAATGGCAACATTTGCTTTACCTCCTCAATTACCTGCTGACCCTGTAAGCTACCTTTTTCAAATTGATACACAATAATTCCCAAAACACTTTGTGCAGTCAGTCTGAAACCAAACAGTGTTAGCCTGACAGTAAGTCAGGAACGTGCTGAAGTGTATTACAAAGGATATGGCAATAAACGATAACTGGACACTTAGAAACAATTGGAGATGCATGATATTTTAAAAGGAGGATATTTTTAATCTGTTGGATTCTATATTTTGGTGTCACCATAAATGGCAGAATAGATAAGGGTGGGGGAGGCTAGTGGCAGTAGGGGGATATTTGAAATTTCAGAAGCATTTTGACAAGTTTTAACCAGGGCTGAAGAGTAGTGAGAGAGAGAATAGGGCCCCTGAAAGGTCAATGGGGCTGTCCAAGAGGAATCACTGTTGATGTGGAATATCCGAATCAAATATTTTGCTTTAGGATTTACTGTGGAGAAAGATATGGAAGCTTGGAAACTTGGGAAAATACATAGTAATGTCTTGAAGAGAGTTTACATTTGAGAACAGGAGGTGATGGATGTCTGAACATGCAAAAAGTTAGATAAAATCTTGGGACATGATCAGATGTATCCCAGTGCCTAGTGAGAAACTAGGGAGGCATTACAGAGCCCTTCGCAGAGATATTTGTATCATTGACAGCCACTACAGGCCAGTGAGACTGATGGGAGGGTAATTAGTTGGACTAGATTCTGAGAGAAAGAATCATCATGCATTTGGAAAGGCAAGAACTCATTAGCGATAATCAACATTGCTTTGTGTGTGGAAACGGATGACTGAGTACTTGTGGAGTTAGACAAATAATAGATCAAGGCAGAGCAATGGATGATGTCTCCATGGACTTTAGCAAGGCCTTTGACAGGGTCTGCATGGCAGATTTGTTATTATGTTTAGATCACACATAACCAGGGAGCACTCACCAACTGGATATAAAACAGGATTGACGGTAGGAGACAGAGCATGTTCAGAGAGGGTTCAGAGAGTGGGCGGCATGGTGGCACCGTGGTTAGCACTCCTGCCTCACAGCGCCAGAGACTCGGGTTCAATTCCCGCCTCAGGCGACTCTGTGTGTGGAGTTTGCACATTCTCCCCGGGTGCTCCGGTTTCCTCCCACACACCAAAGATGTGCCGATCAGGTGAATTGGCCATGCTAAATTGCCCCTAGTGTTGGTTAAGGGGTAGATGTAGGGGTATGGGTGGGCTGCGCGTCGACGGGGCGGTTTGGGGCCTGCAGGCCTGTGACCAACGGTGTGACATGGGGTTAGGTGCTGGGTCACTGTTGTGTATCATTTATATAAACAGTTTGGTTGATAATACAGGAGTCATGGTTCGCAAGTTTGTGAGTGAGACTGAAATTGGTGGTAAAGTGGGCAGCGAAGAGGGTTATCCAAGAGTACAATGGGGTCAACAGTACTGCTAGACCAGTGAGTTTATAAATAACAGGTGGCCAAATGCAAGATGTTGCGTATTGCTAAGGCAAACCAGGCTGGACTTGTACAGTTAATGTTCAGCCCCTGGGTAGTGTTATCAATCAGAAACCCAGGGATGCAGATACACAGTTTTCTTTTGAAAGTGGTGTCACAGGTAGACAGGCTGGTGAAGCAGGCATTTGGGATGGTTATCTTCATTGGTCAGAGCATTGAGAGTAGGAGTTGGGATGTCATGGTGTGGCTGTACAAAACATTAGTGAAGCCACCATAAAGCATTATTGATTATGTGGAAAATCACAACTGATTCACTTATGTCCTTGAGAGAAGAACATCTGACATTCTCTTCTGGTGTGGTCACATGTGACTCCAGACCCACAGTAATATGGCTGACTCTGAGCTACCTCTGAGCAATTAGCAGTGGGATAATGTACACTGGACCAACCGGTGGCATCCTCAGCCCATGAAGGAATCAATGAAATTACATGTCCACCTCTACCTCTGCAAACCACTCCAGCTGCAACAATTCATACTGGCTTTGTAACATTGTTCAGGCCTTTGCCTCTGTCTGTAACACTGTTACCACCTCCAGCGCCTTCACCTCTCCCTGTTCCGATATTCTGACTAAACCCTGACAATGTTTCCTCTTCCTACTGCACTCCTCCTGCTAGTCAACCCCTAGTGATGCCTTTAAAAAAAATTCCATATTTCTAAAACATTGACTTCTTCAGAAATGTTCGGTTATTTTTGTATTCTAAGCAGCTCTTAATCAACCCCTGGGAATTACTAGGCCAAGACTGTCCGAACTGGGGGAGGAGCATTGGCAAGGTGTCGGGAACCTCGAGACTTGCTGTGGGGAGAAAGGGGAATCCAGAAAACAACACAAAGAGCGCGTGACCACACCAACATCTCACCCACCCCCTTCCCACGGCCACCTTCTGCCCCAAGTGTAACAGAATCTGTGGAAGGCCACATTGGTCTGTACAGCCACCTACAGACTCCGCCTGAGAGCGGGAGAGAGTCAGCCTCGACTGTGACCCATCACCAATAAGATGGTGAGATAGGAAAGTTGAATTCCCTTTCAATTGTCCTACTGCCTTTGTTACAAATTCCAGTAATTTCCCGTCCAAAGCCATGCCTTACAATGTAATGCTGTAAAGGGTCTTAAACACTGTCCTTCAAATTCTGTGTTCTGACTCTTATTACCCGGAATTTTATCTCCTAATGATTGATAATCTGAGGCCACAAGTTTACTTGATTATCCCATTGTTATCCCTAAAGATGAGAGTTCCCCATCTTCCTTCCCATTCTGCCTGACTTTCCACAATATTGTGGAGCCTTGAATATTAATGCCCCACCTTTTGTTCACCCTGTGACCATGTCTCCGTGATGGTGATTAGATAGATATCACAGTCACATGTGCATATCCCTTATTGCAAATGTTTTGTGCATTCAAATTAAGAAATAGTAATATACTCTTTAAATCACAATTTCCTGTCACAAACTTAACTGCTGATGTACAATTTTCGTTAAACTAGGCCTCTTCCTGTTTCATTCTCCTCAGCCACAGCCCCATGTTTCAATATTTCAATCTTTCTCTATGGAATTGGAAATTTCCTTTCAGCTGCGCCAAGTCCCTCCTCGTCTGTGTCAGTTTAAAGCACTCTACATAATCCTGGTCATATGATTGACCAGGGGACTGTTCCCAGCATTGTAGCATCCCATTACAATAGCTGACTCATCCCTGAGTACTGGTAGCAGTGCTTACTGCATCAGAATCACTTCTTTTGCCACCATGGTTTCATCCTGAAAACATCCTGCACTCTGGTGATATCACTCAGTATCTCTTCATGTGGTATCCCTCACGATGTGGATCTAATTGCTGCCTATGTCAGCGCCTCTCGCTCTTTCAGCTGGTCTGAGATCCTGAGCCAAAAGAATTCACCGATCCGCAACAGCACAGACTCTTCAGTGCTACTCTACATGAGTTATCTTCACAGCAACAGTCTAATTTCCCATTCTGTCTTTTTCTGACTCATGCAGGTAATCAGGATGATTCTAACTCCTGTTTCATCCATCACCTCATTGAAAATGCTTGGTCAGCCAGGGAGAGATGGAGAGGGAGATGGAGAGGGAGAGGGAGAGGGAGATGGAGATGGAGATGGAGATGGAGATGGAGATGGAGATGGAGATGGAGATGGAGATGGAGAGGGAGATGGAGATGGAGATGGAGATGGAGAGGGAGAGGGAGAGGGAGAGGGAGAGGGAGATGGAGATGGAGAGGGAGAGGGAGATGGAGATGGAGATGGAGATGGAGATGGAGATGGCGATGGAGATGGAGATGGAGAGGGAGATGGAGATGGAGATGGAGAGGGAGAGGGAGAGGGAGAGGGAGAGGGAGAGGGAGATGGAGAGGGAGATGGAGATGGAGATGGAGATGGAGATGGAGATGGAGATGGCGATGGAGATGGAGATGGAGAGGGAGATGGAGAGGGAGATGGAGAGGGAGAGGGAGAGGGAGAGGGAGAGGGAGATGGAGAGGGAGATGGAGATGGAGATGGAGATGGAGATGGAGATGGAGATGGCGATGGAGATGGAGATGGAGAGGGAGATGGAGATGGAGATGGAGATGGAGAGGGAGAGGGAGAGGGAGAGGGAGAGGGAGAGGGAGAGGGAGAGGGAGATGGAGAGGGAGATGGAGATGGAGAGGGAGAGGGAGATGGAGATGGAGATGGAGATGGAGATGGAGATGGCGATGGAGATGGAGATGGAGAGGGAGATGGAGATGGAGAGGGAAATGGAGATGGAAATGGAGAGGGAGAGGGAGAGGGAAGGGAGAGGGAGAGGGAGAGGGAGAGGGAGATGGAGAGGGAGATGCAGATGGAGAGGGAGAGGGAGATGGAGATGGAGATGGAGATGGAGATGGAGATGGAGATGGAGATGGAGATGGAGATGGAGATGGAGAGGGAGATGGAGATGGAGATGGAGATGGAGATGGAGATGGAGATGGAGATGGCGATGGAGATGGAGATGGAGAGGGAGATGGAGATGGAGAGGGAGAGGGAGAGGGAGAGGGAGAGGGAGAGGGAGAGGGAGATGGAGAGGGAGATGGAGATGGAGATGGAGATGGAGATCTGGAGCCTACAATAATTCCTGAAGCCAGTAAAATCAATCACAGTAAACAGCACAGGGTGGAGGTAGTCGACTTCTATATTCAGACCCGGAAGACAGGACAAAGATACACTCTGGGCTACATTCTAGGCTTCATTCCCACCATCTTGTGAGGGTCCTTCTTTCCCCTCTGCTGTACTGGTCCTCCCAGAAACATTACAGGAGGTCCCGGGCAACACTCCTGGCCCATGCTGTATTAGTGACCTCTGTAATATCCTCCAGTCCCAATAATCCTTCCTCTGTTTGGAAGCTTCTCTAGTCCACACAATGCTCTCTATCTCTGTCAGGTTCTTCAGTCCCTAACACCCTAATCCTTAAACTTTTACAGTAGATACTAAATTTCTTCATCCCTGTAAATGCCGAGTCCTATCTATCCCTATAAACTCCTCCTACTAATGCCACCCTCCATGTCAATTTGTTCTGTCTCTAACCTCTCCATCCATCCCAATCTGGATAAATGTCTCCAGCTCCTACAACCTAACTTATCTGTGAAAAAATTGTAACCTCGTTATCGTTCTCCATTTCTTCCATCTTAATCTATTTAAACTTCACCCACACCCCACCAACCCGCCTGACCACAGGAACTTCTTCCAGTTTGTGCAAAGCTCCCCAACTGTGGAACCGTCTCCAACCCAGCAACCTGCATTTTCTAGAACCAAGAAGTCTTTCTATATCTGTGAACATGTTCAGTTACGACAACCTTCCATATCTCTGTTAGTATACACAATACTCTTCTCCCTGAACACCCACTGTCTGTGCCTCTCACTCTGCCTGCCTCTCCCTACATCCATTCCAATCTCCAGAATATAACCCAGCTCCCTCTATCTCTGTAAATCCTCCAATTACCCAAGCCCCTTTGTCCCACTGACACTCTTGACCAGATGTAACTGCATTTAACTCTAACATCCTTGAGATCCTGTAAGACTCCATATCTCTGTAACCTCGACCCATCTGTTAAAACCACAACTACTGAGGAATGACTCCCTCCATTCGCCATAAGGCAGATGGAATGATAGTGAACAGATATGATTGAACTGTCATTCTGGAGATGTAGATGCAGAATGACCATCGCAGGGAACTGAATATTGAAGGGTTGTTGGGATCTAGGCAGGCTAGGTAAAAAGCCAACAAGTTGTGAAGAAAGGGTGAGGTTAATGCATCAATGAGATAGCCACGTGGAACTCATGTCCAAAATTTGGAGGCTATTTGGGTGGAGCTGGGAATGAAAAAAACAGCAGCAATCATTGGCCAGAATTCTTTTATAGGGACCAACCAGTAATGATAATGTAAATATGGTTACAGTCAGGACACCGAATGTAGTTGTGGCAAGGGCAGTACAGGAACTGTGTGTGACAGTGGTCCCCATCCCGACTGGATAACTAATGAGTATCAGGGCTGTAATGGATGGAATCATGGATTGTATACGAGATGGTTTTCTAAAACATTATATCAAGGAGCCACCAACAAAATTGTCTGTTGTAGATCAAATGCTGTGTAATAATAAATATCTAATAATGCCACGATAAAGTAGTGTTGTGAACAGAGACCCATAATGTTATGCAGTATATATTGAGTTTGAGCTCAGACCATGAGATGTAGGAGCGAAGTTAGGCCATTTGGCCCATTGAGGATGCTCTGCCCTACAATCAGATCATGACTGATCTGATGACCTTCAACTCTACTTTCCTGCCTTTTCCCAAAACACTTGTTTGCCCGATTCATTAAAATCTGACCAAGTCTGTTGTGAATATTCTTAATGACCCAGCCTCGACAGCCCCATGCAGTCAGGAATTCCCACAGAGTCCCTACCCTCTGAGTGAAGACATTCCTCCTCATCTCCATCTTAAATGGGTGAGCCCTTGCTGCGATTTTCTGCCCCCTGGTTACAGATTCTCACGCCATTGAAACGAAACGAAGTGACAGAGATAATTATTGCAGATGACATGAAAATTGGTGGAGTTGGAGTTAATGAGCAAGGTGATCCAAGGTTGCAGGAGGTTACAAATCTGTAGGAAAGAAGTGCAGAGACATGACAAATAGAGTTTAATCTGGACAAGTCTGAGGTCATGTCAAATTCAAGAAGAATGTTAGCATCCTGAGGGACATTGATATACAGAAGGATCTTGGTGCAAGTCAGTCACTCCCAGAAAATGGCAACAGAAGTGTTTCAGATGGGAAAGAAAGCAAAGGGAACACTGGCCTTCTTAGGCCACAACTTTGGGTATAGTGGGTTGCAACCGATGCTGTAATTGTATAAAACTTCTGTTTGGCAACATTTGGAGTACTGTGTGCAGTTCTCATCGCCACACAATAAGGAGGATGTGGAGGCTTTGGAAAGAGTGCAAAAGGGGTTTGTCAGCACGTTGTCTGTGCTAGGTATTTGAAGGGAGTGTTAGGTATAAGAGGAAATTACACAAAGTTGGATTGTTTTGTGAGAGTATCAGAAGCTGACAGGCGACCAGGTACAGGAAAATAAAATTATGGCAGGGACAGGTCATATGGATAGTCAGAATCTCTTTTCCAATGTGTAAGTTTCAAATAGTAGAGCACATAGATTTAAGGTGAGAAAGAGGAAGTTTAAACGAGATGTGTGAGGCACGTTTTTAACGTAGAGAATGAAAGTTACTGAGGGAGGTCGGAGAAGCAGAAATATGAGCAAAGCATTGAAGTGGCATTTGGACAGAAACATGAACAGGCAGAGAATAGAGTGATACGGACTATGTGCAGGTAGATGGGACTAGTTTAGAATAACATCATGGTCAGCACAGCCATGTTGGCCGAAGGGCCTATTACTGTGCTGTACTGTTATGTTTTCGAACTTCCCAGCAACTAACCTGTGAGATCCCCCCAGAATCTTGAATGTTTCATTCAATTTCTCTCTCATGTTTTCTGAATGTCAATGGGTTCAACCTTCATCTACTCCACCTCATGAGAAAATCCCTCCATTCTCAGCATCAGCTGAGTGATCCTTCTCTGGCCTGCATCCAATGTGACAATGTCGTTCCTTTGGGCACCCAGACTGCTCATAATATTCTAGGTGTAGTCTGACTTGTACCTTACCCTAGATCTCCCTCTTTTTAGATGCCATTCCCTTTGTAATAAATACCAGCATTTGATTTGCCTTCTCTATTACCTGCTGACCCTATACGCTACCTTTTTCAGATTAATAAACAAGAACTTCCACAACCCGTTCCGTTGTCAGTCTGAAACCAATTACTGTTAGCCTGACAGTAAGTCAGGAGCATGCTGAAATGTGTTAGAAAGGATATGTGGACCTAAAAAACACATTTTATACAAGACACTTTGTTATTGAGCCTTTTGGATTTTATTTGTTGGTGTGAATATAAATGGGAGAGGAGATACGGGTGTTGGAGATGTGGCAGTACGGAGGTTAAAGATTATTTGAATTTTCAGAAGCCTTTGCACAAGTTTCAAGAAGGGCTAAAGAGTAACCTGGTAGAGAATAGGGCCCGTTAAAGATCAAGGCAGTGTGGAACCAGGGGAGATGGTGAGGTCTTAGCAAAGAAAAATCTTGTCAGAATTTACTGTGGAGAAAGACATGGAAACTCGGGAACTTGGGGAAATAAACAGTGATGACTTGGAAAGAATCCTCAACAGAGAAGAGAAAGTGCTGGTGTCTTAAAACAAATAAAGGTAGATCAATCCTCAGTAGCTCATTAGGTCGATCCTGGAACATCGTGGGAAGCTAGGGAAGAGATAGCAGTGTCCCTAACAGAGATATTTACATTATCAACAGACGCAGTAAGGTTCTGGAAGACTGGAGGGCGGCTAATGCTGTTCCATCACTTCAAACTGAAGGGAAAAGCCAGCAAATTACATCCCAGTGATGGGTAAGTTGTTGGAGGAGCTTCTGAGAGAAAGGAGCTACGTATTTTCGGAAGGGGAAGGGCTGATTAGAGATAGTCAGCATGGCTTTGAGAGTGGATAACAGTGTTTTACAAACCGGATTGACTCTTCAAGGAGATGGAGACAGTGAGGTCTGCAGATGCTGGAGATCAGAAGTGAGAGGGTTTTGCTGGAAAAGCACAGCAGGTCAGGCAGCATCTGAAGAGCAGGAAAATCAACATTTCAGACTGGGGCCCTTCATCAGGAATGAAGAGGTTGCCAAGAGATAGATGAATGTAGAGCAGTAAATGTTGTCAACACGGACCTCAGCAAATAATTTGACAAGGTTCCAAGGGAAGTAGAACGTCGAGTCAAGAGGAAGAAGGAAGCTGACTTAAGGTTGAGGAAGCAAGAATCGAGTAGAACTCTAGAGGGTTACATGGGGAAGCACAGTGTCTCCGTGGTTAACACTGCTTCCTCATAGCACCAGGGACCTGACTTTAATTCCAGGCCCCGGCGAATGTATATGGAGTTTGCATGTTCTCCCATCGTCTGCGTTTGCTTTATCCCGGTGCTCCGCTTTCCACCGACATCCCTAAGATGTGCAGGTTCGGTGACTCAGCCATGCTAAATTACCCAGAGTGTTCAAGGATGTGTAGGTTTCGGCATTTTAGTCAGGGAAAATGTAGAGTAATATGGTGGGGGAATGGGTCTGGGTGGGATATTCTTTGGAGGGTTGGTATGGTGTTGTTGGGCCAAATTGCCTGTTTCCACACTGAAGGGATTCTCCTGAAGGAACCAGGAAGGAACTGAAGAATGGAATTAGGACAGTTCGAAGGGGGCATGATCAAGCTTTGTTTGGAAGGATGAAGGAATACTAAAAGGTATTCTCCACTTACATGTGGAACAAGAGCATGGCCAGAGTGAGGGTAAGGCTGATTAGGGTTAGTGGAGGGACCTTGTGTTTGGAGTTGGTGGAGGTAGGGGAGGTCCTTAATAAATGCTATGCCTCAGTATTTACAACTGAGATGGACCTTGTCATTTGTGAGGACAGCATGAAAAGGACTGATACATGTTTACAGGTTGATGTTAAGAAGGAGGATGTGCTGAGAATTTTGTAAAACATAAGAAGAGATAAATCTGCCGCACCCGAAGGGATATGTCCAAAGTTACGACAGGAAGCGAGGGAAGAGATTGTTACGCCTTTGGCGATGACCTTTGCACCCTCATTGTCCACTGGAGTGATACCAAATGATTGGAGTGTGGCAATTATTCCCTTGTTCAGGAAAGGTAATAGGGATAATCTTTGGAATTACAGACCTGTCTTTTTTATGTCTGTGGTGTGCAGATTATTGAGGACGACTCTGAGACATGATTTATGATTCATTAGAGATAGTCAGCATGGCTTTGTAAGGGGCAGATCATGCCTCAAATCTTATTGAATCCTTCGAGAATGTGACACAACACGTTTATGGCTAATTCAGAAATTACGGAGGCATGGGATATCGGGAAACCTGTATGTCTGGATACAGAATTCCTGGCTCACAGAAGACAGAGGGTAATGAAAAATGGAAACCATTCATCCTGGAGCTTGGTGACCAGTGGTGTTCTGCAGGGATTTGTTCCGGCAACCCTGCTGTTTGTGATTTTTATAAATGACTTGGATGTAGGTGTGGAAGGGTGGGTTAGTAAGTTTGCCATTTTCACAAAGGTTGGTGGAGTGGTCGTTAATGTGGAGGGCTGTTGTAGGTTGCAACCGGACATTGACAGGATGCAGAGCTGGGCTGAGAAGTGGCAGATGGAGTTCAGTCTGGAAAAAATGTGAAGTGATTCATTTTGGAAGGTCGAACTTGATTTTAGATTACAGAGTTAAAGGTGGGAACCTTGGCAATGTGGAGGAACAGAAGGATCTAGGGTTCCATGTCCATAGATCCCTCAAAGTTACCACCCAAGCTGATAGAGTTGTTAAGAAGGAATATGTTGTGTTGACCTTTATTATCTGGGGGATTGAGTTTTAAAGCTGTGAGGTTATGCTGCAGCTCTATAGAGCCCTGGTTAGACCCCACTTGGAATATTGTGTTCAGCTCAGGTTCCCTCATTACAGAAAGGATGTGGAAGCTTTAGAGATGGTAAAGATGAGATCTACCAGGATGCTGCCTGGACTGGAAAGCATGTCTTATGAAGAAAGGTTGAGGGATCTAACGCTTTTCTCATTGGTGTGAAGAAGGGTGAGTGGTAATATGGTGCAGGTGAACAAGATGGTGTAAGGCGTAGTCAGTGAATAATGCGAGACTTCATTTTTGCATGGCATAAATAGCTATTATGAGGGAGAATGATTGGAAGTGATTTGGAGGATGGTTAAGGGGAGATGTCAGAGGTAGGTTTTTTACACAGTGGCTGGTGGGTGGAAATGTCAGAGGTGGGTTTTTTACACAGAGAGTGGCGGGTGGGTGGAATGCACTGCCAGCAGTGGTAGTAAAATTAGATACATTAGGTACATTTAGTAGACTTTTGGATAGGCACATGATGATCGTAAAATGTAGGGTACGCAGTTAGTTTGATCTTATGGTCGGATAAATGATTGGCATGGCATCATGACCGAAGGGTCTTGTTCTGTACTGTTCTGTGTTCTACATTCCATGTGGTAAACTGAGTAATAAGCTCAGATCAATGCAAAAGGATAAGGCATTCAGGAGGAGCTAGTCAACTGGATACAAAATTGGGCTTGATGGTAGGAGACAGAGGGTGATGGGAGACATGTTGTTTTTCTGACTGGAGGCATGTGACCAGCGGTGTAGTCGGTCCACTGTTGTTTGTCATTTGGATAAATGGTTTGGATGGGATTATTGGTTTCCTGGTAAGTAAGTTTTTTTGGGTGACACCGAAATTGGTGGTAAAATGGACAGTGAAGAAGCTTATCTATGATACAACAGGATGAACAGTTCTGCTGGGATAGTGGGCTGAAGAATAGCAGATGGAGTTTAATTAGATAAATGTGAAGTATTCCATTTTGGTACAACAAACCAGGGTAGGACTTGCACATTTAATGTTCGAGCCCTGGGTCGTGTGGTCAATCAGTGACCCAGGGACGCAGGTGCACAGTTTTTTGAAAGTGGTGTCACAGGTAGACAGGCTGGTGAATCAGGCGTTTGGGATGGTTACCTTCATTGTGCAGAGCATTGAAAGGAGGAGTTGGGATGTCATGTTGTGGATCCGTTGCTCCTGATGCGGTCTCCTCTACATTGGGGAGACTGGACATCTCTTGACAGAGCGCTTTAGGGAACATCTCTGGGACACCCGCACCAATCAACCACACCGCCCTGTGGCCCAACATTTCAACTGTGGTTGTCAGTGACAGAAATATCGCTGTCAGGGAGTCCTTTAATTTCGTCCCTAACTTCCTCCGAAATCCAGGGACAAACTTGATTAGTTCCCAGAAATTGTCTTGTTTTTATAGATTTTAAACTCTCCAGCACCTCCTGCTCTGTAATGTGGACTCTTTTGAAGTTATCACTGTTTATTTCCCTGACTTCCCTCGCCTTTGTCCACAGTAGGTTGTAATGTGATTTTTTTTGTTTAAGATGTCACCTGTGATTCCACACATTGATGGTGCCATTGATCTTTAAGGGGCCACATTTTGTCCCGAGTTAATCTTGTTTTATGAATATTCTTGGAGAATATCTATGGATTTTCCTGAACCTTGTTTGCCAAAGCTTTCTTGCTCCCCTTTTGGCCCTCCTGATTTCCCTCTTAAGTTTATTACCACACCACAATGATCTTCAAGAGATTCACTTAATCCAGATGGCTAGAAATGATGTGCCCACTTTTTTCTTGACCATATCCTCAATATTCCCAGTCATCCAGTGTTTCCTACTTGTGATCAGCATTGTCCTTCACACTAACAGGAATATGCTGGCCCTGAACTCTCATTTTCTCTAATTTGAAAGCTTCCCACATGTCTGAGGTCCCTTTACACAGCCTTTAAATATTAACTTTTAAAATCTCTTGACTAATACCTTCTGAATTGGGGTAAGTCCAATTTTGATCATTAACTTGTGGACCAGGCCTACTCATTATCCATGCTGAAAAAGTGTTGCTGGAAAAGCGCAGCAGGTCAGGCAGCATCCAATGAACAGGAGAATCGACGTTTCGGAGAAGGGCTGATGCCCGAAACGTCGATTCTCCTTTTCCTCGGATGCTGCCTGACCTGCTGCGCTTTTCCAGCAACACATTTTCAGCTCTGATCTCCAGCATCTGCAGTCCTCACTTTCTCCTACTAATTAACCATAGCTATTTTCGAACTAATGTAATTATAGTCACTTTTCCAAAATGCTCCCCCACTAACACCTCAAGCACTTTTCCCTACCTTGCTTCCTGAAGGGAGGTCAGGTTTCACCTCTTTCTTCATTTGGGTCAGTTACATATTGACTGAGCCAGTTTTCTTGAACATGCTGAACAAATCCCTCCCATCCAAGCTCAGAACATTTTGTCAGTCTCAGTCTCAGCTTAGAAAGTTAAAATCCCTGACCGTTACAGCCCTATCGTTCTTACAAATATCTGAGATGTCCGGAAAAAATTGCTGCTCAATTTTCCGCTGACTATTGGGGGCCTGTAGTACAGTCATATCAAACTGATAACCCATTTTTATTTCTCAGTTCCACTCGTATATCTTCACTGGGCTATCCCCAGGAATATCTTCTCTTAGTGCTGCAGTAATGTTTTCATGAATCTAACCTTTTTCCCTGGGTACAACAGAGTGTTACAAGGGGACATAAATTTAAGGTGAAGGGTGGAAGGTATAGGGGAGATGTCAGGGGTGGGTTCTTTACCCAGAGAGTGGTGGGGGCATGGAATGCGCTGCCCGTGGGAGTGGTCGAGTCAGAATCATTGGCGAACTTTAAGCGGTATTTGGATAGGTACATGGATGGGTGCTTAATCTAGGTTAGAAGTTCGGCACAACATCGTGGGCCGAAGGGCCTGTTCTGTGCTGTATTGTTCTATGTTCTATATTCTATGTTCTATGTAAACCTCCACTCCCCCTCTTCACTTGCCTCCACTTTTCTCCTTCCTGTAGCATCTGTACCCTGGAACACTGAGCTGGCAGTCCTGTCCCTCTCTCAGCTGTGTTTCTGCAATACCTATGGTATCACAGTCCCATGTTCCCATGTGCTTATACTGTCAGACCTTTTCCATCAAAATAAATGTGGCTTAGTTCATCAGTTTTCCCTCATTACCTGCTGTAGTCTTGCCTGCCTTGTCGATTGAAATTACTGTATTGAAATTCTGTCCCAGCCTCAATCTTCAGACTGTAGCCTGAGACAATCCCCCTCACTGTGGACAACACCCACCTTCCATGTCATTTGTAAACCTGATAATGATACCTTCTGCTTTCACATCCAACTCATTAATGTACAAAATAAGCAGCGATGGTTCCTGAACAGATCCCTGTGGTACACCCACTGGTGAAAGGCTTCTGATCGCTAAAACAACCCTCCAATTTTGGATCCAATTTTCCAACTTGCCTTGGATCCCATGGGCTCTTCCCTTTTGGACCAGCCTTCCATGTGGGACCTTGTCAAACGCCTTAATGAACTCCATGGAACCCACATCATCTGCACGGCCCTTATCAATATTTTTAGACACCATTTCAAAAAGCTAAACTGAATTCCTCAGACAGTATCTTCCTCTAACAAATTCGTGATGATTTTCCCTAATCGATTCCTGCCTTTCCGAATGTTGTTACATCTTGTCCCTCAGGATTGTTCCCAATAATTTCCCTCCCCTCTGCTGTCAGACTATCTGCTCTGTAATTTCCTGACCTATTCCTGCTGCCCTTCTTGAACAAATGAACCACATTAACGATCCTCCAGTCATTCGGCACTTCATTTGTGGCCAGCAAAGTGTTAAATATATCCACCACAGCCCCAACAATCTCCTCCCTTACCTTCCATAGCAGCCTGGGATACATTTCATTGGGTACTGGGGGTTTATCCACCTTTCTGCCTGTGAAAACATTTAATCCCTCCTCCTTATTGATCTTAACATATTCCCGAACCTCGCCATTTCAACGGAAATCCGCGGCTACAATGTCTTTCACCTGTCTGAATAGAGAAGATAAGTATTAATTGAAGGCGTTACCTACTTCCTCTGGCTCCATGGACAAAATATCCCTTGTTTTCCAACATGCCACACTCTTTAGCTGGGAATCCTCTGACTCTGATTGTCGTCATAAAATATCTTGTAGCTTTTCCTTAATAGTGTCTGCCAAGGAGGTTTCATGGCCATTGAGTGCCCCTCATTTCTAAGGACCCTTTGCCCTCTTTCTACATGTGAATGGCTTCACATATATTTATTGCACTGTATTTTCTTTATCAAACTCACAATACACTTGATCAGTATTCCCTGGACTTGCTGCCTTTGTCATTCCCACTTTATGAACACACTGGCCATGGATTCTCACTGTATCACTTTAACATACTCCACTTTCCAAATATAGCCCTAACTGCAGGTAGTTCAGTCCAGTCTCTGTTTGCCACGTCGTGTCTAATTATAGGAGACTGAGTTGTGAGGAGGACAGACTGGAGACTGTGCGGCTGCACAATTGACCCCAGGATGGTGTTCTGCCTCCCGGGGTATCAGGGTCAAGGATGTCTCTGCGCGGTTACTGAACATTCTGAAGGGGGAGGGTGAACAGCCAGAGGTCATTGTGCACATCGGCCCACATGACCGAGGTAGACAAAGGGATGGGGTCCTGTGAAATGCGTATCGAGCATTAGGGAAGAAGGTAAAAAGAATAACCTCGAGGGTAGTGGTCTCCAGATTACTCCCAGTGCCACGTGCCAGTGAGGATAGAAATGGAAATATAGGCCAGATGGATGTGTGGCTGAGGAGCAGGAGTCGGGGGCAGGGTTTTCAGTTCTTGGATCATTGGGATCTCTTCTGGGGTAGAGGTGACCTGTCAAAGGCGGGGGGCGGGTTGGACTTGAACCAGAGGGACATCAATATCCCTTGGTTAGGGGTGGGGGGGGAGGTTGGCTGACTGGCAACGCACGAGGCCTGACTGGAAGGCTCAGAGCATGGAATGGCTCGAGGGACTGGAATATTCCAGCCAAAACTGAAACGTGGCTGACAGATAGGACATCGTTACAATGTTTGGCAAGGAACAGCTACATTCAAGGCTTTAATCCCACTATCTTGTGGAGGTCTTGCTTTCCCCTATGCTGTACTGGTCCTCACTGAGACAGCAAAGGAGGTCCCAGGCATCAATCCTGGTCCATGCTGTATTAGTGATCTCTGTAATATCCTCCAGTCCCAATAATGCGTCCTCTGTTTGGAATCTCCTCTATAATCCACACAATGCTCTCTGTCTCTGTCAGGTTCTCTCACCCCTAACACCCTAATCCCTCAACTTCTCCAGTGCATACTAAATTCCTTCATCCCTGTAAACCCCGACAGTCCTGTCTATCCCTGTAAGCTCCTCCTACCAATACCACCCTCCATGTCAATATATTTGCCTTTAACCTCTCCATCCGTCCCTATCTGGGTGTTAAATGTAGGGATATGAGTGGGTTGCGCTTCGGCGGGTCGGTGTGGACTTGTTGGGCCAAAGGGCCTGTTTCTACACTGTAAGTAATATAATCTAATCTAATCTAAACTTCTCCAACTCCTCCAACACTTCCTTATCCGTGAAAAATTATTCAGTCCATTGAGTTGTCCAGATCTATGTAATCCCTTCCACACCGGATATACCTCCCTGTCTTTGTAACTATGTCTGGCTCCTACCTGAAAATCTCACTATCTGAGAAATCTCAAAGGAGTCCTGACCTTAGGAACGTCCTCCACCAGTTAACATCCTCCATGGCTGTGGATACCATCCAGTTCTACAGTCCATATCATGGAATTTAGTCTCTACCATCCTAATGATGCCAGTAAACTCTTCCTCTCTCAACTAGATGCAATCTCTGTAAACTCTCGTAGTCCTTACTCCCCTCGCTGTGCATGTAATCTCCTTCAGTTACTACAAATCTTTTTTTAATGTGCACCCCTTATTACTACACTATTTATTTCTGTTACCTTCCAGAGCTGCCGTAATTGTCACTGTGACTCTCACCATGTTCCATCCCTACATCCTTCCGTTTCTCTGAAAAGTCCTCCTTATTCTTAAAACCCTCCCTCTCCATGTCACCTGTTCCAGGCCACAACTCTCCCTATCTCTGGAGAAACTATACAGTTAAAGCTGCTCCAATAACCTCAAATCCTCCTGATCTTTCTAACTCCCTTTAGTTGTGAAACTTCCCCCTTCTCTATAACATACTATAACCTACAGGATTGAAAGCCCTCCCTATCTTTCTATGCTCCTCCAATCCCTAGAGCTGTCCCAGTCTTTGTAACTCTGTCCTGCACCTTGAAACCTCCTGGTTGCTGAACCCTCTGCACTTTCTCTATTTCTGTTACTTGCCCCTGCTCTTAGAAATCCCCCCGTCTGTATGATCCTCTGCAGTCTCTGCAGTGCTCCCTATCGCTAACCACCAACTGCTTCCACAACCCTCCCTACATCTTTTATCACTTCCAGTCTATTCAGCACCTTCTATAGTTGCAAACTTGCCATTATCCAAGGCTCCTCCACTTCGTACAATGGCTGTCAGAATCTGAAGTCCACACTCTCTAATCTGCAAGTCTCTCTCTAATCCGTTAACATCTGCTGCCATCACTGCTGTCTGTAACTGTCTTCGCTCCTCCCGTCCCATTAACCTTCCCATTTTTGCACTAACTAAAGCCAGTGTATCTTAGTACTGTCCTAAACGTTTTCATGTCTCTGCTAACTGCTTCAGCCCCGCCACTCTCTCGATAAACATCTCCAGCCATTAAAGCCCTCCCTATCCGTGTAACCTCTTCCAGTCCTGACAACACCCCAATCTATGGCGCCCCTTTAATCTTCGCTTGTTGGGTAATCCCTTGAAATCCCTGCAGATTTCCCGATTTTAGCAATAACCCCAATCTTTGAGACTCTTCAGTTCCCATAAGACTCACTTTCAATGTCAGCTCATACAATCCCTACATCCATCTGTAACGTCCTTAACCTTCTCCAATTCTTCGATCTTAATCTATTTAAACCTCCCCTCCGCCCCCCAACCCTCCTGACCATAGCAACCTCTTTCAGTTTGTACAATCCTTCCCATTTGTGTAACTCTCTCCAACCCAGTAACCTGGCATTCTCCATTGCCTTCATATCTATGCAGCCTTCAGAATCTGGCAGCCTTCTTAGAACAGTAAATGTCTTCCGTCACTACAACGTTCCATATCTCTGTTAGTATATACGATACACTTCTCCCTGAAACACCCCCTGTCTGTGCCTCTCAGACTGCCTGCCTCTCCCTACATCCATCCCTATCCCTATCTCCCGAATATAATCCAGATCCCTCTATCTCTGCAAATTCCTCCAATCCCCAAACCCGTTTGTCCCACTGACATTCTTGACCAGATGTAACTCTGTTTAACTCTAACATTCTCAAGCCCCTGTAAGCCTCCCTATCTCTCTAACGTCTACCCATCTGTTCAACCCCCCCCCCCCCCCCCCCATTGCTGAGGAATGACTCCCTGCATTCGCCATAAGGCAGCTAGAATGACAGTGAACAGATATGATGGAACTGGAACCGTCATTCCGGAGATAAAGCTACGGATGGCCATCGCTGGGAAGGGAATATTGAAAGATTGTTGGGATCAAGGCAGGACAGGCAAAAAGCCACCAAGTTGTAAAGAAAGGATGAGTTTAATGAATTGATAGGACAGTCATGTGGATCTGAAGATCAAAATTTGGAGTCTATTTGGGTGGAGCTGAGAATAAACAAGCAGCAGCAACCGTTAGCTGGAATTCTTTTGTAGGCACCAGGCAGTGCTGGGAATGTCAATATGGTTATGGTCAGGACACTGAATGTACTTGCAACAAGGGCAGGAAAGGAACTGTGTGTGACAGTGGTCTCCATACTGACTGGATAACTAATGAGTATCAGGGCTGGAATGGATGGAATCCTGGATTGGATACGAGATGGTTTTCCATAACATCATATCAAGGAGCCATCAAATTGTGTATTGGAGATCAAATGCTGTGTAATAATAAATATCTAATAATCCCAATATAAAGGAGTTTTGTGAGCAGAGATCCGTAATGTTATAATGGAGATACTGAGTTGAGATGTAGGAGCAGAATTAGGCCATTTGGCCCATTCAGTATTCTCTGCCCGTTAATCAGATCATGGCTTACCTGATGATCTTCAACTCAACTTTCCTGCCTTTTCCACAAAACCCTTGCTTCCCTGATGCATTAAAGTCTAACCATCTCTGGAATAAATATTCTTAATGACCTAGCCTCGGCAACAATCTGCAGTCAGGAATTCCCACAGAGTCCCTACCCTCTGAGTGAATACATTCCTCCTCATCTCCATCTTAAATGGGTGAGCCGTTGCTGGGATTTTCTGCCCCCTTGTTACAGATTCTCACACAATTGAAATGAAAGGTAGTGACCAATATAATTGCAGATGAAATGAAAATTGATTTAGTTGGGTTTAATGGGCAAGGATATCCAAGGCTGCAGGAGGTTAAAGATCAGTTGGAAAGATGTGAAGAGAAATGGCAAATTGAGTTTAATCTGGACAAGTGTGAGATGATGCTGAAAAATGTGCTGCTGGAAAAGCGCAGCAGGACAGGCAGCATCCAAGGAGCAGGAGAATCGACGTTTCTGTCATAAGCCCTGAAGAAGGTGCCAAGCGAGGTCATAGAAACAGAAATGTGAGTAAAGTTTTGAAGTGACATTTAGAGAGAAGCATGAACAGGCAGAGAATAGAGGGAAATGGACCATGTACATATGGATGGTGTGAGTTGAGAGTACCATCATGTTGGGCCGAAGGGCCTATTGCTGTGCTGCACTGTTCTATTTCCTATATTCCCAGTATTTAACTGATCAAAGCACTTCAGAATCTTGCATGTTTTATTCAGTTTCTCTCTCATTTTTCTCGACTTCAATGGGTTCATTCTCAATCTTCTCCACCTCTTCTTATTATAAAACCCCTCCATCCCAACATTAGCCGAGTGAACCTTCTCTGGTCTGCCTCTGATACAAGAATGTCTTTCCTTCGGGCATTCACACTGTTCATAATATTCTAGGTGTAGTCTGACATGTACCTTGCATCGTTTTAGTAAGCTATCCCTATATTTAGCCTCCATTCCCTTTGTAATAAATGGCAGCATTTGATTTGCCTTCTCTATTACTTCATGACCCTGTAAGCTACTTTTTTTTCTGACTGATAAATAAGAACTCCCACAACCCTTTATGTTTCCAGTCTAAAAACAAATACTGTTAGCCTGACAGTAAGTCAGGAGCATGCTGAAATGATTGAGAAACGACATATCAACAAAAAATAACTGGACCCTGAGAAACACATTTTATAAAAGAGAATTTGTTTTTGAGCCTGTTGGATTTTATTTGTTGTCAGAATAGATAAAGGTGTTGTAGGTGTGGGGGTGTGGGGGTGGTGGGGAGCGGGGGGCGGTGATGTTCGGAGGATATGGTTTATTTGAATTTTCAGAAGCCTTTGTGCAAGTTTCGATAAGGGCTAAAGGATAACTTGGTAGAAAATAGGGCCCCTTAAAGATCAATAAGGCCACCTATGTGTGGAACCAGAAGAGATAGTTGAGATCTTAAACAAAAATAAAGATTCTTGTCAGTATTTATTGTGGAGAAAGACACGGAAGCTCGGGAACTTTGGGAAATAAATTGTGATGTCGTGGAAAGGATCCTCAACAGAAAAGAGAAAGAGCAGGAATATTAAAAGAATTAAAGGTAGATCAATCCTCAGTAGCTCATTAGATCGATCCGAGAATATTGTAGGAAGCTCTGGAAGAGATTTCAGTGTCCCTAACAGAGATATTTATATTATTAACAGACACAGTGAGATGTCGGAAGACTGGAGGGCGGCTCATGCTATTCCATCACTTAAGTGTTGCAGGAAAAAGCCAGGAAATTACAGCCCCGTGAGCCCAGTGATGGGGGAGTAGATTCTGAGAGAAAGGAGCTACATATATTTGGAAAGGCAAGGGCTGATTAGAGATAGTCAGCATGGCTTTGTGAGTGGAAAACTGTGTTTCACAAACCGGATTGACTCTTCGAGGAGGTGGCACAGAGATAGATGAGGGCAGAACAGTCAATGTTGTCTGCATGGACTTCAGCAAAGCATTTGACAAGATTCCAAGGGATGTAGTTCATCTAGTCAAAAGGAAGAACGACGCTTACATAAGGTTGAGGACGCTAGGATCGTTAGACCTCTAAACGGTTATATGGGGGCAGCATGATGGCTGAGTGGTTAGCACGGCTGCGTTCTAGCACCAGCGACCCGATTTTGATTCCAGTCCCGGGCGACTGTGTGGAGTTCTCCACATGTCTGCGGGAGATGGAGTTCAATCTGGAAAAGTGTGAAATGATTCACTTTGGAAGGTCGAACTTGAATGCAGAATACAAGGTTAAAGGCAGAATACTTGGTAGTGTTGTGGAACAGAGAGATCTTGGGTTGCACGTCCATCGATCCCTCAAATTTGCCACCCAAACTGTTAGGGCTGTAAAGAAGGAATATGTTGTGTTGCCTTTCAATTGCTGGGGGATTGGGTTTTCAAGCTGTGAGGTTATGCTGCAGCTCGAAAGAGCCATGGTTAGACCCCACTTGGAATATTTTGTTCAGTTCTGATCCCCTCATCACAGGAAGGCAGTGGAAGCTTTAGGGAGGGTAAATAGGAGATTTACCAGAACGCTGCCTCTGCTGGAGAGCATGTCTTTTGAAGAAAGGTTCAGGGAAGTAAGCCTTTTGTCATTGAAGTGAAGAAGGGTGCGGGGAGACTTGGTAAAGGTGAACAAGATGATGTGAGACATAGATAGAGTGAATAGTGAAAGACTTCGTTATACCATGGCATAAATGGCTATTGGCAGTGGGTATAAATAATTTTAAGGTGATTGGTGGATGGGTAAGGAGAAATTTCAGAGATAGGTTCTTTACAAAGAGTGTTGTGTGGATGGAATGCACTGCCAGTGGTGGTAGGAGAGTCAGATATATGAGGGACATTTAATCGACTATTGGATAGGCACATGGATGGCAGTAAAATGAAGGGTATGTAGGTTATTTTGATCTTACAGATGGATAAAAGGTTGGCATGGCATCATGGCCGAAGGGCATTGTACTGTACTGTTCTGTGTTCTCCGTTCTGTGTGGTAAACTGAACATTGTAAAAGGATATGGCATTCCGGAGGAGCGAGGGAACTGGATACAAAGTTGGCTTGATGGTTGGAGACAGAGGGTAGTGGGAGACATGTTGTTTTTCTGACTGGAGGCATGTGACCAGCGGTGCAGTGGGTCCCCTGTTGTTAGTCATTTGGATAAATGGTTTGGATGGGAATATTGGTTTCCTGGTAAGTTTTTTGGGTGACACTGAAATTGATGGTAAAGTGGACAGTGAAGAAGTTTATTTATGAAACAACAGGATGCACAGTACTGCTGGGATAGTGGGCTGAAGAATAGCAGATGGAGTTTCATTAGATTAACGTGAAGTGTTCCATTTTGGTGAAACAAACCCGGGCGGGACTGTACAGTTAATGTTCGGGCCCTGGGTAGTGTTGTCAGTCAGTGACCCAGGGATGCAGGTACACAGTTCCTTGAGAGTGACGACACTGGTAGACAGGCTGGTGAAGCAGGAGTTTGGGAAGGTTACCTTCATTGGGCAAAGCATTGAGAGTAGGAGTTGGGATCTCATCTTTTGGCTGTACAAGACATTGGTGCAGCCTCTATAAAAGCATTGTTGATCAGTCGGAAGAACTCATCAGGTTCACTTAGCTCCTTTGGGGAAGGACATCTGACATTCCAACCTAGTTTGGCCTACATGTGAATCCAGACCCTCAGCAATATGGCTGACTCTAATCTGCCCTCTGGGTAACTAGCAGTGGGGCAAAGAATGCTGATCCAATCAGTGTCACCCTCATTTCATGAATGAATAAATAAAATACATGTGTTTCTCCCTACCTCTGCAAACCTCTCCTGCTGCAACAATCCGTATTGGCTTTTTAACACCATTCAGGCTGGGACCACTCTCTGTAACACTCTCCCCGCCTCCAGCACCTTCACCTCTCCCTGTTCCTATCGTGTCATTAAACCCTGACAAAGATTCCTCTTCCTATTGCCCTCCACCCTGCTAGCAGACTCTTTTCAATCCCTTTATCACTTACTGCTTAAATTCTCTTTCATTTCAGGATTTTAATTACTTTTTGGTAATCGTGTAAGCCTCATAATCTGATATGATCCATTTTGTCCTGAGTGACGGACCAGTGGGAATTTCTTGCTGAGATTATGTCTGTTTCAATGGGATATCTTTTTGCTGAGTGATTTACACTGTTCCTTCAAATGTTTTCCACTGTTCATTTACAGACACATGCTTCAGTCTGTTTAGCCTGTTTACCTTGGTCAGTTCTCCTCTCAAACTCATGTAATTGGCTGTTTTTGTTTCTAGGTGAAGCTTGTCCTTTCTGTGTTTCACTTTAAAACTTCATATTACTTTAAACTGCACTTTACCACAATTTCCCAGAGGATCTCTCCAGGTGACATTACTCATTCACTAAGTTTCATGACACAACGGTCGCTCTCAGATTGTTACATCCCTAGCCAATAGCACAATGTGTTATTCAAAGAAAGAATGAAAATAATTCTACAATCGCCTCTTCCAATATCACTCTTGTCAGTGTGATTGTCAAGATCATATGAATATTGAAGTTTCACTTAATTATCACAATGCCTTTACTAAAAAATCCAATGAGTTTCTCTTTAATGCAATGATGAGCAATGAAATGTAGTTAAGTGGCCTAAAACTGTTCTGCTTGTGTCCTTAGCAAGTAGTAGCCAGAACTTACATTCAGACTGACTCTACTTCATGATCTGATGCCAAATGCTTTCTCTATAATGTCTTTGTTCTCCATTATTGTTAGTGTTACCCATTTTGCCTGAATTTGCACAAGGTTGTGCACCATTGAATATTTATGTTCCAACTGTTGTTCGTCCTGTAACCATGTCTCAATGGTGTCTAAATCTCTTTTATCTCTGTGTAACATATCAGTCTACCTTCCTGCAGAGACTTAGTCCATTCCAAAAAAAAAAAAATTTACTCTTTCCCACAATTTCTTGTCACAAATCGATTCACTGATGTACAGTTTTAGTTAAATTTTGTCCCTTCCTGTTCCTTTCTGCTTGTCTTCAGCCACATCCCTCTGCTGTTCACATGCGTCAGTTTTTCTATTTGGATTTGGAAGGCTCCTTTCACCTGAACCCTCTGTCAGTTTAAAGCCCTGTCCATAAACCTACCGACATGATTGGCCAGGACACTGGTCCCAGGTCAGTTTCAGTGGGACCCTACCCTAATGGATTTTTTTAAAGATCAGGTATGGGATGTGGGTGTCTCTAGCTGACCAGCCTTTCTTGCCCAGCCCTATCTGCCCTTACGCTGAGTATCTTGCTGGACCATTTTAGAGGGCAATTGAGAGGCAAACACTTTGCTGTGAGTATGTCGTGCAGACCACCTGAGGATGGACAGATGTCCTTCTCTGAATGAAAAGCGTTTGGATTTATTGTACGTTAGTAATGGTATTTATAGATTGTCAATTACTATTTTTAAAATGATTTATTTCAAATTCCACCATTTCAGATGATGTGGTTCAAACCTGCCTCTCCTGAACATTAGCTGAGGTTTGGGATACATGCTCTCGCAACGATATCAGTAGGTCATTACCTTTGTCTGCCCATAGGCTATTGATCCCTGAACACTGATACCAGTGTATCACGAAGCTAAACCTGTTTTTTCTTCATGATTGTTTGATCCTGATACCTTCCTGTACTCTTGTGATATCACTCAGTCTCTCTCCATGTGGTATCCCTTCCTGTGTGGGTCTAATTGCTGCCTCTTTCAGCATCTCTCACTCTTGCAGCTACTCCAGAACCTGAGCCAGCAGAATTCTGCACTCCAGAAAGATGCAGCAGCACCGGCCAGGGATGGAGACTGGGATTTTCCAGATCTCTGTGGGACACAGTACTATTCTCCATGCGTAACCCTCACTGCATCAGTCTCAGTTCCCCTTCTGTCTATTTCTCTGTCTCCTGTAGGTACTCAGGAATTTCCTGACTCAATCGACTTCCCAACTGCTGGGTGTCTCGTCCATCACCACATTGAAGATAGTTGGTCAGACAGAGAGAGACAAAAGTCAGGGACATCTAGAGCCTTCAATAAATCCTGCACTGAGGTAAGATCACTCACCGTGAATAGTGCAGAGAGCAGCGAGAGGGCTCCAAACATCAGCTAACCGTGCTTGAGGGGGAGCAGTGTACAGACACACCCCAGGCTCAATCACCACAGCTACTGTAAGTTTTGTTGCTCTGAGACAGTATCGGGAGTGTCACAGTTATCAGTCCAGGCCTGTGAAGTCTGAGTGAACACCAGGACAACAGAGTGGAAAGCAGGCTTCCCATGAGTGAGTGGGAATGCTGCCTGGGATCTTTCTGTTCTGTGTTCCCCTCCAACACTGTACATATACCATGTCTCATGGACCAGTGTCTTCAATAATTTGTAACTCCAATAACAGTTCCTGTTCCTGTAACCTCCACCTTCCCAATAGTCCCTCTCCATATTTGAAATGTACTGCATTTCAATCTATTATCCCTATCTCTGTAACTTTCTTCAGTGTCTACACCATGTCTTATCTCTATAGTTTCCTCCTCCAGTAACTAGAGACAGAGGCATGCAGAATGGAAACGGTTCCTCCATCCAACTAGTCCATGCTGACCACTGTTCAAAAATGAGTCGCATTTGCATGTGTTTGGTCCATATTTCTTCAAACTTTCTCTTCTCCATGTATCTGTCCAAATGTCTTTTCCATGTTGTAATTTTACTTTTCTCTACCCCTTCCCCAGACGCTCATTCCATACATGCACCATTCTCTGTATGGAAGTGTTCTCCTATGGTCGCTTTTAAGTATTTCCTCTCTAACCTCATATTTCTGACCACTAGTTATGGATTCCCCTACCCTGAAATAGAGACCTTTACTATTCACATTACGTATACCCTTCATGGTTTAATAAACCTTTATAAGGTCACCCCTCAGCCACCTCCGCCCAAGGGAAATACAAAGGATAATGATACAAATATCTCTGCCACGGTCCCTGCTGCGACATTGCCACAATATTGTGGGATACATTTGTTCAGGATCTCGGGCGTTTTCTAACTTTGTGTTCTAAGATCTCCAGCACCACCTCTTCTGTAAAGAGGACTCTTTTCAAGACATCATTGTTTCTCTCCCTTTGTTTCCTCGTCTTTGTCCACAGTGTGTTATGACATGAAATATTCATTTAGGGTCTCGCCCATCTCCTGTGGTTCCAGGCATGGATGGCCTTTTTGATCTTTGACGGGCCCCATTGTTTCCCTAGTTGCATTTTTGTACATGTATGATGTAGAATCTCTTTGGATTCTCCTTAACCTTATCTGCCAACTCTAACCATTTTCCCCCCATGTTGCTTTCCAACTTGTCCAGCCTCTCTGTTTCTGTCAAACCCTCCAGTATCAGTAACATCTTCGTCAATTTTTGCTCCATTTGAAGTTATGGAAATTTTTTTTCTGAAGCAGGAGGATCAGAATTCCACACAGTGCTCCAACTGGAGTCCCAGTAATGCCTTGTATAGCCGTATCATGATGTACCAACCCATGTCCTCAATGCTCTGACCCATGAGGGCCAGTGTGCCTAATCAGCTTTCCCCGCCCTGTCCACCTGTGATGTCACTTCCAAGGAACAATTTAACTGCACCCCTTGGTCTCTCTCTGTTCGACAACACTGTCCAGGGCCCTACCATTAACTGTGTTACTCCTCCCTGCTTTATCTTAACAAAATCCAACACCTGAATTCAGCTCCATCATTCATTTCTTGAACCACTGGCTCTGTTGGTTAAGATCACCTTTGATAACTGTATTCACGGCCCACTAGAACACGTATTTTACTATCCACAAAGTTACGAACAATAATTCATATATTCTCGTTTATGTCAATAGTGCACACGTGTGGACCCTGCACCGATCCTTATGGCACACCGCTGGTCAGAGGCCCCCAGTCTGCACAACAACCCTCTCCCACCATCCTCTGTCTCCTACTGTCAAGCCCATTTTGTGTCCGTTTGTCTTGCTCTCCCTGATCCCATGTGATCTAACCTTACTAACCAGTGCACCACGCCAAACCCTTTCAAAGGTCTTGCTGAAGTCAGTATAGACAACGAGGTAAAAACAATGACTCCAGATGCTGGAAAGCAAATACTGGATTAGTGGTGCTGGAAGAGCACAGCAGTTCAGGCACCATCCAACGAGCAGGGAAATCGACGTTTCGGGCAAAAGCCCTTCATTATACCTGATGAAGGGCTTTTGCCCGAAACGTCGATTTCGCTGCTCGTTGGATGCTGCCTGAACTGCTGTGATCTTCCAGCACCACTAATCCAGTATCAGTGTCGACAACGTCTACTGCCTGCCTTCATCAATCTCCTTGGTCACCTCTTCAACAAACTCTATCAAGTTTGAGAGACACTCCTTTGTACGCACAAAGCTGTGCTGATTATCCCTACTCAATCGTTGCCTTTCCAAATGCATGTAACTCCTGTCCCGCGGGATCGCTTCCAACAACTTTCGCACCACTGCCATCAAGCTAATTGGTCTTTAGGTCCGTGGCTTTCCCTCACAGCCTTTCCTAAATACTGGCACAACATTAGCCACCCTCCAGGCTCCCAGCTCACCACCTGTGGCTGTCAGTGATAGAAATATCTTTGTAAGTTTCTTCCCGAACTTACCCCAATATCCTGGGATGTACTTGATTGGTTCCCAGGGAGTTGTCTAATTTTAATGCGCTTTAAAACCTTCAGCACCTTCTCTTCTCCAATGTGGACTCTTTTGAATACATCACTGTTTATTTCCCTGCTTCCCCAGTGTGTTTCCCACAGTAAGTTCTGACTTGAAATTTTTGTTTCGGATCTCACCCATTTCCTGTGGGTTCACACATGGATGGCTTCATTGATTTTTCAGGGGTCACTTTTTGTCTCGAGTCAATCTTCCGTTGTTAATTTACTTGTAGAATCTCTCTGGATTTGCCTGAACCTTATCTGCCAAAGCTCTGTCAGTTCCCCTTCAGGCCCTCATGGTTTCCCTCTTTAGAGTATTACTACACCCACAATGTTCTTCAAGGGATTGATTAATCCAGCTGGCTGTATAGGACATGTACCCCCTTTTGTCTTGACCAGAACCTCAATACCCCCAGCCATCCAGTGTTTCCCACTTGTGTCAGCATTGTCCTTCACACTAACAGGAATATGCTGACCCTGAAATATTAATTTATCACTCTTCTGAAAGAATCCCACTTGCCCGACGTCCTTTTACTTTCAAATAGCCTCCATGAATCAACTTTTGGACAGTCCTGCCTAATAACTTCTGGACTGGGGCAAGGTCAGTTTTGATCTTTAACTTGTGGACGAGGCCTGTCTTTTTTCATCACTATTTTCAAACTAATAGAATTGTGGTGACTTTGCCAAAGTGCCCCCCTCCCCCCAACAAACACTTCAGTCCCTTTCTCTCCCTTGTTTTTCCGAAAGGAGGTCAGGTTTATTCCCTTTCTCCAGTCGGAACAGTTACGTACTGACTGAGACAGTTTTCTTGAACACACTGGACAAATTCCTCCCATCCAAGCTGTGAATGTTATGGCAGTCCAAGTCTAGGTTTAGAAAGTTAAAACCCCGACCATCACAACCCTATCATTCTTACAGATATCTGAGATCTCCGACATATTTGCTGCTCAATTTCCCGCTGACTACTGCGGGCCTGTAGTACCGTCATATCAAACTGATCATCCAGCCGTATTTCTCAGTTCTACTAATACAGCTTCACTGGGCGATCCCCAGGAATATCCTCTCTAAGCGCTGCAGTGATGTTTTCACTGATCAAACACACCAATCCCCCTCCTCTCTCAGTTCCCCTTCTGTCCTTCCTGTAGCAACTGTCCCTTGAACATTGAGCTGCCTGTCCTGCCCCTCCCTCAGCTGTGTTTCTGTAATACCTGTGATAGCCCTGTCCCATGCCCCCATCCATGCCATGCGTTCATCTGTATAATCTGTTAGGCCTTTTACATTAAAGTAAATACAGTTTAATTGATAAGGATTCTCTCATTGCCTGATGTGCTCTTGCCTGCCTTGTCAATTGAAATGACACACTTGAAATTCTGTCCTGGCCTCAACCTTCAGACTGTAACCTGAGACCACCCCCTCCCTGTGGACAACACCCTTACCTTGCATGTCATCTGCAAACCTACTCGTGATACCTTCCGGTTTCACATCCGAGTGATTAATGCCCATAAGGAACAGCAATGGTTCCTGCACAGATCCCTGTGATACACCCGCTGGGCAAAGGCTTTCAATCACAAAAACAACCCTCCAACAATTTTGGATTCAATTTGCCAACTAGCATTAGATCCCATGTGGGAACTTGTCAAAGGTCTAAATGAACTCCATGTAAAACAAAACATCTGCACGACCCTCATCAATATCTTCAATTGTAATTTCAAAGAAACTTCAGCTTATTTCATCAGACATTAGCTTCCTCTTCCAAATCCATACTGACTATCACTAATCGATCCCTGCCTTTCCAGTTATTGATTCAACCTGTCCCTCAGAATTGTTCCCAATTTCCCTCCCACTGCTGTCTGACTCTCTGCTCTGTAATTACCTGGGTGAGAGCAGTAACAAATTAAAAATTCTATATATGAATGCACGAAGCATTAGACACAAGGTGGATGAGCTTGAGGCTCTTTTGGAAATTGGCAGATACGATATTGTGGGGATAACTGAGACGTGGCTTCATGGGGACAGGGCCTGGGAAATGAATATTCAAGGCTACACGTGTTATCGTAAGGATAGACTGACGGGCAGAGGGGGTGGGGTGGCCTTGTTGGTAAGGGAGGATATTCAGTCCCTTGCGCGGGCGGACCTAGAGTCAGGGGATGTAGAGTCAGTGTGGATAGAGCTTCGAAACACTAAGGGTAAAAAGACCCTCATGGGAGTCATCTACAGGCCCCCAAACAGTAGTCTGGATGTTGGAGGTAAGTTGAATCAGGAGCTGAAATTGGCTTGTCGCAAAGCTGTTACTACAGTTGTTATGGGGGATTTTAACATGCAGGTAGACTGGGTTAATCAGGATGGTATCGGGCCTCAAGAAAGAGACTTTGTGGAGTGCCTCAGAGATGGGTTTTTAGAGCAGCTGGTGCTGGAGCCGACCAGGGATAAGGCGATTCTGGATCTGGTATTGTGTAACGAACCAGAATTGGTCAGTGACCTCGAAGTGAAGGAGCCATTGGGAAGTAGTGACCATAATACAATAAGCTTCAATCTGCAATTTGAGAGGGAGTGGGTACAATCTGAAGTGACAATATTTCAGTTGAATAAAGGGAAATATGGAGCTATGAGGGAGCAACTGGCCAAAATTCAATGGTTTAATACCTTAACAGGGAAGACCGTGGAGGAACAATGGCGGATATTTCTGTGTATAATGCAGAAGATGCAGGATCAGTTCATTCCTAAAAGGAAGAAAGATCCCAGGAGGAGACATGGGCGGCCGTGGTTGACAAGGGAAGTAAAGAAACATATAAGGTTAAAAGAGAAAAAGTATAACTTAGCAAAGATAAGCGGGAAAACGGAGGACTGGGAAGCTTTTAAAGAACAACAGAGGATTAGTAAGAAGGAAATACGCAGAGAAAAAATGAGGTACGAAGGTAAACTGGCCAAGAATATAAAGGAGGACAGTAAAAGCTTTTTTAGGTATGTCCAAGGCAAAAAAATGGTTAGGACAAAAATTGGGCCCTTGAAGACAGAAGCAGGCGAATATATTACTGGGAACGAAGAAATGGCAGAGGAATTAAATGGGTACTTCAGATCTGTGTTCACTGGGGAAGACACAAGCAATCTCCCCGAGGTAACAGTGGCTGAAGGACCTGAACTTAAGGGAATTTCTATTTGCCAGGATTTGGTGTTGGAGAGACTGTTAGGTCTGAAGGTTGATAAGTCTCCGGGACCTGATGACCTGCATCCCAGGGTACTGAAGGAGGTGGCTCGGGAAATCGTGGATGCGCTGGTGATTATTTTCCAGAGTTCAATAGAATCGGGGTTGGTTCCTGAGGATTGGAGGGCGGCTAATGTTGTGCCACTTTTTAAGAAGGGTGGGCGGGAGAAAGCAGGAAATTATAGACCAGTTAGTCTGACCTCAGTGGTGGGAAAGATGCTGGAGTCTATTATAAAGGATGAAATTACGGCACATCTGGATAATAGTAACAGGATAGGACAGAGTCAGCATGGATTTATGAAGGGGAAATCATGCTTGACTAATCTTCTTGAATTTTTTGAGGATGTAACTCGGAAGATGGACGAGGGAGATCCAGTGGATGTAGTGTACCTGGACTTTCAGAAAGCTTTTGATAAAGTCCCACACAAGAGGTTAGTGAGTAAAATTAGGGCGCACGGGATTGGGGGCAAAGTACTAGATTGGATAGAGAATTGGTTGGCTAATAGGAAACAAAGGGTAGTGATTAACGGCTCCATTTCGAAATGGCAGGCAGTGACCAGTGGGGTACCGCAGGGATCCGTGCTGGGACCGCAGCTTTTTCCAATATATGTAAATGATATAGAAGATGGTATCAGCAATAACATTAGCAAATTTGCTGATGACACAAAGCTAGGTGGTAGGGTGAAATGTGATGAGGATGTTAGGGGATTACAGGGTGACCTGGACAAGTTAGGTGAGTGGGCAGATGCATGGCAGATGCAGTTTAATGTGGATAAATGTCTGGTTATCCACTTTGGTGGCAAGAACAGGAAGGCAGATTACTACGTCAATGGTATCAAATTAGGTAAAGGGGCTGTTCAGAGAGATCTGGGTGTTCTTGTCCACCAGTCAATGAAGGCAAGCATGCAGGTACAGCAGGTCGTGAAGAAGGCTAATAGCATGCTGGCCTTCATAACAAGAGGGATTGAGTATAGAAGCAAAGAGGTGCTTCTGCAGCTGTACAGGGCCCTGGTGAGACCACACCTGGAGTACTGTGTACAGTTCTGGTCTCCAAATTTGAGGAAAGACATTCTGGCTATTGAGGGAGTGCAGCGTAGGTTCACGAGGTCAATTCCTGGAATGGCAGGATTGCCTTACACGGAAAGACTGAAGCGACTGGGCTTATATACCCTTGAGTTTAGAAGACTGAGAGGGGATCTGATTGAAACGTATAGGCTTATGAAAGGACTAGACACTCTGGCAGGAGGGAACATATTTCCGTTGATGGGGGAGTGCCGAACCAGAGGACACAACTTAAAAATACGGGGTAGACCATTTAGGACAGAGATGAGGAGAAACTACTTCACCCAGAGAGTGGTGGCTGTGTGGAATGCTCTGCCCCAGAGGGCAGTGGAGGCCCAGTCTCTGGATTCTTTTAAGAAAGAATTGGATAGAGCTCTTAAAGATAGTGGAGTCAAGGGGTATGGAGATAAGGCTGGAACAGGATACTGATTAGGAATGATCAGCCATGATCATATTGAATGGCGGTGCAGGCTCGAAGGGCAGAATGGCCTACTCCTGCATCTATTGTCTATTGTCTATTGTCTATTGTCTATTGTCTATTCATGCTGCCCTTCTTGAGTAAAGGAACCACATTAGCGATCCTACAGTCATTTGGCACTTCACCTTTGGCCAGAAAAGTATTAAATATATCCACCAGGGCCCCATCAATCTCCTCCCTTATCTCCCATAACAGGCTGGGATACATTTCATTGGGCACTGGGGATTTCTCCACCTTTATTCCTGTGAAAACATTTAATACCTCCTCCTTATTGATCTTAACATATTCTGGAACCTCAGCATCCCAACTGAAATCCCCCGGCTACAATGCGTTTCTCCAGTGTGAATACTGGTGGGAAGTATTTAGTGAAGACCTCACCTACTTCCTCTGGCTCCATGCACAGATTGTCCCTTTGGTTACTCACAGGCCTCGCTCTTTCGCTGGGAATCCTCTTACTGTCACGATACTGATAAAATACCTTTGGCTTTTCCGCAATTGTATCTGCCAACTATATTTCATGACTATTCTTTGTCCCTCATTTTCCACAATCCCCTTGCACTCTCTATACTTGTGAAGGGCTTCACCTGATTTTATTGCACTGTATTTTCTTTATCAAACTCACGATATCACTTGATCAGCATTCGCTGGACTTGCTGCCTTTACTATTCACTCTTCAAGGAGCACACTGGCCCTGCGTTCTCACTGCATCACTTTAATATACACCCAGTTTCCCAATATGGACCCAACTGCAGGGAGTTCCTCCCTGTCTCTGATTTCCAGATCCTGTTTAATGATTGTGATACTGATAAGAGACTCAGTTGTGAGGGGGACAGTGTGGAGTCTGTGTGGCTGCAGAGGAGATGGTGTGCTGCCTCCCGGGTACAAGGTAATGGGTGTCTTTGAGCGGTTACTGAACATTCTGAAGGTGGAGGGGGAACAGCCAGAGGTCATTGTGCACATCGGCCCATATGACAGAGGTAGACAAAAGGATGGGGTCCTGTTAAAATGAGTACAGGGAGTTGGGTGAGAAGTTAAAAAAGCAGGATATTGATGTTAATGATCTCCAGATTACTCCCAGTGCCACGTGCCAGTGAGGATAGAAATAGAAAGGTAGGCCGGATGGATGTGTGCCTGAGGAGTTGGTATAGTGGGTAGGGTTTTCAGTTCTTGGGTCATTGGGATCTCTTCTGGCGTAGAGGTGACCTGTACCAGGGGGAGGGATGGCATTGGATGCTGAGGGGCACCAGTATCACTGGAAGGAGATTTGATAGTGTAACCCGGGCAGGATTTAAACCAATTTGGCAGGGAGTTGAGACTCTGAATAAGACAGGGGCCATCAACTAGTAAGGGGAAAATATATCAGCCATCGAGAGCAAGTTTCCTATCCAGGATATCCGGGACACAGTATAGGGAGGGAAAAGACTTCTAGTTTAAAGGGCACTAATTTTAACGGACGAGACCTGACTGGTAAGGCAGACAATTTCAGACCATGGATTTGCTCTGGGGACTGGGATATTACAGCCATAACAGAAACATGGCTGAGAGAAGGGTAGGACTGGCAGCTCAGTGTTCCAGCATACAGAAACTACAGGCGGGAGAGAAGGACAAGTAAGTGAGGAGGGGGAGTTATCCCTTTGATTATGGAGGACATTACAACAGTGCTTAGAGACAATATTGTTAAGCGGTCCTCAAATGAGGCCATATTTTTAAAAGTTAGAAACAAAAAGGGGATGGTCAGTCTGCTGGGATCGTGTTTTAGACCCCAAAATAGCCAGCGGATACGAGAGGCGAAAATGTGTAGTGAGATTGCAGGTACCTATAAAAATAATAGAGTAATGGTGATTGGAGATTTGAACTTCCCCTGGATTGACTGGGTCACCCAGAGTGTAAAAGGACCATATGGGTTGGAATTTGTCAAATATGTCAAAGAAAGTTTCCTAAACCAAGGTGTCGAGGGCTCTACGCTACTCAGACGGATGAAACACTGGACCTCCCCTCAGAAACCGAAATCGGGCAAGTGACTGAAGTGTCAGTCGGAGAGCACTTTGGGTCCAGTGACCACAACTGTCTTTGTTTTAAAACAGTTATGGAGAAAGATCAGACAGGTCCACAGATTAAGGTCTTAAACTGGAACAGGGCCAATATTGGGGACATTCAGAAGGATCGAGCTGGGTGAAGGTAACAATCACACAACACCAGGTTATCATCCAGCTGGTTTACACAGGAACCTCGATTATCTGAACGAGATGGGCATGAGAATGAATTATCCGTTCATTCAGATAATTGATGATTCAATTAATCAATTCAATGCCTTTCCTCTCGGGCTCGGAGTTTGCGGTAATGTCTAGTCCGCGTTGAGGTGACTAGGCAGCACCAAACCATGCGTGAGCCCTCACGCCCCGCCAGCCCCCAAAAACGCCCCGTTGCTGCCCCCAAATACTGCAACACCGTCACCACCCACTCATCAATGTCGCCCCCCCACCAGACCCAAACTCATCCAACAGCGACCCACACCTGCCTCCGCCACCAAAACCGTCCAACGCCACCCTCCACTCGCCACCCGCCCTGATCCCAAACCCATCCAACACCACCCTCTTCCCGCCTCCAACATTGCACCCCGCCCGCCCCCAAACTCATCCAACGTCACCCTCAGCCAGCCCGAAACCTGTCCAACACTGCCCCCCCGCCCGCCCCACCCACCGTTTGCGCCCATACCCCTGGCTGCCTCGCCCCTTGTGCGCCCCTGCCCCCGTCATCTCCTGCCCTTCCTGGGCAGCCGGAGTGGACACTAACAGTAAGACAGCTGCTGCCTTTGGTGGTTATGTCTCCAAATAGCGCACGCACACAAGCACACATAGCCACACACACAACATTTTACTGCAACATTTCGAAAAGTTGCACCTCTACACTGTACAGGGCAATGTTCGAGAGAATATCTAGGGAAGAGGGGGTTAGGATTTATCCCTATGTAGAACTCCAAGCTAAGTGTGGGGAGAGCCAGAGAGGGTGGGAGGTCAGTCATTTGGAGGTGGTACCTGGGCTCGATGTCCAGGAATGTTCTCGGCAGGATTTCTGTGAGCCGAGATCTGTTTTAATCAGTGTGAACAAAACAAACACAATCAGGGTTGAATCAGCTCTTTGATGTAATGTTTCTATCGTGACCTCGAGTTCTCCTTTGGATAATCCGATATTCGGATAATTGATATTTGGATAATTGAGGACTCTCTGTGTTTGGAAGTGCTAGATTTACAAACGCTGGTGATCATTCTAAAAGATGAAAGACTTAATCAAAACTTGTTTAATATTTCATTCCATGACACTGCCATCCAGTTGCGATAAATTCTGTGTCTTATGACTGTGCTCCACAACCACCTGATGAAGATGCAGTACCTCGAAAGCTCGTGCCTCCAAATAGACCTATTGCACCTGTAAGCTTGTGTTAGGTGGTTTTTAACTTTGCCCATCCCAGTCCAACACCGGCACGTCCAAACCATGGATCTGTCTGTTTGAATGAAAAGGAATAACTGGCAAATGGGAGGTTTTTAAAAGTGTGATCTCAAGAATCCAGTATGTCCCTGTCAGTGTGAAGGGAAAATCCCCAAACAATCCTTCCCACTTTGACCATTCTGGAGATGGTTACTAATGCTCCCTTATCTGTGATACTGTCGATAACCAAAATTACTGCCCTTCTGGAAAATCTATCAGACTCCACACCCTTCATATCTAAATGATCTGCAGAGCCTAAACCTTCCTGTATCTATAAACATCTTCAGCCACGACTACCCTCCATATCTCTGTTTGTTCCTCCAGTCGATACAACCCACTTTATCGCTGTAATCTGCTCGATTCGCCTAAAACATTCTTGACTGTGGAAACTACTTCATCTGACCAACATCCTTATCCCTCAACTGGACCATCCCTCCCAACCTCCCCATCTCCATGAACTCCTGCAGGCCATACAGCTCTCCACATTTCTGGAACCTCCTGTGGCCTCTATGGTTCTCCCTCCCTGTGAAACCAACTCCAATTCCCACACCCATCCCAGTCTGGATCATCTGTTCCAGATTAGGCCATTGGTGTTTCTGTTACCTCTGGCACTCTGAGCAAACCTTCCTAATTGTGGCTATTCATTCAGATCCCATCCTCTCCAGCCTCTTGAAACCTCTTCTTGCCATTGTACCCCTCCCTGTTTGGAACACAGAACAGTACAGCACAGTTTCTCCTGTAACCACATCTTTCTGGTGACCACATCTTATTTATCCCTGTCTCACAAGTTATTGCTGATACTTTGACCATTCCAAAAAAAAACTGTAATTGATTTTTTCCCAGAATTTCCTGTCACAGCCTAGTTAAACTCTGTGCCTTCCTGTTCCTTTCTGCTTGTCTTCAGTCACATTCCCATGCTGTTCCCATGCTCTTTGGATTTGGAAAGCTCCTTTCAGCTGAACCCTGTCCCTGCATCCTCTCTGTCAGTTTAAAGCCCTGTCCATAAATCTACCGACATGATTGGCCAAGACACTGCTCCCAGCACGGTTGATTTTAATTCACTCGTGGGATGTTGCTGTCTCTAGCTGGCCAGCATTTCATGCCCACCCCCGAGCTGCCCTTGAGCTTGCCAGGTCATTTCAGGGGGCAGCTGAGAGTCAACCTCCTTGCCTTGGGTCTGGATTCATATGTAGGCCAGACCGGCAGCCCATAACAGATTTCCTTATTTAAAGGGTGTTAAGCAGTCAGATGGGTATCCCTGCTACCGGCATTAAATTCTGGATGATCAGTCGAGTGAGAGTAACACTAGGCCATTGCCTGGCCCACAGATAGCTCCCTCATCCGTGCGTACCGATACCAGTGCATCTTGTTCCTTACCGTGGTTTGATTGTGATGCCTTCCTGCACTCTGGTGATATCACACAGTCTCTCTCCATGTGGTATCTGTCACTGTGAGGGTTTAATTGATGGCGGTGACTGCACCTTTTGCAGTTACTCCAGATCCTGAGCCAACAGAATTCTCCACTCCAGGGAGATGCAGCAGCACAGACCAGGGATGGAGACTGGGATATTCCAGATCTCTGTGGGACTCTGTGCCATTCTCCATGTGTAACCACACTGCATCAGTCTAATTTCCCACTCTGTTCATTTCTCTGTCTCCTGTAGGTACTCAGGATGCACCTGACTCAGGAGAATTCCCAATTCCTGTTTCGTCCATCACCGCACTGAAGTCGGTTGGTCAGCCTGAGAGATGGAGAGTGGGATTTGGAGCCTTTAGTAAATTTTGCAGATCGGTAAGATCACTCACAGTGAAAAGAGCAGAGTATATTTAAGGCATCGAACTTTGGTCCAGAATACATGACATAGATACAGTGTTGTAGCACGAACACAGCATAATGGTTCCAGGCTCAATCCCCACCCTCTTGTTTACTTTCATCACTGCTGTGCTGAGCCTTCCTATGTCAATATAGGAAGTTGACAGTTATTAATCCAGGCTTGTGCTGTCTTAGCGAGGATTAGTACAACAGAGGGGAAAGCTGGCCTCCCCCAAGGAGATGGCATTGAAACCTGGGATCTTTCTGTTGTATATTCCCGCCCACACACACCCCTCCCCACACTGTCTCTTGTCGTGTAATAGAGTCATATAGCAAGGAGTCATGCCTTTCGTTCCAACTCATTTGCGCCAGTGAATTGAATGCTTGTAATTCCCAGGAAATTTCCTTTTTCTATAACCTCCACCCCTCCCATAATCCTGCTGTATATTTGAAACCTGCTCCAATGCTGACGACTCTCCCTATGTATAAATTGCTCCAGTGTCGATGACATGCCAATCTCAATAATTGGGCCGAAGTACCTGTTCCCATGCTGTAGGGAATCTAATCTAAACTATCCCTCTGCGTTCCATATTACTGTCCCTAAATATATCCCTCTATCCATAATTAGCCCCAAACCCATCAAACCTCCGACTCTCTGTGAACTCCCACAGCTCCAACATCCCTCCTTAACTGTGTAAACATTTCCAGTCCTGAAACACTCTGAAAATGTAGACATTCTAAATCCTCCCTATCTGCGAACCTTTCCGGTCCCTGCAACATCCCCAACTCCAATGCTTGTGACTCTCCCGTTCAGTTTCTCCAAGACTTACTATCTATGTAACATCCTCCCGTCACTATCACCAGCTCTGTCAATGTTAGCTCCTCCAGTCTCCCCACTAATCTAATTATCTACATAACCTTCTCCAGCTCTTACACCCCGATCTGTGTAAACGTTACACTGCCCTCAAACCATCACAAAAGCAGTGTGTGCAATGTTCACTATCTGTGTTAGTGTCTCCAGGCTCTATTGCTGTTCCTGTCTCTGTAAGCTCTGACAGATTGTCCAGTTTTCCAGTCCATTTAATTTCCAGAACCTCAGCATTCGCCATCAACAAATGTCTTCATTAAATACAGCCTTCCATATCTCTGTTTGTTCCTCAATTCTATACACCTCATATTCACTGTAAATAGCACCATTCCATAAAACACTCCCTGTCTGCGTAAACTACCCCAATCCTATAGTGAGAAGCCTCACTGTCCTTTTGATCACCTGTGGTCCCTTCAGATCTCCCTGCATCTTCCCTGACTCCATTGAATACAGCTCATCTCATGGTATAACTCCTCTAACGTATATGTTACTCCCCATCTCTGTGATCTTCTTCAGTTACTGCAATTCTAATTCTTTATCTCCAGAGCTTCTAATCACCCTGATCGCTGTAAGGTTATTGATCCCCTACAGCATGTTTACACCTGTAACAGCCTCCAACTCCTCAATGCATCCTGTTGCTGTAACCTTCTCAAATACTACAGCTCACTGTCTTTGTAATATCTTCCAGTATCTGCAACCCAGTTGATTTCTGTAACCTCCTCCAGAACAGCACTCCACATCTCTGTGTAACTGATGGGAATGCTGCAAACCTGCCTTCACAGAGCTCACTAGCTCTCTGAACTACTGCAGCCCTACAACCCTCAGTATCTCTGGTTCCTCCAATTCCCTCAATTCTCCCTGGCTGTGAGAACTGATCCAACCCCTTCAACCCTCCCTATCTTACTCATTCCTGCAGCTCCAACTATTGTCCATGTCAGTGTAATTCCCAGCACCAACAATCCTCCCGGTCTCTAGAAAATCCTGCAGCTCCAACTACCACCCCAATCTGTGTAATCTCTAGTCCATCCGAACCTCCCTTTCTGTAGCTCCAAATACCACCCAATCTGTCTAATCTCCAGTGCCTACTAGCTTCCCTTTCTCTAAAATTTTATATAGTTCCAACTACTATCATATCTGTGTAATCTCCAGTCCCGACAACCCTCCCAGAGTCTATCTCCTGAAGCTCCAACGACCATCCCTATCTGAGTCATCTCAAGTCCCTATATTCCTCCTGATCTCTGTAAATCCTTCAGGACTGATAACCCTGTAACTCTCCTTGACATCTTTCAGCCGGACAACCGATCTGAACTCTTACCACCAACAGTGATCTCAAACCACCCGAACTCTGTAACATTCTCCAGTCTCTCCAACCTAGCTTTTCTCTGTTAGCTTTTCTGGTGTCTGTATTCCCCTTTATCTCCAGTTACAGATCCTTGCTCAGGGAAACAATGTCTCAATGCCGAATCTGTAAGAACACACGAATCTTCGTTGTATCAATAAATTTGCCTCATTTTCTAAAATTTAATGATCTCAAGTTCAACCTTCTCCACATCTTCTCATTAATATCCCTCCATTTTCAAGATCAGTCTGGTGAACCTTCTCTGGGCTGCCTCCAATGCAAGGACATTTTCCCTCCAGATAGAGGAACAAACCTGTTCATAGTATTCTCACTGTGTGCTGATTGGAGTCCTCTAAAGTTGTTACAAGCCTTCCCTATTTTTATTCTCCATTCCTTTTGGAATCAATGCCAGCATTCAATTTGCCTTCTCTGCGTCCTGCTTGCCCTGTATGCCACCTTTCTGAGATTTATACACAAGGATTTCCAAGTTAATCCGTGGTGTCGCTCTCTGCAGTTGATCGGAAACCAAGAAGTGACATCAATAATCAGAAAAGTGTTGGAATGTATGGTAGACGATATGCCCGAAATGCTAACTGCACAGTTAGAAACCTATGGAAAAAACGCAGTGCATACGACCATCATTTATAGGGGTAGAATTAGGCCATTCGGTCCATCAGGTCTATTCCACTATTCGATTTTGGTTGAATTGTTTCTCAACCTCGTTCTCTCACTTACTCCCTGTAACCCTTGATCTCCTTACTCATCAAGAACCTAGCTATCTCTGAATCACTTAGCATCCACAGCCCCATGAGGCAGTGAGTTCCACAGATCCATCACCCTCTGGTTGAATAAATTCCTCCACATCTCTATTTTAAAGGGTCATCCCTTCACTCTGAAGGTGTGCCCTTGGCCCCTCGTCTCTGCTGCTCATGGAAACATCTTGCCCCCGTCCACTCCATCCAGGCCCCTCAGTATTCTGTAAGTTTGATCGAGATTCTGCCGCTGTCTCTGAAACTTCATCAAGTGCAAACCCAGAGACTTCACCTGCTCCTCATATGACACAAATTTCATCCTTGGGATTGTTCTTGGAAACGCATTTCTCGTACCCTTTCACATCCTTTGTCCAGACTCTTAATGTATAATGCATGGAGTATAGTCCCAACACTGACCCCTGCGGTACTCCCCCCATCACCAGTTCCCATCGTGAAAAAGACCCCGTTCTTCACACTCTCTGCCTTGTGCCAATCAGACAAATCCTCTATCCATGCTCAGCATGTTGTTCGGAAACGGAAATTTCATTTCACCAACAGTGAAATGTTTCTGTCTGGCTGGAAACAGCAGATTATCACCATTACCTTTCCATCTGTAATTCCCTGGAGAAGGTGGGCCGTGATGGTTACTGTAAAGTGGGAGGTATGTCAGGCCGTGATGGTTACTCTACAGTGGGAGATATGTCGGGGTGTGATGGTTACTGTAGAGTGGGAAGTATGTCCGGCCGTGATGGTTACTGTACAGTGGGCGGTATGTCGGGCCGTGATGGTTACTGTACAGTGGGAGGTATGTCGGGCCGTGATGGTTACTGTACAGTGGGAGGTATGTCGGGCCGTGATGGTTACTGTACAGTGGGAGGTATTGGGGCCGTGATGGTTACTGTACAGTGGGAGGTATGTCGGGCCGTGATGGTTACTGTACAGAGGGAGGTATGTCGGGCCGTGATGGTTACTGTACAGAGGGATGTATGTCGGGGTGTGACGGTTACTGTACAGAGGGAGGTATGTCGGGGTGTGACGGTTACTGTACAGAGGGAAGTATGTCGGGGTGTGACGGTTACTGTACAGAGGGAGGTATGTCGGGGTGTGACGGTTACTGTACAGTGGGAGATATGTCGGGACGTGATGGTTACTGTACAGTGGGAGGTATTTGGGGCCGTGATGGTTCCTGTACAGTGGGAGGTATGTCGGGCCGTGATGGTTACTGTACAGTGGGAGGTATGTCGGGCCGTGATGGTTACTGTACAGTGGGAGGTATTGGGGCCGTGATGGTTACTGTATAGTGGGAGGTATGTCGGGCTGTATTGGTTACTGTACAGTGGGAGGTATGTCAGGGTGTGATGGTTACTGTACAGTGGAAGGTATGTCGGGCCATGATGGTTACTGTACAGTTGGTGGTATGTCGGGGTATGACGGTTACTGTTCAGTGGGAGGTATGTCGGGGTGTGATGGTTACTGTACAGTGGGAGGTATGTCGGGGTGTGATGGTTACTGTACAGTGGGAGGTATGTCTGGCCGTGATGGTTACTGTACAGTGGGAGCTATGTCGGGCTATGAAGTTGCAGACTGTATGAGCTAGAACATAGAACATAGAAGAATACAGCGCAGTACAGGCCCTTCAGCCCTCGATGTTGTGCCGATCAAAGCCCACCTAACCTACACTAACCCACTATCCTCCATATACCTATCCAATGCCCGCTTAAATACCCATAAAGAGGGAGAGTCCACTACTGCTACTGGCAGGGCATTCCATGAACTTACGACTCGCTGAGTGAAGAACCTACCCCTAACATCAGTCCTATATCTACCCCCCCTTACTTTAAAGCTATGCCCCCTTGTAATAGCTGACTCCATACGTGGAAAAAAGTTCTCACTGTCAACCCTATCTAACCCCCTAATCATCTTGTACACCTCTATCAAATCACCCCTAAACCTTCTTTTCTCCAATGAAAACAACCCCAAGTGCCTCAGCCTTTCCTCATAGGATTTTCCTACCATACCAGGCAACATCCTGGTAAACTTCCTCTGCACCCGTTCCAGTGCCTCCACATCCTTCCTATAGTATGGCGAACAAAACTGAACACAATATTCCAGATGCGGCCGCACCAGAGTCTTATACAACTGCAGCATGACCTCAGGACTCCGGAACTCAATTCCTCTACCAATAAAAGCCAGTACGCCATATGCCTTCTTCACTGCACTATTTACCTGGGTGGCAACTTTCAGAGATCTGTGTACATGGACACCAAGATCCCTCTGCACCTCCACACTACCAAGTAGTCTACCATTAGCCCAGTAATCCATCTTTTTATTACTCTTACCAAAGTGAATCACTTCACACTTAGCTACATTGAACTCCATTTGCCACCTTTCTGCCCAGCTCTGCAGCTTCTCTATATCCCGCTGTAACCTGCCATATCCTCCCTCACTGTCTACAACTCCTCCGACTTTCGTATCATCCGCAAACTTGCTCACCCAACCTTCTAACCCTTCCTCCAGGTCATTTATAAAAATGACAAACAGCAATGGTCCCAAAACAGATTCTTGCGGAACACCGCTAGTGACGGCACTCCAAGATGAACCTTTGCCATCAACTACTACCCTCTGTCTTCTTCCAGAGAGCCAATTCCTAATTCAAACCTCCAACTCACCCTCAATGCCATATCTCTGTATTTTCTGCAGTAGCCTACCATGGGGGACCTTATCAAACGCCTTACTAAAATCCATATATACCACATCTACCGCTTTCCCCTCATCTACCTCCTTAGTCACCTTCTCAAAGAATTCAATAAGGTTTGTGAGGCACGACCTGCCCTTCACAAAACCATGCTGACTATCCTTGATCACATCATTCTTATCCAGATGTGCATAAATCCTATCCCTTACAATTCTCTCTAAGACTTTGCCCACAACAGAAGTGAGACTCACTGGCCTATAGTTACTAGGATTATCCCTACTCCCCTTCTTGAACAAGTTAACCACGTTTGCTAGTCTCCAGTCCTCTGGCACTACTCCTGTCGACAAAGAGGACACAAAACTCAAGGCCAATGGCTCTGCAATCTCCTCCCTTGCTTCCCAGAGAATCCTAGGATAAATGCCATCAGGCCCAGGGGACTTATCTATTTTAACCCTTGCCAGAATTTCCAACACCTCTTCTCTACATATCTCAAAGCCATCCATTCTACTTATTCGTGCCTCAGTATTCATATCGACAACAATGTCCTGTTCCTGAGTGAATACTGACGAAAAGTATTCATTCAGCGCCTCCCCAATCTCTTCAGCCTCCACACGCAACTTCCCATTACTATCCTTGATTGGACCTATTCCTTCCCTAGTCATTCTTTTATTCCTAACATACCTATAGAAAGCCTTAGGGTTTTCCCTAATCCTACCAACTAAGGACCTTTCATGTCCCCTCCTTGCTGCTCTTAGCTCTCTCTTCAGGTCCTTCCGGGCTACCTTATAACTCTCAATTGCCCCTATTGAACCTTCACGCCTCATCTTTACAAAGGCCGCCCTCTTCCATTTAACAAGGGATTCCAACTCCTTATTAAACCACGGCTCCCTCACACGACCCTTTCCTCCCTGCCTGATAGGTACGTACTTATCAAGGACACTCAATAGTTGCTCCTTGAACAAGTTCCACCTATCAATTACGCTCTTGCTTTGGAATCTACTTTTCCAATCCACACCTCCTAAGTCATGCCTCAACGCATCATAATTTCCCTGCCCCCAGCTATAACTCTTGCCCTGTAGTACACACTTATCCCTCTCCATCACTAGAGTAAAAATCACCGAATTGTGGTCACTGTCCCCAAAGTGCTCACCTACCTCTAGTTCTAATACCTGGCCTGGTTCGTTACCCAGAACCAAATCCAGTATGGCCTCACCTCTTGTTGGCTTATCTACATATTGTGTCAGGAAACTCTCCTGCACACATTGCACAAACACTGACCCATCTAACGAACTTGAGCTATAGCTTTCCCAATCAATATCAGGAAAGTTAAAGTCTCCCATATCAATCACCCTATTACTGTCACTCTTCTCCTGAATCATCTTCGCAATCCTTTCTTCAATGATTCTAGGACTATTAGGAGGCCTGTAAAAGACTCCTAACAGGGTGACCTCACCTCTCCTATTCCGAACCTCAACCCAAACTACCTCAGATGGCAAATCTTCGTCCATCTTCCTTTCCACCGCTGTAATACTATCTTTGACAAGCAAAGCCACACACCCCCCTCTTTTGCCCCCACCTCTGACCCTACTAAAACATTTAAACCCTGGAACCTGCAACAGCCAATCCTGTCCCTGATCTAGCCACGTCTCCGTAATAACCACAACATCGAAGTCCCAGGTACCAACTCTGTACCAAGCTGTACATAGTATGATTCTGCTGCTTCCGATGGCCCTCTGCACTACATGGCTGCATCATCGTTAATTATTCATTCTGTTTAAAGTCTGTCCTATTCAGTCCTCAAGGGGCTACATATCATAATGAGGAAAGTCAGCAAAATGTGAAGGACGCCCTTGCTCCCCATTAAGACTGTGCAGTGACCATTCTTACCGATATATGAAATGGAGAGGTGTACCTGCAGCAGGCAGATCGGTGACGATGTGGTCACTTGTATGTTTCCCTTTCATTGATTCCACCATTACCTGCCACAGGATCCAGCACTATCATGAGATTAGAGTCCTTACAGGATTGGAACAAGCTCTTTGGCCCAACGGGTACCCACCTACCCTCCGAAGAGCAACACACACTCCTCTGACTAATGCACTGAACACTATGGGCAGTTTAACATGGCCAATTCACCCGAGCTGCACATCTTTGGACTGTGGGAGGAAACCCACAAAGACACAGGGAGAATGTGCAAACTCCACATAGGCAGTTGCCCGAGGATGGAATCAAACCTGGTACCCTGGTGCTATAAGGCAGCAGTGCTAACCACTGAGCCACCATGTATTGACTGTATACCAAGGCGCTGTTCTCGTCTGCATGGCTGTGTCCTGTCAGTGGGACCGAACCTACCAGAGAGTGTGGTGATGTTGCCTGAGATATAGTCCTGTTCAAAGAATCCTGCATTACAGACAATATCTGACTGCGGCTTGATTAATCCATGGGAAATATATATCAGGTAACTTTCACATTTTCTGCAATGAAGAGTTAATATCACTTTATTTCTTACATATTTTAAAATAATCCAAAGGTCATTGTTTTTCAGTTGAAAACAATTGAAGTGAACAATAATTGAAATACCAGAGCACACAGCTAACTATTACACAATTCAGTGAATGTGGTAAACAGCCGATTCATGTTCAGATCAGTGAACACACCATCTTGCAGGCAGCAAAGCCGTTGGAAATGACTTTGAGGAAAAGCCTGAATTCAGACACAGTGTCATTGGGCCTCACCATGACCTCCAAAACACTGACCATCTCCAAAATCTGACAAAGAGCTTCCAAACTGGAGCTGGGCAGTTACTCACACAATCCCTCACAATAGACTGGTTAGAGCCATACCTGAACAGCAGAGAGATGTGTGTGGGGCGGACTGGTCAATGGACTACCACAAGGCGCTGGTCCAGACGCAGTTCAACATCTATAACAACAACCTCTAAACAACCATGTCTTGCAAGTACATCTCTTCTTGTGTGCCACCTAAACTCTGTAATTCTGAACCTTGGACCCGATCCTGAATGAAGGTGTTATAAAGGTGATGGACTCCTGCAGCACATGGCATCTTACATCTTACATCTTCCTCATAAACCATATCCAATGTATGTTAGCCCCACAATGTCAGTATCCAAACAGAATTGTGCAGCTCCATTGATGGCCAGCGTGATCCCAGCTCAACGACCGTGTGTGTGACTTGAGCTGGAAATCTCTGTGTAAATGTTTGCAGCATTGTTCTAACCATTAACAGCAAAGTCTCTTTACTGAAGTTTCGATAGCCTTTCATGAGACCAACTTTTAGATTGTCCAATAAGCACAAAATCACCCATTTATTCAGTATACTGTTATAATAACAATATGATGAAAACCAAATTATTATTACGTACAAGGACTTTGAAAATATATAATTATTTTCCCTTTATTAATATTGTTAACTAATAGTCAATTCTCCTGTTCCTCAGATGCTTCCTGAACGTCTGAATTTTTTTTGCAGAACCGCACGTTTTGACTCTGCAGTCCTCTCTTTCTCCCTGCTAATATTCACTCATAATTATTTCCGTGGCAACCATGTTACTGTGTGTTTAAACATGTTCCAGTCAGATATTAGTACGTTTTCAGTTGCTTCTGTCTATCTCAGAGCTCAGTAATGTGGGATGAGATTGCCAGTGTCTGTGATGCTCGCTATGTAGGCCATGCCTCTGAGACTGACAGATTGCTTCAAACATCATATCCCTTCAGCTGTTCACAACAAACAAGGTACTGCCTGGACCAACTAGCCTGAGCTCACAAAACCCAAAACATAGTGTCCAGCATTGAACAGGTCCAGACAATATTTTTATGTTAATTTATTCATGAAATGTGATTTGGACGGCATTTATTGATAGATAGGGAAAATGAAACAGTGACACTGAAGGAACAGCAATATACTTCCCAATCAGGATGGTCGATGGCTTGGAACAGAACGTGAACATGGTGGGGGTCCCGTGTGTCTGCTTCCCTTGTCCTTCTCGATGGTCGGGAGTTCAGAGGTACGTTGTAAGGAGCCTTGGTAAATTTCTGCAGAGCACCGTGTAGATGTCAGGTATTGCTGCTACTGAGCGTCAGTGGATGAGGGGTAAAGCTGCACTCACACAGGCAAATGGAAGTATTTTATCAAACACATTCAACATGTGTCTTAGCAATAGGGAACAGGCTTTCTGAAATTTTGAGGTGAGTTATTCCTGCAGAATTTCTTGCCCCTGACACATTCTTGTAGCCAATGAATTGATATGTGTCAAAAAGTGGCGCTGGAAAAGCAAAACAATTCAGGCAGCATCTGAAGTACAGGAGAAGTCAATGTTTTAGCATAAGCCCTTCACAGGAATAGGTAATGAAATCATATGGTCAGTCCAGTTGCTTGGTGTGTGTTCAGTTATGGCGGTGGCATTGAACGTCAGAGGATGTGGTTCAATTTCCCATTGATAGGAGTAATCGTTGTCTGGCACATGTGTAATGGAAATGGTATTGTTACTGTTAAGCACACACCTGCATATTTCCAGGTCCTGGTACATTTGGACAAGGACTGCTTCTGTATCTGAGCAAATTACGAATGGTGTTGAATACTTTCCAATCATTGGCAAACATCCCCAGTTGTGCTTTTATAGTCATTTATGAAGAGCTGAAAATTGTTGGGTCTAGGGCAGAGAACACTCTTACATCTCACTGACGCTGTCCCTCTCTCTGAGCTAGGAAGCTTGCTTCTAGTTCCACCTACTCGAGAGGTGTTTAACAACATATCTGAATGGAATAGTATTACAATATCTACCACAGGGAGCTGCGTGAGGTTTTGGTTAGTTCAATCAGTTGAACGGCTGGTTTGTAATGCAGATTAATGCCAACAGTGTGGGTCAATTCCTGCACTGACTGGGGTGACTAAAGGACTGTCCTACTCAATCTTTCCCTTACTTGGGCGGCACAGTGGCACAGTGGTTAGCACTGCTGCCTCACAGTGCCAGAGACCTGGGTTCAATTCCCGCCTCAGGTGACTGACTGTGTGGAGTTTGCACATTCTCCCCGTGTCTGCGTGGGTTTCCTCCGGGTGCTCCGGTTTCCTCCCACAGTCCAAAGATGTGCAGGTCAGGTGAATTGGCCATGCTAATTTGCCCATAGTGTTAGGCAAGGGGTAGATATAGGGGTATGGGTGGGTTGCGCTTCAGCGGAGCGGTGTGGACTTGTTGGGCTGAAGGGCCTGTTTCCACACTGTAAGTAATCTAATCTAATCTAATCTACTTGAGGCATGATGACTGTCCAGTAAAACTACCGCCAGTTGTCTCTGACTAACAAGAGAGCAGCCCTATTATCCTGTCGGGGTATGGTGCCTTACCTTTCCATTTCTGATCTGCAGGCTTACCCAGAAACCCCGCCCCTGGGAACTGTGGTGGAGCTGAGATGGCTGCTCCCCAGCCACCTTCCTTTGTACCAGGTGTAACTTCTACCAGACGATGCCTATTTGCTCCAGGTTTGTCGTTAATCATGGATACAACATTTGGTCAAATGTAGTTATGATCATGTTAAAAGTGCAGTCACTGTTGCCTCACCTCTCGAATTCAGCTATGTTCTCTTGTTGTCCATCGTTAAACCAAGGCTTCAATGCGCCCAAGGGATGAGAGCCCAAACTGAGCTTTAGCGAACAGGTTAGAACTGAGGAAGTGCTGCTTGACCCCACTGTAGGTGACATCTGGCATCCCTTTACTAATGACAGAGATTAGAGCAATGGGGCAGTCATTGATTGCCTGATGTTTTGTCTGTGTGTGTACAGGACACACCGTGATAGTTTCCTACATTGTCAGGTAGATGCCAGTGCTGTATCCCAGTAGGGACAGCCTGAATGGAATGTAATCAGGGCCCACAGACTTTGCATTCTCCAATCCCCTCCAGCTGATTGTAAATACCACACACAGTGACTCGGCTTAGCTGAAGACTGCTATCTGGAGGAGATTAAAATAGATCATCCCATCGATATTTCTGTCTGAACATTGTTGTAAAAGTTTCAGCCTTGGATTTTCTATTATTGTGCTGGGCTCTTCAATCTTTGAGGAAGGTGGTATTTGTGAATCCTCCTCATTCAATGAGTTGTGTGATTGTCCACCACCACTCACCCGGATTGAAGAGATTAGGTCTGATTCATTGGTTAGATCTGTGTATCATTTTCTATTTATACCATGTGGTGAGTAAGTGGCCCAATTTAGTAACTTCATCATTCTGAGGTGTATTTGGTGCTACTATAGGCAGGCCCTCCTGTATTCTCCATTTAACAAGGCTGTATCCCTGGCTTGATGGTCAGGATAAAGTGGAGCATCCACCAGGCAGTGATAGTGAAAATTATACTGGAGTACAATTCTGATGCTATTGGTAATGACCCGAACCACCTCACACAGGCCAGTGCAAAGTTCCAAAATCTATTGAAAATCTGCCCTGTTTAGCACAGTGATGATATCACACATACACAGGGGGTCTTCACGATGTAAAAGTGGAACTTTGTCTCCAGAAATACTGTGTGTGGTAGTTCACCGTTCCTAATACGGTCATCGAACATTGTGTCTGCAGCCGGTAGGTTCGTGAGGATGAAGTCAAGGATGTTTCTCCCCATCAGTCGTTCACCCTGACCCGGTGCAGACGCAGTGAATCAGTTATGTCCTTTTGGATCCGACCACCTCGATCAGTAATGTTGCTGCTGAGCCCCTCTTGGTGTTCGTTTTGAAATGGCCCACCCAGTATACATTCTCCAGCTCTGTCAGTCTCTGTGCTTCCACCAAGTGTTGTTCAATGTAGAGGGACACTGATCCACCAGCTGAGGAGGGCTGTCAGCAGGAGGTTTCAGTGTCAGTGTTTGATCTGACACCGTGAGGCTGAGGAGGGGTGTCAGCAGGAGGTTTCCGTGTCAGTGTTTGATCTGACACTGTGAGGCTGAGGGAGGGGAGTCAGCAGGAGGTTTCTGTGTCAGTGTTTGATCTGACACCGTGAGGCTGAGGGAGGGGAGTCAGCAGGACGTTTCTGTGTCAGTGTTTGATCTGACCCCGTGAGGCTGAGGGAGGGGAATCAGCAGGAGGTTTCTGTGTCAGTGTTTGATCTGACACCGTGAGGCTGAGGGAGGGGGGTCAGCAGGAGGTTTCTGTGTCAGTGTTTGATCTGACACTGTGAGGCTGAGGGAGGGGAGTCAGCAGGAGGTTTCTGTGTCAGTGTTTGATCTGACCCCGTGAGGCTGAGGGAGGGGGGTCAGCAGGAGGTTTCTGTGTCAGTGTTTGAGCGAACACCATGAGACTGAGGGAGAGGAGTCAGCAGGGGATTTCCGTGTCAGTGTTTGATCTGACACCATGAGACTGAGGGAGAGGAGTCAGCAGGAGGTTTCTGTATCAGTGTTTGATCTGACACCGTGAGGCTGAGGGAGGGGAGTCAGCAGGAGGTTTCTGTGTCAGTGTTTGATCTGACACCGTGAGGGTGAGAGAGGGGAGTCAGCAGGAGGTTTCTGTGTCAGTGTTTGATCTGACCACGTGAGGTTTTGTTATGTCACATTGTTGCTTGAGCAGTCTGGCAGACATCTCTCTCAATTTTGGCATAAGCTCCAATGCATCAGGAAGGAGGAGTTTTCATGGTCTACAGGGCCTTTTATTTTTATTACAGTCAGCAGAAGGGCTTCTTCTGTGTGTATGACATTGACTCTTTGGCTCTCGTGATTGGACACTCCAAGGTCTCACTCCTTCAATTACTCTCTGTCCCTTGTCTGTCCATTTATCAACCAACCTAACACTGTAAATATCGACAGAATCTTCCTCCTCCCTATCTCTTTAAACTCCTCTAAACTCTATATTCCTCTTTGTATCTGTAACACCTTCCAAACCTTACACCCCTCACTGTCTCACTAAACATCTCCAAACCTTACACTCCTCCCAGTCTCTCTAGCCTACTCCAGCCCCATACCCCTCCTATCTCTGTGACTTCCTGAAAACCCTACCCTATCCCCATCTCTAATCTCCAAATGCTACACCTCCCTACCTCTGTAACATCCTCCAAACCCTACACTCCTCCCTGTCTCTCTCACCTACTCCAGCCCCCATAACACTCCCTATCTCTGCAAACTCCTCCAAACCCATATCCTTCTTTATCTCTCTAAACTCGTCTAAAACCTATTCCATTCTCTGGCTCTCTTATCTCCTCAAAACCGAGATCCTTCCCAACTCTCTAACCTCCTCCAAACCCTGCACCCCTCCCTATCTCTCTGACATCCTCCAAATCCTACATCCATCCCTGTCTCTCTAACCTTCTCCAAATCCGACATCCCTCCGCATCTCTCTAACCTAGTCCAAACCCTACACACTCCCTATCTCTCTGACCTACTGCAAACACTATACACCTCCCTATTTCTCCAATACTCTCCACCTCCCTCACCCCTCCCTATTGCTGCAACCTACTCTAAACCCAAATCCCTCCCTATCTGTCTAATCACCTCCAAAGCCTACACACCTTCCGATCTCTCTAACCTCCTTCAAAACTAACACCACTCTCCATCTCTCAACTCCTTCACCTCTCCCTAACTCTGCAACCTCCTCCAAACTCAGATCCCTCCTCATCTCTCTAAAACACCTCTAAACTTTGCACCCCTCGTTATCTCTCTCACCACCTCAAAACCCTACATCCCTCCCTATCTCTCTAACCTCCCCCATCATCTACATATCTCCCTTTATCTGTGACTTACTTCAGCCCCTATGACCTACATATCTCTCTAAGCTGCTGTCAAATATATACTGTCGCTGTAACTTTGGCCAGCCACGCCACACCCCGCTCCCGACCTTTGTAAACCTCAGCCAACCACTAGGCTCTCATGAACTCTGTAACCTCCTCCAGCATTTCCATACAACCCCATAATTCTGGCATTCTCTAGTACCTCTACCTTTTATTATGTATATAACCTCCATAAACACGTTTAGTTTAGTGATGGAAAGCGATAGGTACATGCCACAGGCCAAGGGTTATCAATGGGGGAATTGCAATTGTAACACGATTAGGCAGGACTTATGTTGCATAGAATGGGATAGGAAAACGCAGGGGATGGGGATAATCGAAATGTGAACCTGGTTTAAAGAATAAACATCGCGTGTCCTTAAAGGACATGCCCCATCAGGCAGGGAGGAACTGATAATGTTAGGGAACCATGGTATACTACAGAAATTACATCTATTGTTAAGAAGAAGAAAGGAGGCTTATGTGACGGTGAGACGATGGAGAGTTACAGATTAGCTCGAAAGGATTTAAAGAGAGTTAAGAAGAGCAAAGAGAGGACATGAGTAGTCTTTGGCAGGTCAAATAAAGGAGAATCCTAAAGCTTTGTATAGGTACGTTAGGAAAAAAATAATGACTAGGGTAGGAATAGAGCCAGTCAAAGACAGAAGTGGGAAGTTGAGTGTGGATTCTGTGGAGATCGGAGATGTGCTAAACGAACAGTTCTCATTGGCTTTCGCTCAGGGAAAGGAGAATATTATAGAGAAAAATGAGATGCGTGATATTTGATGAGAAAGTATCGAGGTTGATAAGGAAGAGGGGTTATCAAATCGAGATGGAGTGAAAATGAAAACATCCCCTGAAACGGATGAGATTTATTCGAACATTTTCTGGGGCGCTAGGGAGGAGATGTTGGAGCCTTTGGCTTTGATATTTGAGTTTTCATTGTCTATAGGTTTTGTACCAGAGGACTAGAGGATTGCAAATGTTTGCCCATGTTCAAGAAGGGCACTACAGATGACCAAGGCAATTCCAGATCAGTTGGCCTTATGTGTGTGTAGGAAATATTTTGGACAGGATTATAAGAGATAGGATCTATAATTATGTAGCAAACAACAATTTGATTGCAAATAGTCAACATGGTTATGTCTCTCAAACCACATTGAGGTTTTTGAGAAGGTGAGCAAGCATATGTAAGAGGGGAAGGCAGTTAACGTGGTGTACATGGACTTCAGTAAAGCCTTTGATAAGATTCCACATGGTAGGCTGTTGTAGAAAATACAGAGGCATGGAGTAGATGGTGATTTAGCAGTTTGGATTAGAAACTGGCTTTCTGTAAAAGGCAGCGAGTGGTAGTTGATGAAAAATATTCAGCAGAGTCCAGTTACTATGGTGCGCCACAAGGATCTGTTTTGGGACGACAGCTGTTTGTCATTTTTATAAATGACTTAGATGCAGGCATAGGTGGATGGGTTAGTAAGTCTACAGATGACACTGAAGTCAGAAGAGTAGTGAACAGTGTGGAAATATTTTGTGTGTGGGAGAGGCACATGGACAAACTGCAGAACTGGGCTGAGAGGTGGCAAATAGAGTTTCAATGCAGCTAACTATGAGGTGATTCCTTTTGGGAAGAATACCAGGAAGGCAGAATACTTGGTCAATGGAAAGATTCTTGGTAAAGTGGATGTGCAGATGGATCTTGGTTTCCATGTACATAGATCCCTGAAAGTTCCTACCCAGGTTAATAGTGCTGTTAAGAAGTCATACGGTGTGTTAGGTTTTATTGGTGGAGGTATTGACTTCTGGAGCCGTAATGTCATGCTGGAACTATGCAAAATGTTAGTGCGGCCACACTTGGAATATTGTGTGCAGTTCTGGTCGCCCCTTTACAGGAAGGGTGTGGAAGCATTGGAAAAGGTACAGTGGAGATTTACCAGGATGTTGCCTGGCCTGGAGAGAAGGCCTTATGAGGAAAGGCTGAGAAACTTGAGTCTGTTCCCATTGGAGAGAAGGAGGCTAAGAGGGGATTTGATGGAGGCATACAAGATGATCAGAAGATTAGATAGGGTAGACAGTTAAAGCCTTTTTCTTCAGATGATGACATCAGCTTGTACGAAGGGGCATAGCTACAAATTGAGGGGTGACAGGTTTAAGACTGATGTCAGAGGCAGGTTCTTTACTCAGAGAGTGGTAAGAGTGTGGAATGCCTTGTCTGCCAATGTACTTAACTCAGCCACGTTCGGGGGATTTATCCAACCCTTGGATAAGCACATGGATGATGATGGAACAGTGTCGGGGGATTGGCTTAGATTAGCTCACAGTTCAGTGCAACATCGAGGGCAAAAGGGCAAGTTCTGCGCTGTATTGTTCTCTAAACGCTTACATCTTCCTCATTTCAGTAACCACACCCAATCACCACAGTCCTCTTCATCTCTGTACCTCCTCCACCCACTTCATTCCTCTCTACCTACGTAAACTCCTACCCCTCTCCACCTCTGTGAACTTCATTCATCATCGACCTCTGTCACCTCCTCCAGCCTCTCAACACCTCCCTATACCGCTGATATCCTCCAACATCTAAACCTGTTCTTAGCTGCAAAACCTCCACCAACACACACATCTTCCAGCCCTCCACCCCTACTGACCTCTGTAATCTCCTGCAGTATTTCAGTCCTTCCTATCACTGTGGCTTCCTTCATCACATGTATCCTTCCATAACTCTAGACCCATTCTAGCAATTACATATTACCCTCTCACTATAAACCTCACAAGCTCCTCCATTCCTCCCTGCCTTTGGAAAAACTTACAGCCCCTACAGCCTTCTCTAATTTTGTAAAGGCTTCTAGCACACACACCCGTCCGTATCTCGGTCATCTCTCTGTTCTATTCTAGCTTCCTCCCATCTGTAACACCCTCCTGAACCTATACCTCCATATCACTGTAACTTTATCTAACCCGAAGCTCCTCAATATCTCTGTGAACTTTTCACTGTATTCATTGACAGTGCATCCACATTCTTTGAGATGGCGAATACTAAATACTCTGAGATCCAAGGAGAGATGTAATTTCACATCATCTTAGTCCCAGAAAAGTTGTCCCTTATCCTGAGATCCTGTTATCATGTTTTGGATTCCCAGACCCACAGAAATCATTTCTCAGCATCGGCATTATCAAGCTCTTTCCACTCAGAAACTTTTGCACCTCAATCAAGTCACTTCTCCATTTCCTGAGACTCAAGAATATCGATTAAATCTATTCACAAATGCAGCAAGAGACACATAGATGCCAAGCAGTGAAAGATTTGTATCTTATTCATTGATAGGTATCGGACATCGCTGGGTGGGCCATCATTTATTGCCCATACACTGTTGTTCTGGACAAGGTGGCTGTGTGCTGCCCATGCAGCAGGGCAACCCACAATAATGTTAGGGAATGAAAGGCAGGGTATTCATCAAGTGACACCCACGAGACTGAGATCTGTTTCCCAGTCAAGATGGTCATTGGCGTTATGTGCAACTTGCAGGGTTAGTGTTTCCATAGATCTGTCGCCCTTGCTACTTCCGATGATCAAGGCTTGAAAGGTGCTGTCGAATGGACATTGGTAAATGTCTGCAATGTACCTTGTAGTTAGTACACACTGTCTCCATTGAGGGTTGTTGGTGGAAGTAGTGAATGTTGTGGATGTTGTGGTAATCGAGCTGGACTACACATGTACCCTTTCTTATACATGGGCAGCATAGCTGTTCTAGATATGGTCTAAGTTACTTTTTGGCAATACGACTTCAACTTGTTACAGTCAGTGACTCCATGAAATTTAATTGAACAATTATCTGCTGAAATGATTTTGTAATTGGCTGCATGGTCGCCGTGCCATTGCCATGTGGAACACAAGACTGTCTGCATTGGATGAGGTTGGTAAACCCCTTGCGCCTGTTCCACAATTTAAGGAGATTATAACTGATTTGTTACAAAACTCTGTTTACCTGCCTTTGGCCCAAATCTGTAACGACTTTCCTTCGCAAAAGGGTTTCTATCTCAGGTATTCAGGTGTAAACAAAGAACGAAACAATACCAACCAAAACAGGGAACAAGATGGATATTTAGTGAATAACCTGAAACGTGTCAACTCAGTGTTGTCGACAGAAGGCTGTTGAGGGACAATTTGAATGACGGGATAATATCCTTCACTCATTGCCTTTGCTTCTGTTGAGAATACTTTCTTCAACAAAGACAGTTCTTCAGCTTTTCAAAGTAAGAAATAAAAGATGTAGATTGTATTTGACATGTGTCAAGGAGGTTGCAAAGGAAAAGTGGGAAATAGGGTTGTGGTAATAATGCTCATTTGAAGGGCCAGTGAGAACACTATGGACCTCCTTCACTCTAACAATACTATGATTATGAATGGACTCGGATGGATTAATTATTCATGAAAAGACAGGAAACAGAGTGAAGAATTTACAGTTAATTCTTGTGTGTGAATGTGTGCTGTGAGGAAAATGTAAATATTTATGAAAATTGAACGGGCTTCCACATGGGCAACGTTATTGCAAATGACATATGGTGCAGAAACGTGAAGTTATCCACTTTATTGAAGAAATTGAAGGACATTATATTTCATAAATTGTAAAACATTGAAAAGTACTGATGTAAATAAAACTCAAAGTGTTCTTGTCTATAAGCTGCTGATGTCTACCTTACAGGTGCAGCAGGCTATTTGGAAAGACAGTGGAATGAGATCCTTTATTGTCAGAGGATGTAAGCACAAGGGGAGAGACGTCTTGCTTCAGTAGGAGAGGAACTTGGTCAGACTGCACCTGGAGGACTCTGTGCAGTTTTGGTTCTTTCTCTCAGTAAATACTTTATTGCCATAGAGAGAGGAAAGGGAAGGTTCACTCGGCTTCTACCAAGGACAATGTTATCAAAGAGGTTCATGAGAAACTTGGCCTGTGTTCCCTGGTGTTTCAAGGAATGAACATTATTTTCATTGGATGTTACAGAATGCTGATTCGATTCCTGCTTCGAACTAATTTCTGGCTATTCGTGTACCATTTATAAATTCAGTTGTGTTCCGAGCTGTGTCTCGCTCCAATGGGAGACAGGTTGCTGTTCTCACAAACACAGCAACAGTAGCAGACCGAATACCATAAGGCATAGGGACAAAGTATGCCCAGCCGCTCACCGAATATGTTCTGCCTTTCAGTTCAATGATGTTTGTTCTGATAATCCCCAACTCCACTTTCCTGCATTTTCCCTGTCACCTATGATTCACTGACTGAATAAAAATATGTCTCTCCGCATTGAAGATATTTTCAAAGTATTCAGCAATTGTTTCCCTCACTGATATGAGACTGAGTAGTCTTTATTTCTCTCGTTTATTTCTAGTGCACTTTGTTGAACCGAAATTAGATGCCGACCTCTCCATCGCACCTCCAATCTGTTCAAAAGCAAAATAAATAAATGAAGCCCAGAGCCTGTTATTTTCTCCCTGTCCTTTCATATTAATTTAAGATACAGCTCATATACATCTGGGGATTTGTCCAGTCTTTACTCTGCCCAAACTTCCAGTTCTTCTTCCCGGTCGCTATCAATCTGTTAAAGGCTCACACAGTCACTCTCCCTGAATCCAGGAACTCCTTCGCCCAAGTGATATGAAATACATGTTTCACGTAATTTCTGGCTGTGTGAACAGGCTGTCTCCTTGATCCCACATATTCCCCATTCTTTTTCTTGTTATCCTCTTCCCCCGATATGTGGATAGAATATCTTTGGCTTCTTACTAATCTTACTCTCTAATGTTTTATCACACCTCCTTTATTCTCTTCTACTGACTTCCTTAACTTCAGCGCTGTACTTTCTACATTCTGAGAGGAATTCCATTGATCTGCTCACTTTATAGCTGCTCTAAGCTACTCTTTACTTTGTTATTCAGCTCTGAATATTTGTAGAAGTCGGAGTGTCTCTGGGCTTGTTTTCCAAAACTTGATGTTAGATTGTAACATATTGAGCCCAGACTCTCACCAGTTCCATTTTGAGCATGGACACTCCTCCCTACTCCACGCTATTCGACAACAGCTTTATCCAGAATTAAATGTCTCCAGACTACTTTGGCCAGATCTTGCTTTCTGATAAACTCTGTCTCCCCAATCCAAAAACTTAATATTCTGAAGACTTTTTTTGCCTTTTCCTTAAGGAACTTAAAGTATATGATGTTCTGGTCATTGGTCCTAAGCTTCTCTCCCAATCCTGCCTCGAACATGTAACTGGCTTCATTCTCCACAATAAGGCCCAGCCATGCAATATTCATTGTTGTATTTTCTACATGTTGATATGAGAAGCTCTCGGCAATAAACTTCAACATATTTGTTTCCGCTTAAAAGCACATGACTACCCAATAAATGTTGGATATTGAAAAGCATATATAGAATTACCCTCTTATTGTTTTATACACGACAGTGATTGGTTACACAATAGCTCCTGTACTTTCTTCTATCTGGACGTCTTAATATGACCGTACCAATGTATCTGTCATCTTTGTATTCCAGTCTCTATCCACGAAGCCTCAATTGAAGGCCTTTCCACAATATCATCCCTCTTTACTGCAGGAATTGACTCATTTATTAATAAAACCACATCATGTCCGGTCTATAGTTCCTATACAACAGAATATTAAGTTGTCAATTCTGATTTAAATGTCACTCCATCCAAAAACACAGCTGCCTATCTCTGTACGGTCCGACACACCCTACGCACTTCCCAATCTCTGTAACCTAGGCTAGACCCTACACATTTCCCAATCTCTGTAACATCCTCCAGCCCCCAACAACTCTCCCTGTCTCTGGAATCTCGTCCAACCCCACAACACTCCCTATCTCTGTAATCTCCTCCAGTCACTACACACCTCCCTATCTCTGTAACATTTCCACCCCTCCACCCCAACTGATCTCGAGCATCTTCACTACTTCCTGTCACTGAGGATCCCTCCAGCACGTACGTTGCTCCACAGGACTGGAACCCACTCTCGAAATTACATACCTCCCTATCACTATAAAAACCTCAAGCTCCTTCAGTCCTCCCTATTGTTGTAAACTCCTCCAGCACCTACAGCCTTCTCTAACATCCAGCCCACAAACCCATCACTATCCAGGCAATATTTGTGCCCTGTTACAGCTTCCCTATGTCTGTAACATTCTCCTTCACCTTTGCCTCCCTATTTCTGTAACCTCCTCTAACCCTGAGCTCCTCTATATCTCTGTGAATTTTTCACTGTTTTCATTCACAGTGCATCCACAATTCTTAAGATGGCGAACACTAAACACACTTATACCCTTTGATTGAAATGATTTCACATCCTCTCAGACCCAAATAAATTGCCCGTTATCCCGACACTCTATTATCTTGTTTTGGACTCTCTGACCCACAGAAATAATTTTTTCAGCATCTGCCCAATCAAGCCCTTGCAATTCAAAATCTTTTATTTTTCAATCAAATCACGGATCAATTTCCTGAAACTCAAGAATATAGACCAAGTTTATTCCGAAACTGAAACCCAGATTGCAAGCTGTTAAACATTAGTGTATTATTCAGTGATAGGTGTCAGCCATTGGTGGCTGGGCCATCATTTATTACCCATAGACTGTTGTTCTGGACAAGATGGCGGTGCGCTGCCTATTTGAGCATTTGCAGTCAGTTTGGTGCAGGACACCCACAATAATGTGAGGGAAAGAAAGCCAGGATATTCATCAAGTGAAACCCATGGGTTAGAGATGTATTTCCATGTCAGGACAGTCATTTACGTTATGTGTAACATGCAGGGGGTGATATTTCCATGGATTTGTTGCCCTTGACATTGCAGATGGTCATGGCTTGGAAGGTGCTGTCGAATGAACTGTGGTAAATATCTACGATGTACCTTGTATGATACACTGCCTCCATTGAAAATTGATGGTGGAGCCAGTGAATGTTGTGGATGTGATGGCATCCAAGATGGACAGCAAATGCACCCTTCCTTATATATGGACAGCATAACGATTCCAGTTATGTTCCTACATTTTTTTAGCAATACGAATTCATTATGTTCCAATCAGTGACTCTATATAATTTAATTAAACATTTATCTGTTGAAATGAATTTGTAATTGGCTGCATGGTCCCCGTGCCATTGCAACATGGAATGCAAGACGATAGAATAGGATGAGGTTGTTGAACCCTTTGCGCCTGTTCCGCAATTTAAGGACATTTGTTATGTAACTCCATTTACCTGCCTTTGTCCCAAATCTGTCACAACCTTTCCTTTGCAAAAGGGTTTCTTTCTCAGGTTTTAAGGTGTAATCGAAGAAGTAAACAATACCAACCAAAACAGGGAACAAGACGGATGTCGAGTGGATAACCTGAAATGTGTCAACTCAATCTTGATGATAGAAGGCTACTGAGGGTCAATTTGAATGCCGAGGTGATGTACTTCATTCATTGCCTTTTCTTCGGTTGAGAATATTTACTCAGAGGAGATTATTCTTCAACAAAGACATTTAGATTGTTTTTCACAGAAAGAAATAAAATATGTAGATTGTGTTCAGCATGAGTCAGGGCGGAGACAGAGGAAAGACAGGATAATGGGTGGAGCCAATGATGTGCATTTGAAGAGCCTGTGAATGCACACTGGGCCTCCTGCACCCTAACACTTCTAGCATTACAAATCCACTCGATGGATTAATTATTAGTGAAAAGACTGTAAACAGAATGTAGGACTGAAATGTAATTCTTGTGTAGGAATGCGTGCAGTGAGGAACATGGAAAGATTTCTGAAGATTGAATCGGTGTCCACATGGTCAAGATCACTGCAAATATCATCATGTGGAAATAGAAAGTTATCAACTTTTTTTGGCGAATTGATGTGCAGTATAATTCTTAAATCTTAAAATGTTGGAAAGTACAGTTTTAAATAAAACCTAAGTGTCCTTGTCAATAAGCTGCCGACGTCTAACAGACAGGTGCAGCAAACTAGTTGGAATGTCAGTGGAATGGGAACCTTTATTGTCCGAGGATGTCAGCACAGGAGGAGTGACGTCTTGCTTCAGCTGAGTAGGAGCTTGACCAGATTGTACATGAAGGACTATTTGTAATGTTGGTTCTTTATCGCAGGAAATATATTACTGCCACAGAGAGATGGCAAGCAAGGTTCAATTGACTTCTTTCAAGGAAAATTCTGTCAAAGAGGGCCATGACAAACTAGATCTGTGTTGCCGAGTGTTTCAAAGAATGAGACTGCATTTCATTGAAAGTTATAAAATAAAGATTGGCTTCCTGCTTCAAACGTATTTCTGGCTATCGGTATAGTATTTATAAATTCCTTGCATTAGTCAGCTGCATTCTGAACTGTGTCTCAGAGAGAGGTTGTTGTTCCTGCTAACACAGGGATAGTAGCAGACCGAATACCATAAGGCATAGCAACAACAGTAGACCCAGCAGCTCACCGAGTATGCTCTGCCTTTCAGTTCAATGGTGTTTGTTCTGATAATCCTCAACTCCACTTTCCTCGTAACCTTTGATTCATTGACTTATTAAAAATATGTCTCTGACCGTGGAAGAGACTTAATGATCCAGGCTCAATAGCTTTCAGAACATTCTACAATTGTTCCCCTCTCACTGATATGAGAATTGGTTGTTTTAATTCTCTCGTTTGTCTCGAGCACACCTTGTTGAATCTGCATTTGATTGCACCCTGTTCTATCACATATCTTCTGTGGCAAAAGCACAGTAAAAAAAGAGGGTCAGAACCTGTTATTTCCTCCTTCTGTTCCCATATCAGATAAGATACTGCTCATCCAGATCTGGGGATGTGTTCACTCTTTATTCTGCTCCTCTCCCCGATTCCAATGAGTCACTTTCTAAACTGAAAACTGACATGAAGGACGTATTTAACATATTCTCTGGATCCACGCACAGGCTGTCTCCTTGATCCCTAATATGCCCATTCTTTCCCAAGTTATCCTCTCCCCCTTGTATAGCAACAGAACACCCGCTGATGTTTTATCACACCCCATTTTTGCTTTTCTACTGATTTCCTTAAGTTCAGTGTTACACTTTCTACATTCTTATAGAGGTTCTATTGATCTGCTCACTTTATAGGTGTTTTAAGCTTCTCTTTACTTTGTTATTCAGCTCTTAATATTTGCAGATGTTGAAGGTTCTGTGGGCTCATTTTCCTTCATTGGATCTTAGATTGTAAAATATTGGGCCCATACTCTCATCAAATCCATTTTGAGCAGGAACACCGCTCCCCACTCCACGCTGTTCGACTACAGCTTTACCCAGAATAAGAATTCCACCATTTAAAAGGCAAATGGAGGTATATCTGATTAGGCTTGGATGGATATGGGCCAAGTGCTGGCTCGTGGGACTAGATTATGTTGGGTCCAGAACTAAACCATCCCTCCTTGTATCTTCCACATGCTGATACAAGAAGCTCTCATCAATAAATTTCAAGAAGCTCTCATCAATAAATTTCAAGACATTTGTCCCCTCTTAAAAGCACGTGACTGCCCCATAAATGTTCCATATTGAAAAACATAAATATAATTACCCTCTTATTGATTTTATACAATACAACGATTGGCTACACTTTGGCTCATTTATTTTCTTCTAATTGGCGATCTGTATATGACAGGTGAATTGATGTTTCGGTCATCAGCCCTCCTGAGAAGCCCACCAGGTGCAGTCTGTACATCATCTGTACTTCGGAGTTCTGTAACCATTCACTGTTTGTTATCAGGCTTCCCAATCTACGAACCAAAACTGTAAATCTAAGACTGTAAGAAGCAATATTTGCTGAATCATCATTTTTTTAAAAAAGTGATGCAGGAAATGCCACTTTAATGAACTGAGCGATCCCCTCCACATACCATGAGTTTTTTGGTGATTAATCTCCCACTCAGTGTGCAGGGGTACAGCCCTCAATAATCGGCAGCGTGTAGGGTACAGGCTTGTGCTGACCCTTTGTGAACAATAATTACTCTCCTTCTGGTAGTTCAAACCTACCTCTCATCATGTGCAGTTTCTCACAGAAAATGGTTAGTGCCTTCCTATGTTTTTCATTCCATGATCCCCAGCATATTGGGAATCAGACTGGCTCCGGATGTCAGCACTACATGTAGCCCTGAAATGGAAAACAGTCCGTAAGTGGTTTGAACAGCCCATTATGGAGTGGACCACCTGAGATGAAGCACAGACTGTTTCTCCCAGGTAGGGAATTCTCATCAATTGGTGAATGGGGGAGGGAGTGAGGTGAGGAAGCTGGGGAGGGGCGTTAGGCCGAGACTTGCACTTATGGTGGTCATTGTTACATTCAACTGTGTGTCAGTATAATGTGTGTGTGGTGACATACATCAGACAAAATCCACACAGTTCAGTTATTAAAGTGGTTCTCTGCTTGTCATTTGCTGCTGTTTCCCTCAGGTGCACTCTGCAGTACTGATCTCGAATGAAGCCCAGTCAAAAGCAGGTTGGGTGACCCTTGTATTAATCTCTGGCCATCGACACAGAAGTTCAATTTTATTTTGACACTGATGAGTGTGAAGGTGACATATACTGCTTATGGGTTTAGAATGTTCACTGTGAGACACAATGTGCTACAGGAGACAGCCACATTGTGAATTTCTTCATCCTGGATCGGGTGCAGGGTGCAAATATCTGGAATCTAGGAGGCAGGCCAGATGCTGTCAAGTCGCTTGTGCGGTGTGTTCTGGCAAGACATGCCCATCCATCTGCTCCCTGGAGCAGGCTGAGACAGAAGATGAATTTGTAAGACCTGTCTGCTGGTCAGTCATTGGCATCTAATTTGGACAGCATGTGTGTCTACACTAAGAGCAGCGATAGGCTATTGGTTAGTTGTCACTTGCCCAGGGTGGGCTGCGAATGAGTTCTTGAGAAAGTATTTTTGAATAACTGCCCTGACCCAGATTGTAAGGTCTCTGGACAGGTTAAGGAGCAGACCATTGTGTCCCACAGTATCACAGGCAGCTGTGAGTTCCAGTAGCACTATGCCTGAATCTATTTATTATTTAGGTCGTGATTCCAAGTGATGAGTTTCCCAGTATGAAAAATAATAAAATATCTACTATATTTTGTAAATTGGGGGCAGCAATAACATGTGAACTCCGACTATTTCACTTAACAATGCCTGCATTATCTCTGAGAAGAACTGTATTCTTACTATATGTTTGGAACTAAAATATATACTCATTACAAAACTTTATGATACAAAATAAAGGAAAACTACATGTTATTTATATTGAACAGAGAATATTTGCCTCATTTTTGTACGATCACAATTAAATATTCAACGTCAATATTCAAATGAATACATTCTCACTCTAACATTTCGAAAGTTGTTTGCCTCTAAACAATTACATATTCACAGTGAGCAAACAATTCAACAATCAAATAGATTTAGCGTTCTTATGAATTAAAATATAATTAACAAATTTAATTTCTTACTGAAATGTATGAGCTTTAGCTAATTGCAAATAATTTAAGAATGAAAATAATTCAATCTGCACTTCGAATATTAATCTTCATTAATTATTTGTGTTATTAAATGGTATTTGTTACGAAGCCAAAGCATGTATATCCAATTTAAAATGAACATTGTTTTCTGAATATTGAAGAAAACTCAAATTGCAGGCTCATTGACAGGGAACGAGGTTGGGGGTATAAAAAAGAGTGGGCATTTTGAAAATTGGTTAGAGCAACTGCCACCGAACAACAGAGCAACTGCCGTAGAGTCGAAGAGCTAACTGCCTATCTAAAATCGTGCTCTCAAAGAAATCAGAAAGCAGTCTATCAAAAAGATACCTTTTGCTGTAAAACATATTCAGAGTAAAAATAAGTCGAGAGTGTGCTGCTGGAAAAGCACAGCAGGTAAGGTAGCATCCGAGGAGCAGCAGCATCAACATTTTGGACAAGAGCCCTTCATCAGCACAACACTCTTGATTCTAATCTCCAGCATCTGAATTTCTCACTTTCGCTTCGTAAAAAGGAATAAGACGACCCAGTGAAACCAATGAGTAGGAGACTGAATACAGCAGAGAAGGTAGAGACTGTGTCGACATGTGATGAGGTTAATGTAATATTTATTGTCTGGTATTGGAACAGCATGTCAATAGGGTTGTGCTCAGTTAAGGGAAGCAATGTTCCGTTTCTTAACAGTTTTGTTCGGAAAGAAAATTGTTACTTTTCTTTAAATAATGGAAACTGAGTGTTCCCTTTCAGTCCCTCACACTTCGAACAGATGACAAGGCGAGGCGAGCATTTCTGTGTGTTCAGGTTTATTTGGTAGTGGTTCGACCTCTGCATTTTAACAGATAAGGAGCTCGTCTGGGATTTGGAAAGGTTTGAACAGAATTGGGGAACCAAAGATCCCAGCAGATTTAAACACTTGGTGACTAGTGTCGTAAATCTATAAATAAAACGGAGGTGAAATAATTTGTTTCATTTTGATTACATGTGGTCAGTTAAATTAAAAGAGAGGGAGATGGCTCCTAACTTTGCTAAAGAGGTTCTGAGGTTTGAAGACGCTTCCCAACTTTACCAGGGAAGGTTAGAAAGACAGGGGAAGGATATTCTTTTCGAATTAGCAAACATATTAGAATTGGTTTTAACCAGGGACATAAGGAAATTGAAATGGATTTGGTCAAACACTGAGGTTTATCAGTGAAACAAAAGTTCAGCAGAATTAGAAAAACGTAAACTGTGTATGAGCCAAACGGAATGAGAAGAAAAAGAAAGAGAGAGAAGGATATTAGCTGAGCAAAAAGATAGATAGAATAAAGAAGAGAGAGAGAGAAAGGAGACTGAAAAAAGGGAGTAAAAGACTGAAAAGAAAGAGAGAATAAAGAAGAGAAGTCTCTTAGCTGAGCAAAGAGAGAGAAGGAGAAAGAGAAAGGGAGACGAATGTAAACTTCAGTAGTTGCAAATTAGTCAGAAAATCATTTTCAGAGGATGGAAATGAAGAGAGTTTATTCTGCTGGAGGGGTTCATAAATTCATTTCCAGAGAACTTATGTGATGAACAGAAAGTTCAAGAAGTGAGAAGAGCAGCAGAGATGCCCAAGAAATGTGCATTGATGCATGAAGTGAAATTTAGTTTCTTACACGTATTTCATCTCTGTGAGGTATAGAAATTGTAAGCAGAGGGAGATCCTTCACGATGAAACAAAGAGTCGAGCACACTTGGAATAGTTCTCCTTTGGTGATGAAAAGAATTCCAAGAAAATGAAAGGCCTCAGGTGTTTCCACTGTGATAAGATGGGACAGGTAAAGTCACAGTGGTGGTCATGGAAGAATGATATTGTGTGAAAAGATGTAGGACAAGAGGCTTATCCAATGCTATAAGGGAAAGTAGTAAAGGAGACCCAAAGAAAAGCCGAGGAGCTGCAGGAGAGTGCACAGCCTTGGCAGGGGTGGGATATTGAGTTAGTTGCTGATCTCTGTAAAGACTTTATCTCTGTGGGAAAAGTTTACTCGGGAAGAACAGGAAGAGAATGGAAATAAGTTATTATTTCATGAGGTATGGGATCTCATCAGTCTCTGATGGTAAGAGATGAAAGTAGTTTCACGCTTTCCGACATGTTACCAGAGAAGGTAATAATTTGTTGAATAGATAGGCAGAAAGTTAGCGTTCCCCTGTGTAAGATTAGGTTGGAGAGCCAAATAAAGCCTGGGGAAGTAACTGTAGGAGTGATTGACAGAATGTCAGTTTCAGGAATACAATTTGTTCTTGGGGATTATTTAGCAGGATCCAAGGTGGGAGCGACACCCCTTGTAGTGCAGACGCCAACAGAAGATCAGGGAACGAAGGAGTTACAAGAAGAATGCCATGGATGGTTTCCAGACTGTGTCGTAGTAAGAAGCCACTGTCATAAGTTACAGCAAGAAGGAAAAATTAAACAGAAAGACCAAGAAGTTGAAGTTCAGTTAGCTGACACCCTGTTTGATATAATTTTACAGGAAAACCCTTAACAGGCAGTGGGTCAGACAGAAGTGTTGAGTCCAGAAAGGCTAACAGACTTGCAACAGAAAGATGAGCAGATATAAATTATGATGCAAACTCAGAAAAGGAATCAGAATATATTTCTGAGTGTTATTATCTTAAGGATAGAAGCCTAAAACAAAAGTGGAGACCCCAGAGGGGAAATGGGCAGAGGTGCACCAGATTGTGTTGCCTGTAGCATGCAGATAGGAAGTGTTGGGGTAGAACATGAATCACCAGACGGAGGCCACCCAGGTGTGAGGAGGACTCAAGCTAATGTACAAAAGCACTTACATTGGCCTGGCATGCACAAGGCTGAGGTTAAATATTGCCACACATGCCTAATGGTAGGTATGCTACAGGCAGTCATACAATCAGTAGATTTGTTGCCAATTCCCACATTTGAAGAAAAATTCACACGGGTTATGATTGATTGTGGAGGTCCCCTCCCTAAAACTAAAAGTGGGAATCAGCACTTGCTAACCATAATGCATATGCCTACTAGATTCCGGAGGCAATTCTGTTACGGAGTTTTAAGACAAAAAGGATGGTGGCCGAGTTAGTAGCTTTCTTTCCCTGTTATGTGTTACCCAGAGATATTTTACTAGTGAGATGTTTAAGGAAGTTTTGGATAGCATACAGCACTTGAAATCAAGTCCATACCCATTCAAAATCCCAGGGAGCCTTGGAAAGGTGGCATTGACTCTGAAGACAATATACAGTCAGGATACACTGACTGATTGGGATAAAGGTATCGAACGTGTATGGATTGCCATGAGAGATGCCCCAAATGAATCTACTCAGTTTACTCCCTTTGAGTTAATATTTGGACAGCAAGTAAGAGGGCCTTTGAAACTAAAAGTTTGACTGGATCAAAGCCAGAGATTTCACACTTGGATAATGTAGAGGTGGTGATAGAACAATTAAATTAGGAATGTGAGTTAACCAAACAACACCGGAATAGTACACCACCTAGATTGAAGCAGTTGGCAGATAGCAACTATAAAATTCAGTCGTTTTCCCATGGAGATGATGAATTAGTATTGTTACCAGTAGTAGGAGATAGGTTCAAAGGCAGGTTTAGTGGTCCCTATCAAATTGAGAAGAGGTTGAGTCAGGTTACCAATCTGATAAAGATGCAGGACAGAAAAGAGTCTGTATCGGGCGTGCTTTCTGAATATGTTGAAAACTTACTATAACAGAGACAGGGAACTGGAGAAACAGATTTTATTTATTGCTCTGCCGAGTGAGGAATCAAATCCAGTTGTGATGGAGCTTTATGTGCCCCAAAGTACGTTGAATAATGATAAAGTCCTTGAAGAATGAAGTGGGAGAATTAGCTATCTGTCTCAGGAGCAAATGACACAGTCAAAAGGTTGTTGCAGCATTTTGAAGACATATGCAGGAATAAAATAGGAGGACTAATACCAGTGTGCATGAGGTGGAAGTAGGGAATGCTGTTCCAATAAAACAATACCTTTAATAGCTTAATCCTTTCAGAGGCCAGCAGGTCCATAAAGAAGTAAATCTAGCTCAATGAAGACATCATCGAACCGAGACCGACTGGAGTGCAGTTCGCTGATTTTGTTAGTTCCCATGGCGGATGGAACTCAACAATTTTCTTTGGGCTATTGGAAGCTCAACGCCGTAACAAAATCGTTCTCATAGCCAATACTAAGGTTGGAAGACTGTACAGAGAAAGTTGGAAAATCCAGTTACGTCACAAAGTTGATTTACTGCATTGTTACAAACAGGTATCTTTAATAGAGAAAGCAAGATAAGTTTCTGCATTTGTAAACCCAAATGGACTGCATCAATTCAAAGTAATGCCCTTTGGAATGAAGAGCAAACCAGCCACATTCCAAAGACTCATGAACAGACTTGTGGCCTGATTAAGAAATAGTGTAGTTTATCCTGATGATGTGTTGATCTTTAGCCATTCATGGAAAGATCAAATGGTACAGTTGGCAAAACCCTTTGAGTGATTTCTTGAAACAAAATTGGAAATGAACTTAAAGAAAACATAATTGGATACAGAACTGGTTCAAAAGTAGAAGCAGAGGATGGTGGTGGAGGGTTGTTTTTCAGACTGGAGGCCTGTGACCAGTGGAGTGCCACAAGGATCGGTGCTGTGTCCTCTACGTTTTGTCATTTACATAAATGATTTGGATGCAAGCATAAGAGGTACAGTTAGTAAGTTTGCAGGTGACACCAGAATTGGAGGTGGAGTAGACAGCGAAGAGGATTACCTCAGATTACAACAGGATCTGGACCAGATGAGCCAATGGGGTAAGACGTGGCAGATGGAGTTTAATTTAGATAAATGTGAGGTGCTGCATTTTGGGAAAGCAAATCTTAGCAGGACTTATACACTTAATGATAAGTTCCTTGGGGTGCTGCTGAACAAAGAGGCCTTGGAGTGCAGCTTGATAGCTCCCTGAAAGTGGAGTCACAGGTAGATAGGATAGCGAAGAAGGCGTTTATGCTTTCCTTTATTCATCAGAGTATTGAGTACAGGAGTTGGGAGGTCATGTTGTTGCTGTACAGGGCATTGGTTTGGCCACTACTGGAATATTACATGCAATTCCGGTCTCCTCCTTTCGGAAAGATGTTGTGAAACTTGAAAGGGTTTAGAAAGGATTTACAAGGATGTTGCCAGAGTTGGAGGATTTGAGCTACATGGAGAGGCTGAACAGGCTGGGGTTGGTTTCCTTGAGCGTCTGAAGCTGAGTGGTGACCTTATAGGGGTTTACAAAATTATGAGAGGCATGGATATGATAAATAGACAACGTTTTTTCCCTGGGGTCGGGGAGTCCAGAAGTAGAGGACATAGGTTTAGGGTGCAAGGGGAAAGATGTAAAAGAGACCTAATTGGCAACTTTTTCATACAGGGGGTGGTACGTGTATGGAATGAGCTCCCAGAGGAAGTGGTGGATTCTGTTACAATTGCAACATTTAAGAGGCATTTGGATGGATATATGAATAGGAAGGATTTGGAGGGATATGGGCCGGGTGCTGGCAGGTGAGACTAGATTGGGTTAGGATACCTGGTCAGCATGGACAGGTTGGATCGCAGGGCATGTTTCCATGCTGCACATCTCTTTGACCCTCTGACTCCATAACATCGAACATGGAAGGATGATCCAAAGGAACGCATTGATGAAAGCAATGGAGGAATTTCCTTGAGCATGGAGAAATAGATCCTTCAACTATTGGGACTGAGAAGATTCGACAGGAAGTTTGTTCCAATTTCAGCAGCATGGAGGCACTACTAACAGAGTTACTAAAGAAGAACATGGAATTTCGTTTTACAGAATAGAGCCAGGAGACGTTGGAAAATTAACAAGCTATATTAACCACCACATCAGTTTAATATCATTATATTTGCAGACCCATATTTGCTGATACATCCTGTTTTGCTCAAAAATGCACACACTGCAGAAAGTCAAAGCAGGCAGTCATTGCATGAAATATTTTGTTAATTCCACTTAGGAAATAGAACCAATTTAAGTCAAGATTGGGACACAGACAGACTTTGGCTTTCCATCTTTAATGCGTTGTCTGAGCTGAGATGTCACCTTTTGTTGTAAAATCCTGAGAAGATGACTTAAATGAAGTTCTGGGATTTGCATATTAATGAACCGAAAACTGCAACCCATTCTAAAAGATGAAAGACTTAAAAACCCAGGTTTGTTCAATATACTATTTCAGTTGCATGACACTCTAATATTTTGCTATAAATTTTGTATCTTACGATCTTACACTCCACAAACACCTGATGAAGGAATAGCGCATTGAAAGCTAATGCTTCCAAATAAACCTGTTCGAATATAACCTGGTGTTTTATGATGTTTACCTTAGTAGCTTCAGATAATGGTCTTTTCAAGTAGAATAAGACAATTTATCTCATCCTTCCTATATCCTAAATTCGACTTAACATTATAACTATTGATAATGTTATTGATATTCTCCAACAAATTAATGCATTACGTGTGTGTGTGAGTGTGTGTATGGGGCTATGTGGTTATGTTTGTATGCATCTGTACCTGTGTCTCTGTGTTTGCGTGTGTACCTGTGTATGTATGTGTTGTGTACGATTCTTTGCAACTGAAGTGAAATGCAAGAATGAGATGCAATTACATTCCCATATGATGAGAAAATGTACAAAGATTCCAAGTTGTCTGATATCAAAGAACAAACAAAATTACAGCACAAGAACAGGCCCTCCGGCCCTCCAAGCCTGCACTGATCCAGATCCTCTACCTAAACCTGGGACATACCTTCTAAGTGTCTGTATCCCTTTGCTCCCTGCACATTCATGTATCTGTCCAGATCCATCTTAAATGATGCTATCATGATCACCTCTACCATCTCTGCTGGCAACGTGTTCCAGACACACATCACACTCTGCATGAAGAACTTTCCACGCATATCCCCCCTAGACTTTCCCCTCTTACTTTCAACTTGTGATCCTAGAAAATGTGTCCCCCACTCTGGGGGAAAAAGATCTTGCGCTTCATCATGTCTATATCTCTCATGATTTCGTCGAGCTCTATCAGGTTCCCCACTCAACCTCCATGAAAATAACGCCGATCTATTCAAAATCACTTCAGTGCGAGCACCCACCATACCTGGTGAACTTCTTCTGTACCCTCTCCAAAGCATCCACATCATTTTTGTAATGTGGTGACCAGGTCTGTAGGCTGTATTCCAAATGTGGAGAACCAAAGTCTTATACAACTGTAACATAACTTGCCAAGTTATGTTACATTGAATGAAGGAATACCCCATTGAATGAAGGAAAGAATGTGATATGCCCTCTTGACCACACTCTTGAGTTGGGTTTCCATCTTCGGGGAACAATGGACCTGAACACCCAGAAATCTCTGCGCATCAATGTATCCCAGCACTTTTCAACTTTCTATATATTTCGCTCTTGAATTAGATCTTTCAAATGGCATCACTTCGCATTTGTACTGATTGAATTCCATCTGCCATTTCTCAGCCCAACTCTACAATTCATTTATATTGTTCATTATTCTCTGACAGTCCCCTTCATTATCTGCTACTCCATCAATCTTCGTGTCATCTGCAAACTTGCTAATCAGGCCATCGTCCAGATCACTTCTGTATATCGAAAACAACAGTCGTCTCAGCAGGGATCTCTGCTGAACACCACTGGTCACAGGTCTCCATTTTCAGAAACTCTCTTCCACTACTAATCTCTGTGAGCTTTTTCCCAGTCACGTCTCTATCCATCTAGTTAGCACAGCCTAGACCCTATGCGACTTCACTTTCTCAATCAGCCTACAGTAGGGAACTTTATCAAACGCCTTACTGAAGTCCATGCCTATGACATCTACAGACCTTCCCCCAACAAGCTACTTTGTCACTTCGTCAAAGAATTCAGTTAAGTTGGCAAGACATGACTTTCCACGCACAAAACTATGTTACCTATCACTGATAAGCACAGTTTCTTCCAACTGGGAATACATCCTATCCCACAGTATCTTCTCCAGTAGCTTCCCTGCCGCTAACGACAGGGTCACCATTCTTAAACAAGGGAACACCATTAGCAATTTTCCAGTCCTCCGGGATTTCACCTGTGATCAAAGATGTTGGAAAGATATCTGTTATGGTCCAACCTGTTTCCTCTCTCCTTTCCCTCAGTAACCTGGGATAGATTCCAGCTGGTCCTGGGAACGTGGCCACCTTAATGCCTTTTAGAATAACAAACACTTCCTCTCTCATTATTTCGATTTGACCTAGAGTAATCAAGCATCCATACCTAATCTCAACATTTCTCGTTGGTAAATACTGATACGAAGTACTCATTAAGAATCTCACCCATTTTCTCTGAATCCACGCATAATTTTCCTCCTTTGGCCTTGAGTGGTCCAACCCTTCCTCTAGTTACCCTCTTACTCCTTATATATGAATAAAAGTCTTTGGGATTTTCCATAACATTTTTTGCTGGATATATCACATGACCCCTTTTAGCCGTCTTAATTCCTTGTTTCAAATTGGTCCTACATTCCCGATATTCTTCCCAAGCTTTATCTGTCTTCAGTCGTCTAGACCTTATGTACACTTCCTTTTTTCCACTAAGCTAGTCTCACAGTTTCACCTGTCATCCATGGTTCCCTATTCTTGCCATTCCTACCCCTCATTTCCACAGAAACATACCTGACCTCAACTCTAATCAACCTTTCTTTAAAAGCTTCCCACGTATCAAATGAGAATTTACCTTCAAACAACTGCTCCCAATCTATATTCCTCAACTTCTGCTGAATTTTGGTATAGTTGGCCTTCCCCCAATTTAGCTTCTTCCTTTAGGGCAACTCTTGTCTTTATCTTTGCATATTCTAAAACAGATGGAATTGTGATCAGTAGTCCCAAAGTAATCCCCAACTGAAACTTCAACCACCTGGCCAGGCTCATTCCTCTGCACCAGGACCAAAATGGCCACTTCCTGATTTGGACTAATTACATACTGCGCATAAAGCCCTCCTGGCTGCTCCTTACAAATTCTGCTCCATTCACTCCTGTAATATTCAGTGAATCCTAGTCAATGTTGCGAAAATAAAATCGCATATCACCTCCAACATGTTGCTCCCACATCTTTCCATGATCCATTTAAACATTTGCACTTCCATCTCACGCTCACTGTTGGGAGGCCTGTAGTACAGCCCCAACATTGTTACTGCACCCTTCGTATTTCTGAGCTCTGCTCATATTGCCTCACTGTTCGAGTCCTCCATGGTGCCCTCCTTCAGCACAGCTGTGGTATCCTCTTTATCCAGTGATGCAACTCGTGTACCATTTTACCCTCCTCTTTATCCAGCCTGAAGCATTGATATCCAGGGATATTTACTTGCCAATCATGCATATCAACTCCCAGGTACTTATCCAAGCCCTGAGTTTATCTGCACATACTACACTTCTTGCATTAAAACAAATGCACCTCAGGCAGCCTGTCCTTCTATGTTCATCATCTACTCCCTGCCTACTCTTCCCCTTACTCACTCTGACTTCACTACCCATTTCCGTACAGGCTGTAGTTGCTATTTCCTTAATATCGACTAACCTCCTCATTTGGTTCCAATCCCTCTACCACATTAACTTAAACCCTCCAAAGCAGCATTAGCAAAAGTACCCCGAAGGACATTGGTTCCAATCCAGCCCAGGTGTAGACTGTCCAATTTGTAATAGTCCCACCTCCCAGATAACCGGTCGCAATGTCCCAAAAATCAGAACTCCTCCCTCCTGCACCATTTCTCAAGCAACGCAGTCACCTGGGCTATTCTTTCATTTCTACTCTGACGAGAACGTGGCATTCTTAATAATCCTGAGATTAAACCTCTGAGGTGGTCCTACACCTTAACTTGGCTACTAACTCCTTAAATTCTGTTTGTAGGACCTCATCCTGATTTTCTTTTTTAACCTATGTCATTGGTGCCGACATGCACCGTGAAAATTAGATTAGATTACTTACAGTGTGGAAACAGGCCCTTCGGCCCAGCAAGTCCTCACCGACCCGCCAAAGCACAACCCACCCAGACCCATTCTCCTACATTTATCCCTTCACTTAACACTACAGGCAATTTATCATGTCAGGCAGCATCCAAGGAACAGGAGAATCGACATTTTGGGCATCAGCCCTTCTTCAGGAATGATTCCTGAAGAAGGGCTGATGCCCGAAACGTCAATTCTCCTGTTCCTTGGATGCTGCCTGACCTGCTGCGCTTTTCCAGCAACACATTTTCAGCTCTGATCTCCAGCATCTGCAGTCCTCACTTTCTCCAGGCAATTTATCATGGCCAATTCACCTAACCTGCACATTTTCGGACTGTGGGAGGAAACTGGAGGAAACCTACTCAATACGGGGAGAATGTGCAAATTCCACACAGTCAGACGGCTGAGATGGGAATTGAACCCTGGTCTCTGGCGCTGTGAGGCAGCAGCGCGTGCCGCTGTGCCGCCCATCTGGTTGCACACCCTCCCCCTTCAGAATATTCTGCAGTCGATCGAAACATTCCTGTCCCTTGCACCTGGAAGGCAACATACCATTTGGGAGTCTCGGCTTCGAACAAAGAAATGCCTATCTACTGCTTTAACAATTGAATCCCCTATGACATAGCCCTTCCAGTTTTTTTCCCGCCCTTCTGAACAGCAGCGCCAACCACGGTGCTTTTAACCTGGCTACTGCTGCCTTCTCCTGGTGAGCCATCTCTTCCAACAGTATCCAACACAGTATACCTGCTAAAGATGGAGTTGACCGCAGGGGACACCTGCAGTGCCTTCCTGCTCTTTCTCTGCTTTTGGTCACCAATTCACTTTGTCCTTCAGCAATCCTAATCTGTGATGTGATCAGTTCACTGAATGTGCCATCTACAACCTCCTCCGCATTGTGTATTCCACAGTAAGTCCATCCGCAGCTCCAGAGCTATCATCCCGTCGATGCGTTCTTCATAAAAAGTGTCTTTGTTGCGAGGATCAGGGATCTCTCCGAGCATGCTCAGGGCATACTGAAGGGGAGGGTGAACAGCCAGCGGCTGTTGTACACATTTGTACCAATGACATTGGCAGGAAACGTGACAAGATCCTGCAAGGAGAGTGCAGGGAGATGGACACACATCCTGCACGTGAAGGAGTCAGGGATATCAGCTAGATCCCTGAGATCCCATATTGAGCAAGTGGAGCATAACATGTCTCTGAGATTTCCTGCCACTTATACTCTAAAGCTTAACTTGGACTTAATTTAGATAAACGGAACAGGAAAGGTTTTTCTTTAACCAATCACAGGATGAAAAAAAGAGAAGCACTGATCAACACAGCAGAGAGTTCTTTTGTTTTGGTTAGATGAGGAGTTCAGGGTTGGAGACGTTACACGTGTAGTGTCTCTGTTTCAATCGCTGCCAAAATATATCTGTTCACATACCTTCCCAGAGCACAATTCGTCCTCTGCCACTCAAATCCTCGCTCTCACCGCTGCTGCCAATGGAGGCCTGATGCTCAAGGTAAGTCTGTTTTTAGTGGGAAGTTAACCTTCCTGGCAAACCCCTGGTCCCTCCTCCCATCACCTCTCAAAAGATAATGTACAAAACATGCAAAAATATCTTTTATTCATGGATTGGCAAAGTGAACAAACAAAAATAATTTAATGGATACTTGCTGTGATTCTTCAACGATCAAATATTTGGTTTCCTTTTGAGAAAGTAAATTCAGGTTTTTTTTCCAAATCTGAGTTGGATAAGTTTTGATCAGTATGTGATCATCATTGGTGATAAAACCAGAAGTTGCTGGGAATGCTCAGAAATACTGGCATTATCTGTGGTTTGAAAGCAGAATCAACATATTGTAGGGGACTGGCTCTGGCCAGGTTAATACGCTCATAGTGTTCAGTGATGTGTAGGTTAGGTGTATTAGTCAGGGGTAAATGTAGAGTATGAGAGCAGGCTAATGGGTCTGGGTGGGTTACTCTTTGGAGGGACAGTGTGGGCATGTTGGGCCAAATGTCCTGTTTCCTCAATGTAGGGATTTGACGATTCTTCATCAGAAGCATCTTTGGTGCAAGGATCAGGGATGTCTGCGAAAATGCTCAGGGTATACTGAAGTGGAGGGTGAACAGCCAGAGGCTGTGGTACACATTGGAAACTTGACAATACCCTGAAAGGAGAGTGCAAGGAGATTGGCCTAAGTGCAAAAGCAAGATATCCAGGGTTGTAATCTTGAGACTACACCTTGTGGGATAAGAAAGTGGGATAAGGATGATGAAGATACAAAATTTTAATATGTGTTTGAAGACCTGATTCAGGAAGAGGGTTTCAGATTTATGGATCATTGGGTTTTCGTCCAGGGCAGGTGGGATCTATAAAAAAGGACAGGGTCCATTTTAACTGGAGGGACACAAACATCCTGGCAGGGAAGTTTGATGATGCATCACGTGTGGATTTAAATGAATTAATGCAGAAGGTAGAGTTTAATAGAATAAACAGGCAGGGCCAGTCTAATCAGTAGATTCAGTATTTTAGATTACTTACAGTGTGGAAACAGGCCCTTCGGCCCAACAAGTCCACACCACCCCGCCAAAGCGTAACCCACCCATACCCCTACATCTCCATTTACCCCTTACCTAACACTATGGGCAATTTAGCATGGCCACTTCACCTGGCCTGCACATCTTTGGACTGTGGGAGGAAACCGGAGCACCCGGAGTAAAACCCACGCAGACACGGGGAGAACGTGCAAACTCCACACAGTGAGTCGCCTGAGGTGGGAATTGAACCCAGGTCTCAGGCACTGTGAGGCAGCAGTGCTAACCACTGCGCCACCGTGCCGCCTACAATTGGGGATCAAAAAATAAGAATGGAGTGTGTGGAAAGTGTAGAATGCCAAAAGTGTTTACTGCGATAAACAAATCCAATCGAACTTATATAAATACATTGCACCTAAATGCATGGAATATTTGGAAAAAATGAATGAACTGTCAGTGTTAAAAAGATATGGCCTGGTGGGGATTACAGGAAGGTGGTTACAGGAAGGTCAATGTGAGATGTCCAAGGGTACTCATTAATCAGACAAGAAGGCACAGCAGTTTGATTTGCTGCATTAATTAAGAATGATAGCAAGGCTGCATTAAGACATCACATTAGCACGAGGGACCAAGATGACAAATCAGTTTGGATCCAAATAAAGCACATGGAAAGAAACCTGCTTCTCGAAGTAATTTCATGCCACAGTACCCCCATCCTCCAAACATACTTTCAAAAACTAGGGAATAACAATGGCTTGTGAGAAGGGCACAAGAGTCAGCAATCTGTGTATGCATATTGACTTAATTAATCAATTTGGCAAAGGTAGCCTCAAATAACGATTCCCAGAATGTATGAGGGATTGTTTCTTAGCATAACAAGTCATGGAAACCAACCAGAGAACTGGCTTTTAGATTTGGTGTGAATAATGAGGAAGGAGTGATAAATCATCTTGACGTAAAGGATCCTCCAGAAAGAGTGACCATAACATGCTGAATTTCACATTCAGATTGAAAGTGACGAGAATTTTAGTGTCGGGCCGTGATAATTATACAGGCCAGAGGAAGGATTGGCCTGTGTGGACTCGAAAACAAAACATTGAAGGACAGAACATTTGAAGAACAATGCCAAATATTTAGGAAGATGGTAAAAACACATCAATTAAAGTTAATTCCTGAGTGGAAGAGAAATTGTAAAAAGATACAACGCCATTCATAACTTAACAAAGAAGCCTATAATAAGATGAAAGTGATGTTCTGGTGGTTCAGCGATCAAGATAAGGTTCTTGGAACTCAGGTTCAAATGCAGCCACTGCAGATGCTGGAAACTAAATTCAACATAAATCTGCATTTAAGATTTACAGATTAATGGTGAAATCACTTTCACTTCATAATTGTGTCTCCTTCTTATTGAGCACTCGAGTAAGGGGAAGAACTGCTCTCTGTTCAAACTGGCCATAAACCTCATGCTCTTAAACATCACAATCAGGAACGTCTCTCAATCTCCTCTGCTTCAAAAACATCTATACGCTCATCATAGTTTGAGTACTCTCTCTTGTCTTGTTAATTCTGAAATGTATCACCTCACATTTATCAGTCAAATCTCACCAGCCATTGATCTCGCTACCTGAACAAACCAGTTCTTTCATCCTCTAAACTAGCATGTTCCTCCTCACTGTGAACCACCCACCTAACCTTTGTGTCATCCATAACATTATTTATCATTCCCCCCAAAATCCATCCCTCACATTCTCATCATCATCACTTATGAAGCTCACAGATACGAGTTGTTTTATTTTGCCCGTTCTTCAGGTGTTGCTCAAAGAAGAATAATTAAGAATTCCATTCTCGTGTTCGTCCTTGTCTTGGTGAATTTACAACGTGATGCAGTTGACGTCTTTTTATGAGAGAGCCACAGAATTTTTTTTGACATGGAGCTGAATTCCCCTTTTATAGTATTCGTCTCTGTAGGGTTCATTCATAAGGCTTACATGTGTTTAATATTGGACTATGTTGGACTTACTTCCTCTGCAACATTTGTATTTTACGTGGACCTGGATAATGTTCTTTGCAACATTCCCTCCAATAGTCAGAGCTGAAGGAATTTGTCATCTGCAAGATGGACGCAGACTCATATGATTGCTCGGAGGACCTGGAGAGATGAGGATAAAGATTCAATTAAATGCTGCACATATACACACGGTAGGAGATCAAATCATATCGCCAAGTCTATCGTGAATTGGAAGCAAATTATTAGAACATATGCCCACTCTTCTTCAAATTGTAAAAAAAATAATGTTCAATAAAATGTTCTTAGAGCAGTATGGATCTTACAGCTGCTTCTGGGATTGCAGGCATAGTAAACTTTTTTTTTGCATTTAATGTAGTTCATATAGTTATGCATAAAAGAATGTTTTCCCTTTTAGTTTTATTAACATACAAAACAAACCAAAAAAAAGCAAAAGAAACTCTTTTCTTTCCAACGAACATTGTTTTAACGAGATTTCTTTTTTGGGAGGGGTGGTTTACAAAAACACATTAGAAAAGTCTATATATGTTTCAAAAGGCTTCTTTTTTTAATGCAAAAGTACTTTTTTATTTAAAAACTGAAGTATATTTTTAAATAGGAAGATGTGTACTCACTCCGGAGAGTCCTACACGCATTCAGCTCTGGAGAAGACATTTTTCTTCGAGGCATTTATTGAAGACGAGTCTTTCTATTGAGTTAAATTTCCAATTTTTAAAAAAAATATATGTTTGATATGTATACGGCTATAGTTTTCTATTTTAATGTCATGAATAATCCTGCAACAGGCATAATTTTATTAAGACCATATGTAAGGTAGACAGGGAGATGGCTGGAAGTTATTATTCAGCAAAATCAGTCAGATAGGTGGACTGTCATGAAAGGTAAGAACGTAGTTCAAAAATCTCTGGTGGCTATTCCTCGATCAAAGAGATATTTAATTTTTCGAACTGTTGACGGGGTAGTCTCTCTGAGGAAAATGGAAGAGCCATCGGTCATTGGACTGTTGGAACAATTCTTATGTTAGGCAGCGTTTGAGAAGATTTTGTATAATTATTGCGGCAGGGGACTCTCCTGTGAGGGGCATAAACAGGAGATTCTGTGACAGTGAGCGAAAAATTAGCATGGTTTGTTGGTTTCCCAATAATAGAATTAAGAATGTCTCTGAAAGTTTCAAGCATATTGTTAAATGTGTAATTGAGAAGCCAGAAGTTATTGTATATATTGGTATGAATGACAATTTTAGTGAAAAGATTAAAACAGCCCAGAGTGAATTTAAGAAGTGATGTAGGGGATTAAAAATAAAACTCTAAAAGTAGTAATTTCTGGTTTGCTGATTCAAGTGGGGAAGGGAGAAAAAGTTTAAAGGAGAAAAATCAATGAGCAAAGAGCTGCTGAGCTGTTGACGGATTCAGATTTTGGGAGGTTGGAATGTCTTGGAATAGAATGGAGCCGTTCCAAAATGATTGGTCTAATGTAAACGGGAAAGCCTTCAATATCTTAGCTGGGACGTTTGCTCGCCCTATAAAGACAGACTTTACATTGACAGACAAGGCAAGTGGAGGTAGTCTAATTAGCATGTAAATGGTAGGATTGATGGAGAACGCTCTGAATGTGATGGAACATATCAATTAGAAAAGAAAGATGAGAAAATCAAAGTATATAGTAATTCTGAAGAACTAAAATGCACTTAATTCAGTGCAAGGGGTTTTACAGGGAAGATGGATCTACTCAACACATTTTTCAGAACATGGGTTTCAGACATCAAAGCTATTATCGGAACTTGGGTGAGAGATGCTCAAGATCTTTCATTAAGTACACGCAAGGCGGTAAAAGAAGAGAAGGAGTGGCCTTTTGGTCAAGGATAGTATAATGGCGACTCTGAGAACTTTTGATGAGGACTCGTCTACTGAGGTAGTGTGGGCTGTTAGAAACAGGGGAGGAGAGGTCACACTGCTTGGGGCTTTTTATAGGCCTCCGCAGAGTTCCAGGGAGGTGCAAGAGAGGATTAGCAAAATTATTCTGCGTAGGAATGAAAGGAACAGGGTAGTCATTATAGGGTACTTTAACTTCCCGCGAGATTGACTGGAAATGTAATAGCTCTAGTACCTCGAATGGATCAGTTTTTGTCCAATGCGTACAGGAGGGTTACCTAAACACATTATGTCGAAGGGCCGACAAGAGGGGAGGCCACACTGGATCTGGTGCTTGGTAATGAGCCAGGGCAGGTGTTTGATTTAGTTGCAGGTGAGCACTTTGGAGAGAGTGACCATAATTCAGTTATATTTAGTTTAGCGATGGAAAGGCATAGGTGCATGCCACAGGTCAAGAATTATCGATGGGGTAAGGGCAATTATAACACGATTGGGCAAGAATTAGGATGCATAGAATGGGGTAGCAAAATGCAGGGGATGGAGACAATGGAAATGTGGAGCCAGTTTCAGGAACAGATATTGTGTGTCCTTGATAGATATGTCCCTGTCAGACAGGGAAGAAGTGATAAGGTAACGGACCCGTGGTTTACTTCGGAAATTGTATCTCTTGTTAAGCAGAAGAAGGAGGCTTATGTGTTGATGAGGCAAGATGGTTCAGCTGAGGAAATGGAGAGTTACAGATCAGCTAGGAAGGATTTAAAGAGAGAGTTAAGAAGAGCAAAGTAAGGACACGAACAGTCTTTAGTGAATAGAATAAAAGAGAACCCTAAAGCTTTCTATAGGTTTGTGAGGAATAAAAAGATGATTAGGGTAGGAACAGGGCCAGTCAAAGAGAGAAGTGGGAAGTTGAGTGTGGACTCTGTGGAGATCGAAGAGGTGCTAAATGAACATTTCTCATCGGTTTTCACTCAGGAAAAGGAGAATGTTGAAGAGGAGAAGAATGAGTTACAAGATATTAGACTAGAAAGGATCGAGGTTAGTTATGAACAGGTGTTATCAATTATGGAAGGAGTGAAAGTAGACAAGTCCCCTGGGCCGGATGGGATTTATCCAAGGATTCTCTAGGACGCTAGGGAGGAGATAGCAGAGTTTAGTACGAGGCGACTGGAGGATTGCAAATGTTGTGCCCTTGTTCAAGAAGGCAGTAGAGATGATACAGGTAATTATAGACAGTTAGCCTTACTTCTGTTGTAGGAATAGTTTTGGAAAGAATTATAAGAGGTAAGATTTATAATCATCTAGCAAGCAACAATTTGATTTCAGATAGTCAACATAGTTTCGTCAAGGCCAGTTGACGTGGTATACATGGTCTAAAGTAAAGCCTTTGATAAGGTTCCACATGGTAGGCTGTTAGAGAAAATGCAGAGGCGTGGAATTTAGGATGATTTCGCAGTTTAGATTAGAAACTGGCTTTCAGAAAAAAGGCACCGAGTGGTGTTTGATGGAAAATATTCAGCCTGGAGTCCGATTACTAGTGGTGTGCCACAAGGATCTGTTTTGGGGCCACTGCTGTTGATCATTTTTATAAATGACTTGGACGCAGGCATAGGTGGATGGATTAGTAAATATGCAGATAACACTAAGTTCGGTGGAGTAGTGGACAGTTTGGAAGAATGTTACAGGTTGCAGGGGGATTTAGATAAACTGCAGAATTGGGCTGAGAGGTGCAAGTGGAGTTCAATGCAGCTAAATGTGAGGTGATGCATTTTGGGAAGAATAACAGGAAGGCAGAGTACTGGGTCAATGGTAGTGTGGATGTGCAGCGGGATCTTGGAGTCCATGTTCATAGATCCCTGAAAGTTGTCACTCAGGTGGATAGTGCTGTTAAGAAGGCATACGGTGTGTTAGGTTTCATTCGTAGAGCAATTGAATTATGGAGCTGCAACTGCACAAAACGCTAGTGCAGCCACACTTGGAATATTGTGTACATTTCTGGTGCCCATATTTCGGGAAGGATGTGGAAGCACTGAGAAAGGTGCCGGGGAGATTTATCAGAATGTTGCCTGGTCTGGAGGGAAGGTCTTATGAGAAAATGCTGAGAGACTTGGGTCTGTTCTCATTGGACAGAAGAAGGCTATGAGGGGATTTGTTAGAGACATGCATGATGATCAGTGGATTAGATAGAATAGACAGTGAAAGTCTTTTTCCTAGGATGATGACATCAGTGTGTACGACGGTGCGTAGCTACAAATTGAGGGGTGATAAACTAAGACAGATATCAGAGGCGCTGAGAGTAGTAACGACGTGGAATGCCCTATTTGCTAATGTAGTCAACTGAGCCAAATTAGGGGGATTTAAACAATCCTTTGATGAGCACATGAATGATTTTCGGATAGTGTAGGGGAATGAGCTGAGAATACTTCACAGGTCGGCGCAGCATTGACGGGCGAATGGCCTGTTCTGCACTGTATTGCTCTATGTTCTATGTTTTGCCGTTCTGTTCACCGAGCTGGGAATTTGTGTTGCAGACATCGAGGTGACATCCTCAGTGCTTGGGAGCCGCCTGAGAAGTGCTTCTGTGATGTTTCCTCTGACATATAGTGGTTTGTCTCTGCCGCTTCTGGTTGTCAGTTCCAGCTGTCCGCTGCAGGGGCCGGTATATTGGGTCCAGGTCGATGTGTTTGTTGATAGAATATGTGGATGAGTGCCATGCCTCTAGGAATTCCCTGGCTGTTCTCTGTTTGGCTTGTCCTATAATAGTGTTGTCCCAGTCGAACTCATGTTGCTTGTCATCTGCGAGTGTGGCTACTAAGGATAGCTGATCATATCGTTTCGTGGCTAGTTGGTGTTGTGTATACGGATCGTTAGCTGTCTTCCTGTTTGTCCTATGTAGTGTTTTGTGCAGTCCTTTCATGGGATTTTGTCCACTACGTTGGTTTTGTTCATGCTGGGTATCAGGTCCTTTTCCCTGGTAAGTTGTTGTCTGAGAGTGGCTGTTGGTTTGTGTGCTGTTATGAGTCCTAGTGGTCGCAGTAGTCTGACTGTCAGTTGAGAAATGTTCTTGATGTATGGTAACGTGGCTCGTCTTTTGGGTTGTGGCATGTCCTCATTCTGTTGCCTTTCCCTCAGGCATCTGTTGATGAAATTGCGGGAGTATCCGTTTTTGGCGGATACATTGTAGATACATTGTACATTCTTCTTCCTCTTTTTGCAGTTTTGGTGTACTGCAGTGTATTGTGGCCCTTTTGACCAGTGTCTTGATGCAACTCTTTTGTGTGTGTTGGGGTGGTTGCTTTCGTAGTTCAGGACTTGGTCTGTGTGTGTGGCTTTCCTGTATACCTTTGTGGTGAATTCTCCATTCGGTGTTCTCTGTACCATCACGTCTAGGAATGGGAGTTGTTTGTCCTTTTCTTCCTCTCTAGTGAATCGGATTCCTGTGAGTGTGGCGTTGATGATCCGGTGTGTGTTCTCTATTTCTGTGTTTTCAATGATTACAAAGGTGTCATCCACATATCTGACCCAGAGTTTGGGTTGAATTTGCGGTAAGACTGTTTGTTCTAATCTTTGTGTTGAGTTCGATAAGATAGCACCAGGAAACTAGTTCGGCTTTGTGCAGACAATTCCTCTGTCACACTCAGTGAAAAAAGCACTGAGACAAATTATTGTTAGATTCAGTCCAATGAGTCGAAGACTCTGCTGAGCCAACTCCCAGTTGGAAAGCTGCAGAACAAATGCTTATCCAAAACTCCAACATCTGAATTCGCAGCAATATCCCGTTCACACATCATTCCCGGGAATACTGGCCAACGTTTCAAGATGCTGTTGAAATATCTTCACTTCAACATTCTGAAACCTATGATCATCCGTGAAATTGTCTCTCCATCTCCCTTTCTTGTTTTCCCAAAGTCCTTTTGATTTTTTTTTGGTATTTAAACTGATTTCCCTACCATCTCCCTTTGGCAGGGATTTTTACACCCAGATCACCACTTTGTCATGGCACAATGGAGATATGGAGCTGTAAATGGATGGGCCCTGCACATTCTGTCACTTCCAGAATGAGCTGCAAGTTTCCCCACACTGGGCAGGTATCTAATACAGTGTTACTGAACAATGTACTGGGGTACACAGCTCTACATGCTGGGAGAGTAACTGCTCCTGGTTCACAGATCAATGCACTGTGTGGGTATACACTGCTCTCCATGCTGAGAGGGTAACTGGTCCTGGTTTACAGATTGATTCACTGCTATTCACCGTACAGCTCCCCACACTGAACAGATACCTTATCCACGTTTCTCGAACAAGCCCACTTGTTTGCGCTGCACATTAACCCATGCTGGACTAACCATTTTGTCCAGATTTCTGAATCAATGCGCCATTGTGGTCTGTACTGCTCCCTATGTTGGACCGATAGCTAATGGATTAGTCAGCTCTGGACAATATTCTATCATGGGCAGATTGCTGGGTTGTACTGAAACTGGTCTGCACAGTGCTCCGTGCTGAGCAAATATCTCATCTGGTGTTCTAGAGTCTCGGCTGGATCTGTGAGGTGGATTGTGTATCAGACATAATTACTGATAGAACTGACACTCCTCCAGCTCGACGCATTCTGCTGCCAAAATCCTTGTTTCTCCAACGTATTGTCCATTAGTATTTATCCAATTAAAACATGAGTATCTTCCCTTCTTGTCATTTCCCCAGCAGACGCCTCTCACAATATATGAAGAAGGTAGTCGACCCGAACATTTCCGTATTTTAAAGGTAATTGTGTGGTGCTATGTTTCAGATGCAATTCGATTGGTCAAAATATTCGACATTAAGTAAAACACAATTTATTCAAACACTGTAGACAAAATACAACAAAACCAAGAGGAACTTGGAAAAACCTTATTTATTGGAAAACTCAAGAAATTAATGGGTTATTTAATTACTAAATAGTAACTGCTACAATATTGTAAAATCCTGGAAACACACACTTCCCACAAAAAAACAAATTCAGGAAACATATTGTCTCACATGCAGTTCTCAAATACAGAAGGAACGAACATCAAGAGACAATTCTGTGGGAAATCTCAGGGAGAGAGCGTGGCAGCCGGGAGAAATTTACTGCCTTCCAACCCTGCTTAGACCCCATCAATAAATGACGAAATGTAAAACTAAGAATCCTGGCTCTGTGAGAGTTTGACCATCATTCTACACGACCAGGCCGCGGCTTCAAGGACAACAAGGAATGTGCTGTATCTATACTATCTATGCCACAGTAGAGACATCTCTAAAATGCCTAACCCCACCTAATCCCCGCAATGCTGGTAAGATATATTTCGAAAGTTAAATATTAATAATTAAAGCCAAAAGATGCAGCAGGCCTGGTGATCAGACACAGATGGCCTCGGGAGCCCAACAATTCCTGCCCTGCCAAAACACAGTAGAAATATTGAGCTTGTGAAGAGAAAGCATTATCTTTCTCCCTTACATCTCACTTTAAAAATGGAGATGTGCCATTCACCCACTAGTCAGCGATGTCAACATCCCACCCACGCCAAGTTATGTCAGGGTTGTTGTGAAAGGGGTTAACTGAAGCTGTTTGTTCGGTGACTGTACTTGCTGTCAGTCTCCATGGATCCGAACTGTGTCACTGGAGGGTTTCATCTTCTATTAATAAGGGGCTTCCTGCAACCTGTTATATCATAGTATCAGCCGCAGCGTCATCCTCAAGACAATTGGGATTAGCAGCTATAGAGAAAGGGAGAGGAAGACAATCTTCAAACAATAGACGGGAATGTTCCAACAATGGATCAGAATCTGAGAACATTAGACTGGAATGTTCCAACAATGGACAGGAGTTTAACCTATGTTCTTCACTGGCTTTCTCAGGATTGGGTATGGATAGAGTTGCGGATACGAGCCGTACTGATGATTATTCAAGCTGGGTATTATCCCATCCTCGCTATTATTGGTGTTCCTGGTAAGGCTATCTCTGTCAATTTTATAAACGATGGTGAAGGTTATTGCTATTTCAGTTATTTATATTTAACATATGCATAAACTGTTATCTTTAGTTTCAGTCACAAACTCCACTTCATTTCCATCAATTTCAGACTCCTCACTCATAAATATCTAAGAAGGAAGAAAATTGTTCAGATTGTTGAGTCTTCCTTTTACCCTGAACCGTTTCTCTATATTTTCTCTGCCATCAACCCTGTCCACACCCACCTCCACAATATCCCCAATCTGCAGCTCTGCCTCAGTGCTGTTGTTGAATTAGCCATCATCTGCCCCCTTGTTAACTTTAGCTTTTACGGCTACAGTTCTCTTCTGACCTCTCCTTCAATTGCAAATATTTTGAACACATACTTGGTCTTGCCTCTCCGGCTGTTTCATAAGACGGACCCCATATCAGAGTAATAATTACAGTGGCCTGGTCATTGAGGGGCACAGGTCATTGTGGGCGGCACGGTGGTTAGCACTGCTGCCTCACAGCGCCAGAGACCTGGGTTCAATTCCCGGCTCAGGCGCCTAACTGTGTGGAGTTTGCTCGTTCTCCCCGTGTCTGCGTGGGTTTCCTCCGGGTGCTCCAGTTTCCTCCCACAGTCCAAAGATGTGCAGGTCAGGTGAATTGGCCATGCTAAAATTGCCCGTAGTGTTAGGTAAGGGGTAGATGTAGGGGTATGGGTGGGTTGCGCTTCGGCGGGGCGGTGTGGACTTGTTGGGCCGAAGGGCCTGTTTCCACACTGTAAGTAATCTAATCTAATCTAAACCTTAAAGGCATTGTTTCAAATCCTATCACGACTAATGACAGAACTTAAATTTGAATGACAAAAGTTGGAATTAAATCTGATTTTACTAACGGCAACCATAAACCATCAGGATTTCTTTCATTATTTCACTTATAGCCTTTGGTAAAGAAACTAAGTGTGGCTCCATATAGTCTTGACAAATGGCCTCACGGTCAAGGGCAGCTAGTGATGGTCATCAAAAGCTGCCCTTGCCAGTGATGCTGTCATCCCATGAAATAGCAGCATTCACGGTGAAATAAACCAACGAACTGTGGATGCTCGATATTTGAAATAACATTCCCCACTGTCTGAAGATGTTGGAGAATCTCAGGAAGTATGGCAGCCTCTGTCACGAGAAGAACAGATAAAGCTTCAAGTCTAGTGACCCTACATCAACGCTGAAAGCAACCGAGGAATAGTATTATTTATATCAGGCTGGATGAGTGAGGGGAGATTAGTTGAATGGATGGAGAAATGTCCAGCAAGAGAGAGAGAAATGAAAAGCAAACAAAGGGACTGCTGATAATGAAGTAGAAGGAAAGTAAAATGGTAATTTCTTCTAACATAACCCCTTTCCCCATATTCCTGAATATTACATCAATCTAGATATGCCCCTGTTTAAAGTGAGTTATATTCCCTCTATCGCTCTTCTCTGAGTGTGGTGGTCAACTACATCGGTCATCCTGATGCTGCCATTATTGTTGCTGAGATACAGAGAAACGTAATGTTACATTGTTAACTGCTTCTTTGGAGAAAGGAAATTTTACTGTGTGTCTGATGTAACGGATTGTGTGTGTGAAGATTTGACTTGCTCCTGTCAGTAGACAGTAAAGGTAGGTTCTGTGGATGCTTTTCTCGGGTGTGTATTATCAGCTGCTGCATCTACTCAGAGAGACCAAGCGTCTGATGACCCCACTCTGGACACTGCATTTATAGAATGTTTCGGTCCATGGGAAAAAAAATGGAGCCGAAACTAGACAGAAGGAAATCTCTGTACACGGCGAGGGGCTGGGCATTGCATTATCCTCCCTTGGATTTCCAAGAATATTTTTCTATGCTGAATCAATTCCAAACATAAAATGTTAACCTTTCAAAAATGAGGTGATCATTGAGCTGTGTGCCCTCCATCAATATAACCTGAGGAATGTACAGAAGCAAACTCCCAGATATACTAGGGAACAGGGGGACTGGCGAAAATGAGGAACTGCACGAAACTAAAATTAATGAAGAGCACATTTTTCAAAATCTAATCGAATTGAAGGTGCTGCTTCTGCTGAGCTACATCCCAGAATATCGAGGAGGTGGCAATAGAGCTAACGAAAGAATTACTGATTATTCCTCAAAGCTGGTTCCATACGAGAAAGGATCCTACAGACTGGAAAGCAGCTATTGTAAAACTAAATGTTTAAAACAGGACGGAAAGGGCAAACAGAAAACTAAATAACTTGATCTCAGCTGTGAGAAAAACGTTGCGACCTTTTATAAGAATGTGGCAACTGGACACTTTGAAATAAAGTTATGATTTGATAGATATGGCCTAGATTCAGTGAAGGGAAATGAGCTTTGCTCAACCTGCTGGAGTTTGTGGACTCTGTCCGTTGTGTCTTTGAAAATTGAGAACCAGCGGGAGTGGAGTAATTGAATTTTCAGACGACGTTTGACATTGTTGAATGCAGGTGGGTGGAGAATGTTAGAGTTCATGGGTCGGTAAGGGTGGAACTTACACCATATGTGTAAAAAATTGGATAATGGACAAAACGAACAGAATAGTATTTTTTCTCTGGATGGAAGGCTTGTGGGATCTCAGAAGGATGAGTTCCTGTGCAATAGCTGTGCACAACGTATAAAAATGATTCAGAGGGAAACAAGAAATACCATCGTTGACATTTAACTTTATTAAATGGTAAAAGTTAGGCAGGGCTGTTGTGGAAAAGGACCTGGATGCCTTTGGTCATTGGTCACTAAGAGAATTCTTCCGAGGCAGGAAGTAAGTATAACCGTAAAGGATATGTGGCCCGCCATGGAAAATTATTAAAGTACCAGTATAAATGTATCTTACTCAATTGTAGTGTTTTGTTAAGCCAATATTTGGGTAATGTGTACAGGCTGAGTCTGTTTTATAAATAATGATCTCCATGTCATCGAGACAGTGCAAAGGAGTTTGACCAGACTGAACCCTGACATGGTGTTACCATAAGGAGAGAATATAGTAATTATGTGTTTAATCTGCAGCGATGTGAGGGAATAAGAACTTGAAACTTGATGATTATGGACGGACCCTCATTATTACTCAAGCAGCCGTTGAGAAGGTAAGAAATTTCACACTTTCTGTAGGATGGTCGATTCTTGATAGTTTCCGTATCTGTGCAAAGACCTCATTTCGATTGACAGTAAGATACAGGCTCTGAATAAACTCTGAACACTTTCATGCACAGTTACTGTGTGACTCTGCAATCAATGTTACGTTGTACACAGTCCTGTCAAAAGCCATAATTCCTTCACTATACAACAGTTAGCCATGCCACACCAGCTTCTGAATTCCAGAGAGAACATGGGTCTGCTTTCTCAGCGATAGAAGATGACTTTGAACCTGGTTAAAAAAATGTCGTCATTCCTACTCCCAGGAAACCATGTTTAAGTAACACATATGTGGTATGAGTAGTAAAGCCACGAGTAACAAAGTGGAGCAGGCTATCTGTTCAGTCCCTGTTCCGTTTGTTTGTGATCTTGGACCATCTCTGACACCTTCCTGCTCCTGGGTTAGTGACTTTAAAAGCTGAATGACCTCTTCCTGTTCCTTTGTAAATGACTCCGAGTGTGAATTTGTCTCTTTCTGATCCTGTGTAAGTGATGTGCGGTGTTGGACAGAGAGCTTGTCTTCCTGTGTCACAGGCAGGAGGGACGGAATGGGCTGTCTCTCTTTTTGCACAATAGTTTTGATGGGCAGAATGACTTTCCCATATTCCTATGAAGCCAAATTGAGATGCAGAGTGAACTCCTTCGTTTACTGTCGAAATGTGCAGTGTCTGGCAGCGCTGTTACATAAATGTTAACGGCAGTTAAACAGCACAGGCTTGAATACTGTCCAGATCTTGTTGTGCATGGACACAGACTGATTTAAGGCCTGAGGGATGGCGAAGTGTTCTGAATATTGTGCAACCTACAGTGAATATCCCCACTTCTGATCGGTGTGAACTCAGTGGGCCGAATGGCTTGCTTCCACACTGTAGGGAACTGGAGATGCCTGGGCTGAGGGAGCTACACTGAGGATCTCCTGCAGTGATGTCGCACAGCTGAGATGATTGATGCCCAATGATGATAAACAACTTCACTTGAGCTGTGAATGACTCCAAACAGCGGAGAGTTTGCAACGGATTCTGATGAAGTACAATTTTGCTCAGGGTCCTTCATGTTATCCTGAGTTAAATACTGCCCTGATACCAGGGCCAGTCGCACTTAGCTAAGCACTTGTATTCACCTCTCTCACTTCTATCAATTGGTCATGGTGTATAAGCAGAGAAATGGTTTCTTCAAACAGAGGGTAGTGAATGTCAGCAATTCTCTATTCGAGAGAGTCAGGGGATCTAGATCACTGAAAGACCTCTCAATGGTCTTCTTTGTTTCTGTGCACCAGGTGATACAGTATGTAACCTCCAATTGCTACTGTCTAGCAGATTGGAGGGGCTGAATGGAACAATGGAGCATCCCATTCAGGAGCAGGGTTAGGTCGTTCGACACTAGGAAACTGTTCTACTAGGCACTAAGATTGTGGAATAACAGGTTGTGGTCTCAGCCCTACTTTCCTGTGTGTATTCCATTATCCATGACTTAATCTCTGTCAAATATTAATGAACTCAGTTTGAATAACTGTGAACAAAGAGAAACCACATACCTCTGGGGAAGTGAATTCCCACTCAAATGGTCCTTTTAGCATTTCTCTTCATCTCCCTTACAGTGTCATACAGCAGGGAAACCTGTCCACTAACGCAGACATCCCAATCTGATCTCAACCCATTTGTCAGCATTAGGCCCATATCCCTGTCAATCCTTCCTATTAATATGCATAGCCAGATGCCTTTTAAATGTTGGATGGAACTTCGGATGAAATAAATTGAAACGAAATCCACAATCTGGATGAAAATATTGTCCCTTTACTATCTTTCTCGCCTCACCTTAATCCTTTGTCCTATAGGTTTGGATTCCACAATCCTGTGAAAAATACTTGGCTATTCAGACTCTCCATGACTCTCATAATTTTACAAATGTGCACGATGTCACGCCTCAGCCTCCGATGTTCCAGATTAAACAAGCCCCAGATAGTTCAGCCTCTCCCATACCTCAAACCCTCCACTCCTGGCAATATCCTCGTAAATCTTTTCTGCACCCTTTGAAGTTTAACAACATCCTTTCTGTAGCTGAGCGAACTGAATTAAACACAGTATTCTAAATCTGGCCTCATCCTGCCCAATCACAACATGATCTCCCAACTCGCATACTCAATACACTGACCAATAAAGGCAAGCATACCAAACTCCTTCTTCACTATCCTGTCTACTCGCAAGAGCAAGTAAAGAGAAACATCTTTGAAAAGTTTCAAAAGCAATTTGCTTTTTTACTTCAGTGGAATTACAGCCTTGCACAGTACATCAGATATGGTCCGAGCAACGGCCTGTACAGATGCAATGAAACATCCTTTCGATCAGTCCCAATACTCTTTGCACGAAAAAGTATCATTTCAGTTAATTTTCAAATCACGCGCTGCATGTACAGACTAACTTGATCTGATTTGTGTACCAGGACACACGAGTTCCTTTGTGCTATGGTGTTCTACAATCTGCCTCCAGTTATATTATTTACAGTTGCTTTATTCATCTTCTAAAACACAGACATTCCTACCACCTACATTTAACAGTTTTATTTTGGCGAAGCTTTTCTCACTGCCCTGCCCTGTCTGTATCCCATTACAGAAGCTCTGCCCTCCCCTATCTATATTCCATTGCAGACGATCTGCCTGCACTTGAAAGCTTGTTGAATGACTATCCTGGTGTATGAGCAAACTGAGCTCCAGTCCATTCAGCCTCTTCATCCAAATCATTAATCTGGATTGTAAACTGTTGATGACCTCACACTGAGTCCTGAGGAATTCCACTAGTCACAGCTTTCCAACCTGAAAATAAGTAATTATCTGGACTCTGCATTTCCTGGTAGCAGACCAGGGCTTTCCTGTTCCTGTATAACAGCCTAGAAAGGTTGCATGGCCTCCTGCTACACTGTGTAGCTGATAGTCGATTTGTTTCTGATCTCAGCAATCCTCCATTCGGGCCATTTGTTGTCAGATGATCACGTGGATTTCGTACTGTCAATGATCCTGATCCCTGAGAGTTTAAAAGATGAGCACAGAATATAGACTAATATTTGGGGTGATCGCTACACGATCAATAATGCTGTGTTTCTATTGCAATGATAGAACCATCTGCAGTGTCAGTCATTTGCTCAATGTTGACGTTCAGACCCTGAGGAGGGGGAGAGTTCCTATTAGAGTGATGAACATGCGACCCTTTAACAACACAACCAATAATCTTCATCGTTAATTTCATTTTTGGCTGTTGTGTTGAAAAATTGCTGCAGTCACTACACATTAAAATAAGCGATTGTCTTTGAGAGATGACCTTATTGTGGTTTATAAAATCATGAGGGGCGTGGATAGGGTAAATAGGCAAGGTGTTTTCCTTAGGGTAAGGGAGTCCAGAACTAGAGGGCATAGGTTTATGGTGAGTGTAGAAAGATATAAAAGTGACCTATAGGCAACTTTTTCATGTTACATAAGATTACAACGAAATCATTTTAATTGGATCAATGAATCATAGAAATGCACAGCACAGAAACAGACACTTTGGTCAAACTCAATTTTGCCAACTAGATGTCAAAAATTAAGTTAGTTTCATTTTCCAGCATTTGTACCATATCCCTCTAAACCATTCCAATTCATGTCCCCATCCAAATGCTTTTTAAATGTTGTAATTTGTACCATCTTCACCACTTCGTCTGGCAGCTCATTGCATACACATACCACCTCTGTGTGAAAATGGTCGCCTTCAGTCCTCTTTATATATTGTCCATCTCACCTTAATTCTATGTCCACTAGTTTTGGACTTCCCTACCCTGGGACTAATCACCCTATCCATGGTCTTCATCATTTTATTAACCTCTAGAACGTGCAAATGTGACTCCAATCAACACGAATGGCTGGGTTTTCAGTAAACCTGGGCCTAAATTCTGAAATTTAATACTGACTCCTCTTCCTTCTCCATCAAGTCACAATTCTAAAATCATTTTAACAACTTGTTCAGCCAAATTATGAAACACTCCCTGGGAGTTTTATCTGGACTTTTGTACTGAGATACGTCCACCACTTGGCAATAATCCCAAAAGTTGCAACATTATTCTCCTATGCGTTTGTTCATCAGTCTGTTTTGGAATACTGTGACATACCTCCGTGACAGACAGACAGACATTCTGGTCCAGAGTGACAGACACTACCACGCAAGTTCAGGTATTGGAATCTAACCCAGAGCTATGGCTCAGAGGCATGGGCGTTGCCACTAACAAGACTTAAACCATGCTCAGAATGTGGGTCACATTTTAAATGTCAGCTTTTATCTCTGTGTGGGGATTCATTAAAATTTGGTTCACTTTACTGAATTACTCAGTTGAAAGAATCACGTTGTTAAAAAGATGAAAGGTACTCAACTCAACTATAGGATGTTCAATTTACGTGTTTTGCCTTCTAGAAAAACTATGAAGAGCTTTAATCGTTTGGCTATGATTTCCACATTAATTGGCTATTTTCTGACATCTACAATATGAGGAAAAGACATCCTGCAGACACACTCTGCACGAGAAAGTAACTGGAATAGAGAGTTATTACTGAACACCAGAGACGAAGGAAGAACATACTCCCTGGATTAAAAACACCAATCAAACTTTCCCGCCTCTAACGTGTGACTGTCTTCTTTTTTAAACCACGAAGGAATCCAAGGCAGATGATTACTGTCGTACCTTTCTTCCCCAGTACTATCACTCACTGGGCTGAGGAGTGGCAGATGGAGTTTAATTTCAATAAATACAATGTATCACAATTTGGTGAAAAAAACAAGGAGAGGACATACACAATTAAACGTCGAACCATTGGTAGCGTTGTAGAACAGAGAGATATAGGGTTTCTGGTATATTTCTTTGAAGTTTGCATCATGTGTAGGCAGGGTGGTTATGAAGGCGTTTGGCTTGCTGGCCTTTGAGTACAGGAGCTGAAACATTCTCTTCAGGCTATGCTGGACATTCGTGAGTTCTGTCCTGGAGTACTGTGTAGTTCTGGTCACCTAGTTACATTGAGAATAATATTAAACAGGAGAAGGTTCAGAATAGATTTACCAGGCTGTTGCTGGGAATGGAAAGTTTAAGTTATAAAAACTGGCTCGATGGACTGGGACCTGTTCCACTGCAGTGTAGAAGTGTGAGACTTTATCAACCTTATAGAGGTTTATAAAACAATGAGGGACATAGATAATGTTGAATGGCACGTGACATTTCCTTAGGGTGGTGGATTTAAAGATAAGGGGGTAATTTTAAGATGACAGGAGGAAGTTTTACAGAAGATGAAGTTTCATAGAGCTGTCCAGCATGGAAACAGACACTTCTATTCAACTCAACCCTGCCAGATAGACGTCCTATATTAATGTAGATCCATTTGCCAGCATTTGACCCACATCCCTCTAAACAATTCTTATTCACGTGTCCATCCAGATGCCTTTTGAATGTTGTAATTGTCCCAGCCTCCACAACTTCCTCGGGCATGTCGTTACATATAAAGCATCCTGTCTTTGAAAACGTTGCCCCTTAGATCCCTTTTAAGACTTTCCCACCTGACATTCAAACTATGTCCACTACCTTTGGAAAGTGCTACCCTGGGGAAACGACCATGCATATTGACACTATCCATTTCACTTGTGAGTATATAAGCCTTCATGATTAACTCTCAACCGCTCATGCTCCTGGGAAAATAGCCCTAGCATATTCAGCCTCTCCATAAAACTCAAAACATCCAAACCTGGCAATGTCTATGCAAATCTTTTTTGAATCCTTTCAGATTTCACAAATTCTTCCTCGAAACGTGAGACCGTGATTGCACGAAGTATTCAATAATGGCCTGTCCAAAGTCCTGCACAGCCGCAATATAACATTCCAACACCTACATGCAATGCACTGTTCAACAACGAGAAGCATATCAAACACCATCTTCACTCTCCTATATACCTGCGACTCGACTTTCAAAGTACTATGAACCTGCACTCCAAGGTCCCTTTGTTTAGCAAAACTCCCCAGGGACTTAACATTTAATGTATCAGCCAAGATTTAATTTTCCTTTCCAAAATGCAGCACTTCACATTTATCTAAATTAAACTCCATCTGCAACTCCTCGGCCCATTGGTCCATCTGATCAAGATTCCGTTTTACTCTGAGGTAATCATTTTTTCTGTCCACTGCACCTTCAATTTCGGTGTCAAATATGAACTTGCTAAACATACCTCCTGTGCTCACATCCAAATCATGTATGTAAATGATCAACAGCAGTGGAACCAGCACCAATCTTTTTGGCACACAAGTGGTCACGGGCCTCCAGTCTGAAAAAACCCTCCACCACGACCCTCTGTCCTCTACCATTGAACCAGTTCTGTATCAAAATGGTTAGTCCTCGTTGTATTCCATGAGATCTCGCCATGTTAACCAATCTTTCATGGGTAACCTTGTTGAATACCTTACTGAGCTGAAAATGTGTTGCTGGAAATGCGCAGCAGGTCAGGCAGCATCCAAGGAGCAGGAGAATCGACGTTTCAGACATCAGCCCTTCTTTGGGCTCATGCCCGAAACGTCGATTCTCCTGCTCCTTGGATGCTGCCTGACCTGCTGCACTTTTCCAGCAACACATTTTTAGCTCTGATCTCCAGCATCTGTAGTCCTCACTTTCTCCTCGAATGCCTTACTGACGTCAGCATAGCTCACGTCTGTTGCTGTGCCCTCTTCAATACTTGTTGTTATTTCTTCAAGAAAACGTAATCCAGTTCGTGAGGTAGGATCTCCCATGCACAAAGCAATGTTGACTTTCCCTTATCGGTCCTTGTCTTTCCAAATACATGTAAATCCTGTCGTTAGGATTCTCTCCAGCAACTTGCCCACCACCGATGTCAGGCTCACTGGTCTTTTGTTCCCTGGCTTTTCCTTGCCAGTTTGTTTAATAATTGCACCACCTTAGTCAGCCTCATGTATTCCAGCACCTCACCTGTGGCTATTGATGATAAGAACATCTCATCAAGATTTCAGCAATCACTTCTCGAGTTTCTCACAGCGTTCTTGTGTGGACCTGATCAGGATCTATGAAGTGCATTGTGATGACACATCATTTGGTTCGTGTGTGGCATGAACGTCCTGGGAAGTGATAGATGTGAGTAAAGTTACAATGTTTAAAATACGTTTTATTAAGTGCAAGAATAAGAGAAGGTTTGGAAAAATGTGGTCCAAGCACAGGAACATGGGACTAGTTTAGTTTGAGATCATCGTTAGAATTGAATGAATGGGCCGATATGTCTGTTTTAAAACTCTCGTATAAACTCTATATGTTTGCATGTCCAAGCATGTATCTGCATATTTCTGTCCACGCTTGTCGATTTGTGTGTGTCTACATGCGTATCTATGTGTATCTATCTCTCTGTATGTTCTGCATTAGTGTGTGTATGTACGTTTGCATTTCTATCTCTGCAGCTGTGTGCAATCGGAAATGTTTTGTTTTGGGGTGGGTCATTGAATGGGGTTCAAAGCCTCCCTTCGTCCTTCCCCCTCCACCTTTCTCTCTCCCTCTTTTGCTGAAAGTGATACACTGCCATGGTCTACTGGTGCATTTTAGGACTTCAATATTTTCTTATATGTAAGGTTATTTGTAAGGGTATGTCACTAAATATTGCATTTTACATGATGTGTGCATGCGTGTGTGTGCGTCAATGTGTGCGTGCCTCTGTGTGTGTGCATGCCTTTGTGTGTCTCTGAGTGTCTGTGTGTGTCTGTGTGCGTTAGTGTGTGTCCTTGTTCTGTTTGCGTGCGTGCCTGTGTGTTTGTCTACATCTGAGTGTGTGCATGCATGTACATGTGTGTGTCAAATGTAGGTGTCTGTGTATCAGTAGTTGTGGGTATCTGTCTGTTTGCGTGTGCGAGAGTCTGTTTGTATGTGTGCCTGTGTGATTGTTTGTATGGGTGTGTTTTCTGTGTGGTGTATGTCAATGCGTGTGCGACTTTTTTGTGTGCCTGAGTGTACATCTGTGTGTGTGTGTGCGCGTGTGTGTATGTGTGTCTGTGTCTGTGTGTATGTCTGTTTTTTTGCGCATGTCTGCATCTGTGTTTGTGTGTGTCTGTTTGAGTGTATATATCTGTTTGTGTGTGTCTGTGTTAGCGTATGAGTGCATGAGTGGGGAGTGTGGGTGTGTATGTGACTGTTTGCATATGTCTGTTTGTGTATGTGTGTGTGTCGGTGTGTGCCTGTGTGTGAGCCTATGTGTACATGTGTGGGGGGGGGGGCATTTTGGTGTCTGTGTGTGTGGAGGGGGAATGTAGATGACTTCCTGCGTGGTAAGTGTGGCTGTCTGTGTGTTTCTGCGTGTGTGTTGGTATGTGTGTGCGTCCATCTGTGTCTGTGTGTGTGTGTTTCTCTGTCCGTGTGCATGCATGTGCTGTGTTGAAAGATGTGGTGCTGAAAAAAGCACGACTGTTCAATTCAGCATCCAAGGAGCAGTAGAGTCAAAATATCGAGCCTAATCCCTTCATTAGGAATAAGGCTTGTGGGCCAAGGGGGCTGAGGGATAAATGGGAGAGGGTGGTGCTGGGGGAGAAGGTCGCTGGGAAGGCGATTGTTAAATGAAGGTGGGGTGACGGTGATAGGTTAGAGTGGAAGGTGGAGTGGATAGGTGGGAAGGAAGATAAACAGCTTGTGCAGTTTAAGATGGAGGTGCCGAGTTGAAGGGTTGGATCTGGAATCAGGTGGGGGGAGGGGAAATGTTGAAACTGTTTAAATCTGTGGCTGTGTGTGCTTTTGTGTGTGTGTGTGTGTGTGTGTGATTGTATATGTGTGTGAGTGTGTGTGTGTGTGTGTGTGCGCGCGCGCATGTGTGTGTGTGTAGGTGTCAGTTGATGTGTGTATGTCTCTGTGTGTCTGTGTATGTCTCTCAGGTATGTGTGTGTGTGGGATGGCTGTGAGTAAGTGTGTGTGTGTACGCGTGTCTGTGTTGAAAGAGTGTAGTGCTGAAAAAAGACCAACCGTTCAGGCAGCATCCAAGGGACACTGAATGTATTTACAGTCGGGTGGAGCGGCTTTTGACATATCAGCGAGTTGAGGGATGCAAGGGGTTAGCAGGGAAGTGGAGTTGAGCACTGGAGTAGATCAGCCATGCTCTTATTGAATGACAGTGCAGGCTTGAGGGGCCGAATGGCCTACTCCTGTGCCCATTTCGTACGTTCTCATGTTATGCTTTTGGAAGCCGTGTTGTACAATGTTGCATTCAAGGAGAGCAGAGGATTTATTTGAGTAAACACTGGGTGGGGTATGGGTGCTGAATTCTCAGCGAATCTGGGTCTGTAACATGACACATATGTGAAGCAGATGTTACAGAGAGGGGAAACCAGAAAAGAGGGATTGGGGTTGGGGGTGGGGTCACTTCCTGACCTTGCCTGGACTTTCCAAGTACATTTCCGAAACTACATCCAACCATCCGAGTGGCCTCGATCTGTCCCTGTGTAGCAGGTCCGTAGGGTTGAATGGAACATCAGAACATAGGGCTGAGGGACACGAGCGTTCGCAAGTCTCTGTGTATTTGTTTGTGCGTCTGTGTGTCACTCTGCATCTGGTGTCTGTGTGTGTGTGTTCGTGTGGTTGTGTCTGTGTGTGTGGCGGGTTTCTGTGAGTATGTGCGCGTGTCTGTGTTCAGCCATGTGAGTGTCTGCGTGGGTGTCTGTTTCTGTGAGTATGTGTGCATCTGTGTATGTATCTGTGTTTAACTGTTTGTGTGTGTGTCTGCATCTGTGTGTGTCTCTTCCTGTGAGTGTGTCTGTTTGTCTGTGTATGTGTCTGAATCCATGTGGGTCTGTGTGTTTGCGTCTGTGTTTGCGCCTATTTCTGTAAGTGCGTGTGTATGTCAGTGTGTGTCTGTGTCTCTGTGTCTATGTGTGTGCATGTTTGTTTGTGTGTGTGTGTATGTGTGTGTATGTCTCTGTTTATCTGTGTTTGGATGGTACTGTGAGCTGCTGCCGTCCCTCTTTCCCTCCCAAACAGAATCCCTGATGATTTTTGCCCTCCACTCCCACCTGTACAGAGGTGTGGGGATGCCAGCAGAGACTGACAGCAGCAGAAAACCCAGCAGGTCTGGCAGCATCTGTGGACAGAAATGAAAAGACCCTTACTCAGATCTCCTGGCAGAAGGATATTACATCACTTTCAGCACCATAGAGACTGCAGACTCGCCTTACACTGTTACACACAGATATACACACACTAATACAGAGACCTAGAGACACTCACAAATACACAGAAACAAGTATAGACATGGAGTTTCTGTCAGTATTTCTCTTGCTCCACAGTGACCTTGTCAATATTTCACTTACACTGTCTGGTGTGCGTCTGTATTTAGGTCTGTCCTCAGCGAGTGTGTTAGTGATGCACTTGCTCACAATAGTGAGTGACTCAGTATTTCTGTGTGGAGTGTGACTGTAGGACAATTTCAATGTTTGCAGATACCAAACATGGGCGAATTATAAAGTGTGTGGAGGACAGTGTGGAAATCCGGCAGGACAGTGACACATTGGTGTAGTTTTCAGGTTTATGGCAGATCAGGATCAATACAGAGCATTGTGCAGTGATGCACCTTGGTAGGAATAACTCTGAAAGTCACTATAAAGTATTCTGTACCATTATAAAGAAGGTGTAGGAGCAGAAGGCACTGGGTGGTGGTGGAAACGATGTGTTGTGAGCCCCTCTCCTGACCATTTAGACCGTGGGAATTTCATTCGTACCAGCTCGACACAAAAGGGAGAAGGCAACAGAGCCACGGATTGTTGTGCCAGTGGGATACGGAGGTGACAGTGGGATTAAGGTGAGAATAGTCCTTCACTGAGCATTGCTCCTTACTCGGTTGGTGGGACGTGGATATTCCAGAATCTCCACACGAGGCATCCTGGTTCTCTCCGGCTCTCTACCAGATTCCTCCCCACATGTGGTATTGGGTTGAAGGAAAGGATATCAGGTACTCCACCACCCGGCTTGGCACTTTCTGTCCTTTCCAGGCTGAATCTCCTGGAAAGGGAGAAAGGGAGGGAGGGAGGGTGGCTGTGGGTGGCCCCTTTGTTAGTGCTGGTGTAGGTGGGGAACATGGTGAGGTGCCGGAGGGAGTCAGTGCACCATGTTGCATCTATGCCGTGTTATTGGTGTGGCGGGTAAAGTGGAGGGGGAGAGAGAGAGAGGAAAGAGAGAGAGAGAGAGAGAGAGAGAGAGAGAGAGAGAGACTGCATGCAGTAGTGACAGTGGTGGAGCATGAGCCTTGTTCGGAGGTATGTGCTACAACAGATATACAGTGAGTGTGAAGGAGGAGAGAGAATACAGTGACCCTTATCCTGACGGAACGGGGAAGGTTATTGATGCTTGTCCAGTATTGCTGGACATTTCTTCGGACCACAGATACTGCACTGAGCAGGGTGGTTGAGGTCAGACCATGCTTGGTGAGTCTGGTGGTTTGGCTCACACTGGGAAGGGAATGATCCTCCTCTGCACTAGCCCATTGACCAGGACTTCCGTGTCTCTGTTGACAAACCGTAGTTTATTTGCCCGTTATCTGCCATGCTCGGGGTAAACTGCGCAGGGCATCTCCAAACGGAGAAAGCTCAACCGTGTGCCCATTGGCCTTTTGAAGATGGCAGCAGTGCCAGGGATCACGGAATATTTAGGGTCATGCAGGCGTTGGTAAGTATCTCCAACCATGAAGGAAATTGAGCTGGCATTGAATGCAAGGGACGCCATGTGGTGGGCTAGGTTGTAAATGAGCTGAGTTAGATGGGATATCACCAGGAAACTAACTCAGTCTCATACAAACAATCCTTCTGTCACACTCAGTGAAAATGACACTGAGACAAATTATTGGTAGGTTCAGAACTGAAAATGTGTTGCTGGAAAAGCGCAGCAGGTCAGGCAGCAACCCAGAAGCAAGAGAATCGACGTTTCGTGCATAAGCCCTTCTTCAGGAATGAGGAAAGTTTGTCCAGCAGGCTGAGATAAAAGGTAGGGAGGATGGATTTGGGGGAGGGGCGTTGGAAATACGAAAGTGGAAAGAGGTCAAGGTGACGGTGATAGGCCAGAGTGGGGTGGGGGCGGAGATGTCAGGAAGAAGATTGCTGGTTAGGAAGGCGGTGCTGAGTTCGAGGGATTTGACTGAGACAAGGTGGGGGAGGGGAAATGAGGAAACTGGAGAAATCTGAGTTCATCCCTTGTGG